>NW_026596057.1:15710456-15772737 GCF_907164565.1 Psammomys obesus | reverse complement strand
AGGAAGGAAGGAAGGAAGGAAGGAAGGAAGGAAGGAAGGAAGGAAGGAAGGAAGAAAAAGAAATCACGGCTAGAGCCAGGTGGTAATGGTGCCTGCCTTTAATTCCAGCACTCTCAAGGCTAAGGCAGGCGGCTCTCTGTGAGTTCAAGGTCCCCCCTGGTCTACAAAGTGAGTGCCAGGACATCGAGGGCTACACAGAGCCTGTCTTGAAAACAACAAAGACAATCATCGTTAGAGCAGAGTATCCTACCGACGTGTCAATTATTTATGCTCCTGTTACTATACTTGCTCTTTACAGGGAACCTCATGTGTCGCTTCAAAAATGATTCTTTACTTTTATAACATTTTCCTCTGCCTTTCCATTTCCTACTTCTACACTTATCTTCTGTATTCCTAGCTCACATAACCAGGGCCTTGTGTCATATGGTATGTTACAGGGAGATGATTGGTCTCGACGTGCACTGAGGAGTGTGTGCAGTGTGCATTGTGGCGACACAGTGTCTATGGCATGTGTGTGGTGTTTACCTGTGTGTCTCTGCGGTATATGTAGAGGACACATACAGCATCTATGTATTATGTGTGTAGCATATGCTTCTACCGATGGTATACTTTGGTGCTAAGTGCTTGTACGTGTGGCATCTATGATTCCGTGTCTGTTCCTGTACGGAAAAGGTGTTACTCTACATGTGGTGTGTAAATTTCTGTTTCTGCATGTGTTTACGTGGTTTGTGTATGTGCGCCCAAGTGTGTGTATATGTGAATGAATGAGTGTGAACGTGTGTGCGCGCGCACGCTCGTATGCCGTGTGCATGTTTCCTGACTCCAGCCTCTCAGGTCCTAATTCAGGCCTTGGTAACCGTTCTGGAAAGCGAGACTTCCCAGGAGTGTCTGCGGCTGTACCCAGCACCTAAGGCAGAGCTGGGCAAAGCGCTTTGCACGGTAGGCGTTTAGAACCTGCACAGTCACTGTGGCCTGGGGGTGGGGGTGGGGGTGCGGGTGGGGGTGGCAGGCTTCAGCCTCTGCCAGCGTCTGCGGTTGTCAGCAGTCAGCACACTCAGAGCCATTATCACAGGCCACAGGGTGCTTGGCTTCACACGGTCGATGTGGTTTGTTTTTTTTTCTCTCTCTAAGACACATTTTTATTCTCTACTGACGACAAAGAGTCTCCTGGGTGGGTCAGTTCAGTCCTTTTCCTCCTTGGGCCCGTCTATATCAGTGCTGTCAGCCTTTCTTTGCCGGGGCAGGAAGGGGTGGCACGCGTCCAAATCAGCAAGGTGGCCTTTCCCCTAGATTCTAGCCACAGTTCCGACTTGCGGACATACAGCCCGGCCTCACCCAGCGCAGTGAGCATGCCTTCCCGAGTGGCTCGGCCTCCTATCTCCTGACCTGCGTCCTACACAGGTGAGACAGTACCGGAGCCAAAGCATTCGAGGTTTAGGTGTCGGTCTAATCCCGTTAAGTGAGTTCCTCCAGGAGGTGTGCTGATTGCTTGGCTCGGAATACGATAGAACCCGCGCCCACCCAGTCTCGCTGCTGACTCTGTGACTGGGATACACAGGAACCCTCTGAGGGCTCCGCTTTCTCAGTTGGACCTGCTTCGCTGAGTGCTGGCAGCGAACCTGGCACAGGGTTCATAGGCCAGTACGGGGGACACAGCCTTTAAGTCAGGGTGTGGATTGCCTTCCTCCATCCAGCCCCCTTCTGAGGGAGACCACGGGTTGGGAGCAGTGTTCTTCTCAGACTCTTCCGTGGTCAAGGTTCCGAAAGAAATCATCTTCTATACCGGATTTAAGATGTGCAACGCCCAGTGTGAGCATGTGTTTGCCGGTGTGCGTCCATGTGCAGAGGGCAAAGCCAGAGGAAAAATTCAAGTGTTCTATCCCTTTCGGCCTCTATTTCCTGGAGACAGGGTCTCTCACTGGATCTGGAGCTAGGCAGCAGCCAGCAAGCCCTGAGATCCTCCTGTCCCCCTGTCCCAGTGCTGGGGTTAACGGTGCTTGTGTACCTACAGCTGGCTTGTTACACGGGGCCTCACGCTCGTGAGACAAGTGCTCTCGCCTGATGAGCCATCCCTCCAGCCCCACCATTTACACCTCAGTTCTCTCACCCTCCGTCCAGCAGCCAAGATCTGCACATATCTGACCTTGCACACCTCAGCCTCCTCTGGCACCAGGAAAACTGAGATTCCTTTTACTTAGTGGTTTCTTTCAATATCTAAACAAAACGAATAAACAAACAAACAAAAAAATTTCACCACCACCACCAAAACTCTTTTCAGGAACTGAAATACTGAATCCTCCACCTAAGTGAAATGTATGTATGAACACTCCCAATACACTTCTGAACTATCCTTTGATAATGAGACAAATAAGACCTTCCTTCGGCTGCATCTCCAAATGGAAGGTACAACTTACCAGCAACAGCTGGCCTGCCTTTGTTAGGGACTGGGGTGCCTTAGTTATGGAAGATAAATACATTTTGAATATGTGTGCTTAATAATCTATATAAAAGTAAATAATAATACTAATATCTCCTAGTGCTGGAGCAATGAATGGTTGGAGGTAAAGAGCACTGGTTGCTCTTCCAGAGGACCTGAGTTTGATTCCCAGAACCTACATGGTGCCTCAAAATTGTCTGCAACTCCAGTTCGTAACTCACTCTTCTGCCTTCAGAAGGCACTAGGCACACATGCAGTGCATGGGAAAGACATGCAGGTCCAGCACCCATGCACACAGAATAAAAGAATTTAAAAGAAAATCTCCCAACTGCTCATTGCACACACAGAACTTTTGGGAGAGGTATTGTTCTTTTTCTTTTTTTTAAGTATTAAGTACTATTTATTGATATCTTACGCAAACCACAGTCAGTGTCTTTCAGTGGTAAAAGGGCAGCCAGCATCCTTGACATAGGGAATTCTAATTAAAACAGCATCATCAAGAACAGACAGTTGCTTCCTGACGTTTATCCACTGCCTATAACAGACCAGTGAGCACAAACTGAGACACAGGTGAGTCTTCTTGTTTGTGAGACAATAATTGAGTTTTCCCATTGTTTAAACATACTCATATGCCCAGTTATATAAATCTAAGCACAAAACCATTTAACAGGTTTGAGCCGACACCCCCATCTTTGTGGAAAGTGCAACGTTACTACTTAAGATCATGCAACTGGATTGTTGTTTTAGAAAAGATAGTATCCACTTCACTACAAGTCAGTTTTTCTTAAATGGGGACTGTCCAACAAAAATATTGTTAGCCATTCATGATCTGAATTTTGTCGTACTAATTAAATTACGGTACACATTAAAAGCCATGAGACATTTGTTTTGTAATAAATAAAGCAGTGGAATTACTCATTGGTAACCTTTTTAAGATAAGCTATAAGGCCTGCCCTTTCTCCCTTCTTCTTAATTCCAGCAAAGATCATTTTTGTTCCAGGGATGTACTTTTTGGAACTCTCCAAATACTCCATCAGGGTATCCTCTCCCCAGGTGATACCTTTGTTCTTGTTGGCATCTGTGTAGGAGAATCCAGCGGCCTGTCTTCTGCCCAAAAAGGACAGGGAGATGGGGTCCAGTCTTATGCTTGCCTCCCTTTTCCACAGTGTGGCACTGGGCACACTTCTGAACAAAAATCTTCTTGCCTTTCTCAACATCACCCATTTTAAAATTCGCTCCGGGCTGGCCAACACCAGAAATGCTATGTCCTGAAGACCAGCATCCCGCTCTCTAGCTGAGGTATTGTTCTCGTTTCAAGGGAGCAGGCTGTAAACTCGGTGTGATGGCCACGCGCCTCATCCTTATACAACTTGGGTCTCTGAGACTTGACTACGGGTGACCAGGGAATGAAGAAATGATAAACACAGAGGCACAAAAAAAGCTGAGATTGGATAAATGGGCTCTCTGCTGGAGAAGCCACAGCACCCTGGAAGGGCAGCATGTCTAATACATACAGATAAACAAGGAGGCAGGCTATTACATACAGATTAAACAAGGAGGCAGGTTATTACATACAGATGAACAAAGAGGCAGGTTATACATACAGATGAATAAGGAGGCAGGGTTTATGGTATACAGCTGAACAAGGAAGTGGATTTAGCTAATCTCAGTAGGGACAGTCTCTGTCGGGAGCAGTCGTCGGGCCATAAATATCTGGGGGGGAGCTATGGTGTACATGTTCTATACATACTGTTCTGTACATACATGTTCTGTACACACTGTCAATGTTTTCATTCAGACCAGGAGGGAAGGTGCTGCCATTTCCCTGACTCTAGCAGGGGTTTTGCTACACCTGTGGTGACTCTCCTTCACACCACCTCAATATCCCTCAACTTTAATGTCTCTCCCTCCTACTTCCTGTTCGTTTCTGTAGCCATCCTCCTGACTTCCTCTTATTCTCTATGATTTTTTTTTCTATGTTCACTTCCTGTCAACTGGTTGTTTGCTCCACCTCTTGACCTATGGTTGAATTTATTTAATCCTGTTCACAATATTCAAGTAGAAAGTTCTTGGATTAAGGGTGTGTGCTAGGGCTGAGCCACACCACAATTAGAAACAGGGTTTTCCAGTAAACAACACAATCTCGAGGATCACAGTGTGATCAGATACACTGCAACACCTTCTACCTTTTGGAATTTGGGGAGATGGAATTTCCTCTGGACCTGACAGTTATGAGCCAGCTTGAGATACTATGTAAGACATCTGTCTTACACCCACACCCCATTAATTAATTAGTCAATCAACCAATTAATTAATTTTAATCAGAAGAGTAGACTAAAGCCAGAGTTCCCAAGCTGAGTAAACCATGTTTCTTAATGGGTGCACCTCCCAGTTTTACTTCTCAGAGCTGGAACAAGGGCACGGCCATTTCTCTCTGTTCATCCTTTACCTATCTTGAACAGGAGTGAGGAGAGTTTTCCTAGGCTGCACAAGTAGCATGGGGTCAACCTGTAGTATCAGAGAGGTAGTGGAAGCAGGGTCCTATTGAAGAGACGGGATCTCACTCTAACACTCTCTCTAGGATTCACCACTACCTCCTAATTTTCAGGTTTTGGGTCATGTAAAGTTTTATAACTTGAAAAATCAGAAGTCTAACTTTTGAGATCATTTTTTTTTTTTTCTTCTTAGGGACAAGGTTTCTCAGTGTAACAACAGCCCTGGCTGTCCTAGAGCATACTCTATAGACAAGTCTGGCCTTGAAATCACAGAGCTCTGCCTGCCTCTACCTCCTGAGTGCTAGGATTAAAGAAGTGCACCACCACACCCAGCCAATCTCTCTCTCTCTCTCTCTCTCTCTCTCTGTCTCTTTCTCTCTCTCTCCCTTCCTTCCTTCCTTCCTTCCTTCCTTCCTTCCTTCCTTCCTTCCTTCCTTCCTTCCTTCCTTCCTTCCTTTTGCATTTTTTAAGAGTGTCCCCAGTATAATGCAAGGATGGCCTTGAGCTCTATATAGCTGATGATCCTCCTGCTATCTTGAACACAATGGAGTCAAGACAGTTTTGGGATAAATCCTTTGCATTCAAAGCTGATCAAGTAAGCATATTGGGTCAATCTTAGTTCCTCAGTGTTTGCATGATTTTATTTAGATGGAGATAAGCCTTAGTCCCAAGTACCCTGCTATGCCAGGCTGTGTGGCTGAAGCATCAAGGACCCAGCCATGCCCCAGACAGATGCAGTTTCTATTGTCTTGGACCAAAAGCTCCAGCCTGTCAATGTCTTGGGTGCCTGGATTCTTCTTCATTAGGATGTGTCTTTCCTGGGGAGTTGAACTGGATTGTCCACTGTCTTTCCACTTTCTTACCTTCATCTTCCATCCCACAGCTTGAAAAAAATTAAAACCTTTTGCATTTAGAGATAATTGCAGAATTTTGTACAGCTACAAGAAATAGAGAACCGAACTCAGGTCTTCTGGAAGAGCAGGAAGAACTCTTAACCACTGAGCCATCTCTCCAGGCCCTGTGTTGTCTTTTTAAAAAATTTATTTATTTTTATTTTTTATTTATTACAATTTATTCACTTTGTATCCTTTCTGTAGTCTCCTCCCTCATCTCCTTCCAATCCCACCCTCCCTCCCTCTTCTCCCATGCTCCTCCCCAGTCCACTGATAGGGGAGGCCCTTCTTCCCTTCCATCTGACCCTAGCATATCAGGTCTCCTCAGGACTGGCTGCACTGTCTTCTTCTGTCGACTGGTAGGCTGGTCCCCCCCACCTCACCCCTTTCAGGCAGAGCCATCCACTGAGTTCATGTCAGAGACAGCCCCTGTTCCCCTTATTAGGAAACCCACTTGGACACTGAGCTGCCATGGGCTACATCTGTGCAGGGGTTCTAGGTTATCTCCATGAATGGTCCTTGGTTGGAGTATGTCTCAGAAAGGCCCAGATTTCTTGGTTCTGTTGCTCTCCTTGTGAAGCTCCTGTCCCTCCAGGTCTTTCTCTCTCCTCCTTCTTTCATGCAGATTCCCTGCATTCTGCCCAAAATTTGGCTCTGAGTCTCAGCATTTGCTTTGATACCCTTCTGGGTAGAGTTTTTCAGAGGCCCTCTGTGGTAGGCTCCTGTCCTCTGTGTTGTCTTTTAATAGACACTAATCCCCTCTCCTTGTTCTGGGGAAGTTACTGATCTGTTCTTTGCTTCTAAAAAATTATTATTTCAAGAAAATGACACCAGTAGAATCATATATAACGTGACCTTTGGATTGTTTTTTCCTTACTTTGAATAATTCTCTAATTCTTTGGGATTTTGTTGAACTTGTTTTATATATCACTGGATAGTGTTTCAGAGTATGGCCAAATTATAGAGTATATAACCATTCTTTCCTTGTAGGATGTTTGGGTTATCTTTTGTTGTACTGTAGTTTGTTTGTTTGCTTGCTTTTCAGTATTGGAGATTGAACCCAGGGCCTTGCACATGCCAGGCAAGTGTTCTGTCATAGAGTTTTGTCAGTCCTTGTCAATATTTGTATTTGAGTAAGGGTTGTGCTAAGTTGTGCCAGCTCGCTCTGAATGCTTCATGTGGTCCAGAATTTGTGATCCTCCTGCCTCAGTCTCCCAAGTAGCTAGAGTGTGGGCTCTATGTCATCGTTCCAGGCTTTGTTTCCAGTTTTTGATTGTTAAAAATAAATTGGCTATTTTCTAGGCTTCTGGGACGAGTGCCCAAATATGCAACTGCTAAGTCATATGTGGCTTGATGTCGGATTTTAACAGTTTTGCTAACCTGCCTTCTAGAGTCTCTGTATCACGGAGGGTGCCCTTCAGTGATTCTGAGTGACTGGCTTCTTTCTACACAGCCTCACCGGCAGGTAAACATTTGGCTAGATGTAACCATAAGAGCGGACATCTGAGAGGTGACACTACCTTCTGCTCCCAGAAATCTCTTCAGTCACATGTAAATTATCTTCCATCCAACCCCAGCCAGGTTCTGACATGCCTGAGGCCTCAGCTATGGTCAGTCAAAACCTTAGGCCAATGTCACAACTTCTTCTATATATAGCGGGGTATTTTAGGGTTTTATCCCATGGTCACTGCTAAAGAACAATCATTTTCATATTCTCTCCTGAAAGGTACCCTCAGAGGCCAGTTTTGTACCATATGACCCTGACCTATCTATATGGCCCAGGTGGGGTGGGGTGGAGGGAGGGAATTTCTGTAAGCCTTTCAGAGACAGCCCAATCCCTTTTCTTCCTGTATGACTACTATTTAAAACCTCCATCTGATCTCTCCATTCTGTAGCTGCAACCCCCTCTTCACATTCCTTTTTCGAAGTTGCTTATCTCAGACAATCTTGTTGCAAAGTTAACAAGATACTTTGCTACCAACAGCTTTTCATTTGTTGGAGATCTTTGAGTAATTTTTTTTTTATTTTTTAATATAAAATATTACTCCAAAATACAGAATAATGTTGCAGATGTAATTCCAATGCTTTCTTTCTTAATTTGGGGTGCCAATACATTTGCAAGCAACCAAAAACTACAGAGATCCTTGGGAAGGCTCTATCCTTGTTGATTGACTGTTGTTTTCTGAGAGGTCATTGGCCAGGGTTCCAATATCCCTTTGAGGAAATGCTTCTATGTGTGTGCGTGTGCACTGAAAGCCAAACACACCCCTCTCATCTTGTACTAGTACAAGTCATTTTTAGCAGGAAGGAATTTCCGGATATACACCACACTTTGTCTTGCTAGCTTCAGCTTGCCAAAGACCTCAAGCTGCCTCTTGAGCCGGCTTCAGGTCATCTGTGAGTGTGATGACCTGTGCTCTCAGAACAAGTCTCAAGTACCAACGCGGACGGCCTAGCGAGGCTCACCTCGCCTACAAACTGACAAGCTTCACTTAAGCTTCTCAGAGCTCAGTGCTTAGTGAGTTAGGAATTCACCCTGGGTTCTATTGCCTTCCCTGGGTGAATATGACGAGCTCTTCAGCCAAAAAATTTTCTCAGACTGAATTATAGTATATTACTGATTTTGTGAGTCCATCAAAAAAAATGCAAATATGTATTTGATGGGACTTGCTTTTATGATCCCTAGTTGATGTCTAGTATTTTCTAGAGTTCCACTAACTGTCTCTGCCTTGGGCAGTGAGCATAGTCTTCCTTTGGAAATTTCTTCACTGAACACAAAAAAAACCAATGATCTTTGTTGTCTTTATGGTTTCTAAAGCCTTGGCTTTTTCTGACACTATTATCCCTATTATCCTGCTAGAGCATTTGTATCTATTCTTTTAAAATCTGAGTAAATCCTAGGGGCTCATGTGATGGCTCCGTGGGAAAAGGTACTTGCTGCCAAACCAGAAAACCTCAGTTCAACTCCCAGGACCCACAAGGTAGAAATAGAGACAGGACTCATGCAAATTGTACTCTGACTGAACACACACACACACACACACACACACTCTCAAGAAATAAGAGAACAAAGGAAAGAAAGAGGAAGCTGAGCTAACAAGTGTACCTTGGAGTCAGATAACTTTGGGTGAGGCTTCTATGTTCTTTATCATGTGCTCGTACCTTGAATCAGTTTTCCTGTTTACCCTTCAGTCTTTATTACCTTTAAAATGGGGATGCATTCTTAGGACTGTGAGAGAGTTTTAGTAATTCCCAGCATACAGTAAGCATCATTCTTTCCATAATTATTTATTACTGTGCTCAAACATGTTATATGCTCAGCAAATAGAAGCTTTTTTTTTGTTTGATGATTCTTGCATGAATGATTAAAATGATTACTTCTTTCCTTTCTTTATATATGAGGCTCAAATAATGTTCTGTCCAATGAAGGTATCATTTCCTCATGTTCTGCTTCTTTTTAAACATTTTTTTTATTAATTACAGTTTATTCACTTTGTATCCCAACTGTAGCCACCTCCCTCATCCCCTCCTAATCCCCACCCTCTCTCCCTCATCTCCTCCCATGCCCCTCCCCTAGTCCACTGATAGGGGAGGTCCTCCTCCCCTTCCATCTGACCCTAGCCTATCAGGTTTCCTCAGGACTGGCTGCATTGTCTTCCTCTGTGAGCTGGTAAGGCTGCCCCACTCCCCTTAGGTAGAGGTGATCAAAGAGCCAGCCACTGAGTTCATGTCAGAGACAGTCCCTGTTTCCATGACTAGGGAACCCACTTGGACACTGAGCTGCCATGGGCTACATCTGTGCAGGGGTTCTAGGTTATCTCCATGCATGGTCCTTAATTGGAGTATCAGTCTCAGAAAAGACCCCTGTGCCCGGCATTTTGGTTCTGTTGCTCTCCTTGTGGAGCTCCTGTCCCCTCCACGTCTTTCTCCCTCTTCTTTCATAAGATTCTCTGCACTCTGCCCAAAGTTTGGCTATGATTCTCAGCATTTGCTTTAATTCCTTGTTGTGTAGTCTTCCAGAGGCCCTCTATGGTAGGCTTCTGTCCTGTTTCCCTGTTTTTCCCCTCTTCCAATGTACGTCCTGTTTGCCTTTCTGAGTGAGGATCGATCATCCAGGGTCCTCCTTGCTTAGCTTCTTTAGGTGTACAGATTTTAGTATGTTTATCCCATATTATATGTCTAATATCCATTTATAAGTGAGTATATATCGTGTGTCTTTCTGTTTCTGGGATACCTCACTCAGGATGATCTTTGCTAAACAAAGAATTCTCAATAGAAGAATATTGAATGGCCAAGAAACACTTAAAAAAATGCTCAACCTCCTTAGTCATCAGGGAGATGCAAATCAAAACAACCTTGAGGTTTCACTTTACATCCATCAGAATGGCTAAGATCAAAAACTCAAGTGACAACACATGCTGGAGTGGTTGTGGAGAAAGGGGAACCCTCCTCCACTGCTGGTGGGAATGTAAACTTGTGCAACCACTTTGGAAATCAGTCTGGTACTTTTTCAGACAATTAGGAATAGTGCTACCTCAAGATTCCTCTATACCACACCTAGGCATATATTCAAAAGATGCTCAAGTATACAACAAGGACATTTGCTCAACCATGTTCATAGCAGCTTTATTTGTAGTAGCCAGAATCTGAAAACAATCCAGAGGTCCCTCAACTGAGGAATGGATACAGAAATTTTGGTACACTTTCACAATGGAATACTACTCAGCAATTAAAAACAAGGAAATCATGAAATTTGCAGGAATTTTCTGCTTCTTTAAGGAAGGCATTTGCCAGATTATTTTTGGTGACTCAGGCTTCCTGGTGTTCAGATAGAATCCTTCCTCAACAGCTGTCATGTTACTGAAGTTTTTCATGTAAAAAGCCTGCATTCTGGCAACCCTAGTAAGTTTTCTCAGCCTCTCATCCTCAAGACACCAATTAAAAAAGACAAATAATAGTGAAAAGTAGAGAATTTATCAATGTAGAGATTTGGTCAATGTGGCCGTATTAGAAAGAGGACCCAATAAAATATCCAGTGACTCCCAAGCCAGCATTGGGGTACTGACATGAAGCTTTGGCTTACAGCATGCAAGAAGCATGGGTAATAGAGCAGCCTGGGCCAAGGGGGGTCCCATCTATTGACCTGTCTTTGTCTAGATTAAATCTCTCCTGCAAGTTAATCTGACGAATTCTCAGAATTGTGTATAATATCTTCCTGGGAGGTAAGTTCCTCCTCTGGCTAGCATCAGGGCTTCAGCCGCTCCTTGTCTCTAGCATGGGACTGTTGGGGTGTGACAGCCAGCCCTTGTTCTGCCCAGTTCACGAACCCCAAGAGACCAGGAATAAACAGACTCCGCTGTAAATACATGAAGTTCTTTTTATTGTAAATTACAAGCTGCAGCTTGGGCCCACACAGCCCCACCGCAGAAGCGGTGGGAGCTGAGCGCCTGTGCCCAGGTTAGTTGGGTGATTTATAGATTCTGGTCCATCCCAGCATGCCCAAGGCAGGGGCAATTCCTGCCTGGCAAGCATCTATTGGTCAAAATGCTACATTTTGAATCGATTGGCTATAGGAAGGTTCCCAGACCATTAATGACCAGGTGTCCCTCCCTAGGGGATGGTCCAGTTTCCTAGCAACTGTATTTCTAGTGGGTGGGGAAAGAATGCAGTGAGGTGGCTCTTCCCCTCAGGGCATTACTAAACTTCTTTACGGTACCTACTTTAGGTGTTAATAGCTGCTAATTTATCTTTTGGTCTCTCACCCTAACTTAATGGCACTATGTTTTTGCCTTCCCATAAATGAACTGCTCTATCCCAGTTATTGGAGTGCTCAGACCCAAGCAATAATTTACATGGGTCCCCTGTATGGCTAAAGACACTTAATTTGGAGCCAGGCACCCCTCAGGGGCTGCTGACCTTTTGCTCTAGAATGCCTGAGAGATCCTGATGGCTTGCAGGTGAGAGGAGATAGGAAAATGGGCTGTGAGGCATTAGCCGCTTGCCCTCACTCACTCGCTTACTGCTGTGGGAAAGGGATGGAATGATCTTTTTATTACCATGTATCGGGACAGTAAGAAACAACCGAGGGAAGTAAAACACCTTTCATGTCCAGCTGCGGTGTCCACGGATAGCTGTAACAAACACCTTTCTGATGTCCAGCTTTAAAACACCTCCTTACCCCCCAATGCTTCCTCACAGCGTGCCGTTTGTCCTTCTGCCAGCAGTAAGAATAAGTTCATTTAATCTAAATTTGAATTGAGTCTGAGTCTTTGATCTTTCCCAGTGGATTTGAATGCCAGGGCAGGACTTTGGGGGGGGGGGAAATCCCAGTTTCTTGGGGACCATTGTTCCAATAGCTAAAGGAAGGGGGGGCTGTGTCTCTAGAGTGTCCCCTCCCCCGCTCCATGTTGGTTATTGCATTGTGTCGGCTTTCTGATCTACATTCGCAAAAATGTCTTCCACATCCACAAGCTCTTCTCACAGTCTAACAGTTCTGCTCTTGAATCCTCCTCTAAAAAATGTCCCAGCCTCTGTGTTATTGACTCTATAACGCTCTCAACGGTGTAATTTTTTCCATCCTTTAGTGAGCTGTGGTGACTTTGGGTAATGGAGGCTCTGCCTTGCAGTACACATCCAAACTATGGCAGAAAGTACTCCCTATGATTGTTTTGTTGTTTTAAAAAAATACTCCATTTTTAAACAGACTGGTGGTGATACACAGCTTTAATCTTAGCACTTGGGAGGCAGAGACAGGAAGATCTCTGAGTTTGAGGCCAGCCTGAGCTATAGAACTAGTTCCAGGATTGCCTGCCTGTTACAAGGAAACCCCTGCCCCTCACAAAAGATTTATTTGTATTTATTTTAAAATAGTTATTTATGTTTTTTTTTTATGTGCATTGTTGTTTCATCTGCATGTATGTCTGTGTGAGGGTGTCAGGTCTTGGAGTTACAGACAGTTGAGAGCTGCCATGTGGGTGCTGGGATTTGAACCTGGGTCTTCTGGAAGACCAGTCAGTACTCTTAACCACTAAGCAGTCTCTCCAGCCCTGATTATTTTTATTTTTAGTTATGGGAGGAGGGAGCTGTGCAAGAATGTTCACCAGTTAAGTGTTACAGCGTTCTTGCAGAGGACCTGATTTCAGGTCCCAGTACTCAAATCAGGTGGCTCACAACAGAGTTCCCTGGAACTATTCTATGGATGGTTATGAGCCTTGATGTGGGTGTTGGGGACTGAACCCAGGTCCCTTGCAAGAGCAGCAAGGGCTCTTTACCCCTGAGACATCTTTCCAGCCATATATTAAGACTTAAAAAAAAAAACAAAAAACAACCAAAACCAAAAACCCTTTCAAATTTATTCTTTGAGGATTTTGTATGCATATATAAAATTGATTATGATTCTGCTCAACCCCCTCCACTTCCCTCTCCAGGCTCTTCCACCCCATGCTGTGAGAACAAAATCTGTGATGGCTCTATTCTGCTTCAGTGTTTACATTGTCGCTTGCTACCATCTCGCCTTTTCTTTAGTTACAGAACGCTGTACACTTACGTGTGCCTTGCAACTAGATGTGGTCGTGTATCTGAGTTCTGGCCAATGGCACAGGTTTCAGGACACTTACAAGAAGAAAACGGTAACAATGGCTAATGCTCCAGGTGCCAGTTTGACCCTTATATTGGCCTCGAAAATGGAAATTGGTATAGGATGTTAGCATCTGGATTACTCACTTGGAGTCCTTTTATACTGCCTAATAAATGAAAAAACCATATTGTTCAGTGAAAAAAATCAAGTCAAAAGGCCAAACAATTACTTAATTTGAACTTGACAATCTATATGAAAAATTAAACATTAACTAGAGCTGTGACCGGAGAGATGGCTCAGCAGGTAAGAGCGCTTCCTACTATTGCAGAAGGCCCAGCTTTGTCTCCCAGCATCCACAAGGCAGTTCCCAGTCACCCGGATGCTCACACATACTCGGGATCGTGTCACAAGAGTGTTCATAGCGTTGTTGTCGGTAGTAGTTGAGAGGAAAGTGAATAAATAATGTGCGTTTACAGACTGGACCATAAGACAACACCAAAATAAGGGCTTCAACTCCAACAACAATATGAATTACTTTTAGAAATCTGGTGGTTATTGAAATGTAAAGTATGCCTTTTGTTAAAAATGAATGCAAAACAGAATAAAAGATTAAAAATCGAGAGAGCAGTTACTTGAGGTTTTAGATTACGTCAAAGAAATGTAAGAGAGATGGCCTGCTAACAGCATTGTTAATGTCTCCCTGACCCTGTTAGTTCAAAAAAAAAAAAAGGAATTATAATTCTGCGTAAATATCTTCAGAAACTCATTTACGAAGCTTAAAGTACCCTGGTATCAAAATCTAACAAAGCTCTACAAGTAAATTATGGATCAATATCTCTCATAAACAGGTGTAAATATTCTTAATGTTCTCATAGCGAAGTTCTCAGTTGCCCCAAAGAATGTGCTCATCTATGTAGAAAGTCATAAAAAAAAATATAAAACTAAGTAAAAGCTATAAGAACTAAGTCTGGAGAGATGGTTCAGAGGTCAGAGCACTGGCTGCTCTTCTGTAGGTCCCGGGTCCAATCGGCAGCACCGATATGGCACCTCACAACTATCTGTAACTCCAGTCCGAGTTCTGGCCTCTGGGGGCTTCTGGATGGACCTGGTGCACATAAACTTACGAAGGCACCTATACACACATATACATAATTCTTTAAAAGAACAAAGATCACTGAGTAGATGTAAGTAAAACATTGTTATACCGATAATCACAAATTTTTGCTGAGAAAAATGAAAAACTATACTGTGATTATGAATTAGAAGTCTTAATATTATAAATTTATCGGTACTCTTCAAATTAATCTGCTGATTTATGCAGAGCTGTGGGATGCAGCCACAGACAAAGCCAGCCTGAGAGACAGTCCCAGATGCTCCAGGGAACTCGGGAAGCCTCTGGCACCTGGACGCAAATGGCCTCTTGCTAAAGCAATACACTTTGTGGCCAAGCTTGACGAGCTGAGTTGGACCACTAGGACTCACACTGTGGTTTGGAGGGCTGCTTGTTAAGCTGCTTTGTTATGTTTTCACCTGGGGAAGTAGTTTTTGAAAAAAGGGTAGGTGGTTCCACACCTTTTTCTATTTGTATTGATGTTACTTGCCTATAAATAAGGAACCCTGGAATAAATCCGTGCTGCTTCAGTCAGACTGACAACCCTCTCAAGCAGATCCTGTGTGAAGTGTGATTTGTCCTCACTCTCCACTCAGGTACTGTTTGATTCTGCTGGCAGGCTCTGGCACTGAGTCAACAAAAATAGAGTATCTCAGGATTAATTACATCAGTTTTCCCTTATCTTTGGTACTTTAGTTTTAGAAGAATTCTTTAAACGAGGTGCTTTTCTTCAAAATCATTTTGACTATTCTAAGTCTGTCGCCTTTCCATATGGAGCTTAGAATTGATTTGTGAAAGCCTCCACACACACAAAAGGAACCGACTGAGATATTTCTTAAAGGCACTTGCCACCAAGCCTGGTGACCTGAGTTGCATCTCTGGTATGCACATGGCGGAAGGAGAGAACTGAATAATTGTGGAATTATTTACAAAGCACATTTTAAAAGCTTATGAGGCAGCCAAGAGCACTGGCCTGTGTTGTGGGGGCCATCTGGGGCCTCCCTAACCAGCAAGTCATAAGGACATACCCCATGCCTGACACTGGGGTAAACTTTTAATAACCTATGGCTTCTGATAGCATCGGTATCCACTCATGCAGGGTGCCACCATTCAAACTCCAAAACTGAAACAGCTTTCTGTGAGCCAGTCATTGCACTGCTAAACTGTGATATGTCATGCACAGACCCACCTCTCCACAGGCAACTGTTGGCGAATGGAAGTAGCTTACCTTTTATTTCATTAGAAGAATCTTCACATCTTCAAAGCAGAAACCACTTGTGTATAGACAGAGAAAGCAGCCCCAATATCTCTCTAGTCCACTGGTTCTCCACCTTCTCAATGCTGCGGCCCTTCAATACAGTTCCTCACGGTGTGGTGACCCCCCCCCCCCCCAGCCATAAAATTACTTTTGTTGCTATTTCATGACTGTAATTTTGCTGCTATTGTGAGTTGTAATGTAATTTCTGATATGCAGGGTATCTGGTATGCAAAGCCTGTAGGGGGCCTGACCCAAAGGCAAATCACTGCTCTAGTTCAACTCCTTTTCTACAGACGAAGTGACTAAGACCCAGGAAAGTTGAGGGACTTGCGTTAGAGGACATTAGAAGCCACGTAACCTGGCTGACTTCCAGTCAGTGTCTCTTCTGGAAGGTCAGTCTGTTAAGAATCGAGAACATTGCCTGCCTGTGTCATTTAGTGCAGATTTACATAGAATCCTCTCAGCTGGGGTGTGATGTTGCATGCCTATGAACCCCTGCACTTGGGAGGCTGGAGCAGGAGGACGGAGAGTTCCACAGCTGTGGTTCTCTGATGACAGATCTGTTCATCTTAATTTTCCATCTTTTTTTTTTTTTCTCTCTCCTGTCTTCACAGCTCACCATCCAAGGCAGATAAACACAGGAAAACGAAATATGTATTAATTTGTTGTCCTTCCTTTAAAAATTAATGTTGTTTTTTTTTAAATGATTTATTTTTATTTTCAAATTATGCTTATGTGTGTGGGGGTGTGTGTTGGGGGTGTGTACATGTGTGTGCAGGTGGCCTCAAAAGCCAAATGCTCAGACCCTCCTGGAGTTCTAGGCATTTGTAAGCTGCTGTGTGTGCTGGGAACTGAATCTGGGCCTCTGCAAGAACAGCTCGTGTTCCTACTTGCTGAACCAGATCTCTAACTCTCAGTCTTTGTTTTAGTTGTTAGGACGACTCCCTAGTTTCTCTTTTCCTGTTTTTAAGGATATATTAAAGGAAATACAAGCCTTTGGATTAAAAAAAATATTTTAATTGTCATAGTGTAGGATAAATGCTTAGTGGAGATGGGAAAGAATGGATTTATATATGAATGTATGGGGGAAAGGTTACATGTAGGACATCACCACCTGGACCTTAGGACATTCATTGAGGGCTTAGAATATAACCTATAGATAGAGGTGAATTCTTGTATCTGCCTCACAGTGAATAACGAACAACATTGGTAAGGCTAGTTCTCATGTTTTTTGTTTGTTTTTGTTTTTTAAAGATGGATGAATGTGAACAACATTTTCTTGGGATGGTCTGGTGATAAAATTCATGTACACAGATTTTTGGTAGTCAAGCCTAATCTGGAAATAAAAACATGGAGTATTTAGAGCTATAATGTCTCTTAGACTGTGAACTAAACACAGGTTATAATTCTTTGTTGCATTATTTTTTTTTTTAAGGGAGTCGCTAGATGAGCTAGACTCTCAAAAAGGTCTTCTCTTTTGCTAAGACAGATACACACGGCTTGGGAACCAGAAGCTCAAGGTTTCCTACAGCAACTGCAGTGCCTATGAATAACATCGTAGGGAAGAAAAGCCCGCCTCTCCCTAGGAGAGGTAATCCATTAGAATTTGTGTTTAATGGTGACTACAAAACTCACCCCAGAGAAAACAATAGGAATATTTCAAGTTGGGCCGTGACAGCCTGAGAGAAACTTCTTCAGGATCTGGGTGGACAATCTAGTTCCAAGAAGCATGGCTTCTTCCTGGGTTCCTGGAACAAATCAGGCACAAATAAACGCACAGGAAGCTGTAGGCATCAGCCACCATGAAGAGTTATGTATACTGGACAATAGATCTTAGATCTGTCTCCTCCAAGGTCAGTTATCTTTGTTTTGCTGAGTTAATATAGTAGCCTCTTTTCCTGGTGAGTGCTATATGCGTGTGCACGGGGACTGACTACTTAAAATTGTGACCTGATATTTGCAGAAACTGTTCCTCCCTGCTGATTTTAGCCGTGACGTTAGAATACAGATTTTGCAGTTCTGCCCAGGGGGGCTGCCAGAAATTCTTCTACAGCTTAGTTCGCACACCCGATGGATGGGAAGAATTCATTCTTCCTACTAGCTAGACTCACAAAAGTTCTTAAAGGATATTTTTGATGGATTGATTGCCTGATTGTGTTAATTAGAGGGTTCAGATTCAGAAAAGGCTGTTCGTGTGAGATGCCCTGGTTACTTTCTCAATGCTATGACTGAGCATCTAATATAAGCAACATGAAGGGGGAGGGTTTTGATTGTGGGGAAGCATTGGGGTGGATCTGGCTCCTGGACATGGTAGCCGTGGCATACTGCTTGCTCATATCTTAGACGAGGAAACACAGGAAGGGGAATATCCACTGACTTTCTCCTCTTTCACATTTTTTGTTCCGATTGTGATTCTAACCTATGAGATGGTAGCACTCGTATTATGTATGAGTTAATCATCACAGGCATAGCCAGAGGTGAACTTTGGGACTACACCAGGTATTTCTTAGTTCAATGAAGCTGGCAAGCAAAATTAACCACTGTAGGGGTCTGTCCCAATAGAAGTTACACCAGGCAGGTATCCAGTCAAAACTGTTCATGCTTCCCCACTAACCTTTGGTGAAACTAAAGTTTTTTACTTGACCCTTTGGGTTTGTGTACTCTGTCCATACCATGTATCTGCCATACTAGACTGTCTTCATCATTTTTACAAGAAAGCTTTTTGGCCTAGCTAATCCTGCTGTTCTGAATGCCCAGTGCCTGGCTAATGCTTGTCTTCGTAGTCTTGGGTTAAAGCCTTTCCTAATCCTTTCCTACACCCAGTTAGATTCTCCATATGCCCTCACATAGAGTTCACTTTCCCTTTGCAGCCTTCACCACGGTTTTAACTGTGACATCTGCTTGAGTAATTATAGCTTATCAGTGGACGACAAGTTTCAGGAGGTCACAGGCCTGCTGTTCCCAGAGTCTAGTGCCCATGTGGCAGGAATTCAGTAGAGTTACCAAGCGAATGGAGTTTTACAGCATCAGGTTATTAGTTCCCATAACTGTGGATGTCTCATGAGACACTGTGCTTCGAATATTTACTAACTTCTTTGCATAGAGTAGGTTCTAATCACCAGTTTGGCATGAAAATTATAGCTTTCTTTCCTAACTAGCATGCCTTCTCTCAGGCTGGGTAAAGAAACCACTTTTACCATGGGAGGAAAGAATACCAACTCTTTGCAGAGATAAGAGATAAGAACCAGCATGAGATCCCGGACAGAATCATCTCAGTTAGAGGATGGGCTGGGGTGTTCTGGAAGGCAGGGCCTATCAAGGGCCTCCATCACTCAGGAAACATCCAAATCAAGAACAAATAACAACAACCTAGTAGCCCTTCCTGTCTTTGAACAGTGGCTTAGTACTGCTTAAATTCTCCAGGCCTGGAAACCTCCCTATGGAGCAGTATCCTGGGAGGAAGAAAAAAATCAAGTGGTACAGAAAGCTGGTAATGGAATGCGGTTGATTTTCACACTAATGGGGAGACAAAACAAAACAATTTAGAGTTACAATCTTCCCGTGTGTCTACAAACTCTAAATTTAGTAAAGAATAAATGCTACTTTATTTGTGCATAGATTGATCTAGAAAGAAAGAAACTATGTGCTTCCAAGAAGGGGCTGGTCTAGTTTGAAAGCTTAGGACCAGAGTGTCAAGTGATGGGTATGGGTCCATGGCTTAGGTTTACTGAATCCAGTTTTTCACTGTGAAATGCCAGGTGTAGATGACAGGATAGCAACTCAGATGCCGGCTACTTAGTGCAGTTTTCTAAAGGGAACAAGAGAAAAGGGAAGGGAGCAAATTGAAAAGTAGGGAGGACAAGAAGAAAGGGATGCTGGCTGTTATTGTCAGAAGCTAAAAGGATTGAGTAAAATTAGTTATAAGTGGTAGAAAACGTTAACAATGGTGACAATTGTGTATTTTTCTCCCATGTGAAGATGTAGAATTTGGCTGTCTATGACTAGAATGAAGTGCCACAAGCAAGGACTCCTTCTACCTAAGTACTCTGCCTAGCATGTTGTCTTTTGTCAAGGCTGAATCCTCATCCCATATGGTGGCTCATTGCTTACCGCATTAGTGAAAACTTAGCCTCATTGCCAGCCCTCCCTCACACCCCCGCCCGGGAGGAAAGACACCTGTCACAGACAGTTTTTAGATGGCTTCAAAGTTCCCTCTTCTGCAGAGTAAGAGGAGAACAGATGTTAGAGGATATATATAAAGGCGCTGCTAGAGCGGGATTCCCAAGCAGAGCTGATTAGGGAGAGGCACAGCATTGTCGCGCCTGACTCTCAGCCTGAAAATAGAAAGAAAGTCATTAGGTTTGCTTGTTCTGTAATTTAGCTCAAGTACAATAGAGCAATCAAGCTTCCTCGAGTCTTAGGGAAAGAGAGGGTTTAGTCTGGTATAGGAAAGGGAAAGGCATGGTTGCAAAAAGAGAAAAGGCAAGCTCTTAGGATTTCACACAAATTTAGGGGGCAAGATGTGACAGAAGATGCTAGGAAGCAGCGAAGCCTGAAAACTTAGCAGAGAGGATCCGGAACTAAGGAAATCTAAGTAAGATGGGGAAGACATGGAAGGAGTCCAGGGAGCACGTCAATGAATTACATGCCTACAATTTGCTTTCCTGTGTGTGGCATCTACCTTGAGATTCCTCACATCGTCATTTCCAGGTGAGGTTGCTGATGACCCATGGAAAACAAACAAAAGAGGCTAGAAGAATGAGGGACTTAGTTTCAGGATTGTAGTTCAAAAAGGGCATCCCAGCCCTCCTTCCTCGCCTTCTGTCAGCTGTGAAAGTGGCAGAAGAGCTGGCGTTCAGGGAAAGGTAGGAGGCTGCGATGGGGGACCACTGCAGGGCAGAGGGAACCAGGGATTATACAGTTGCCCCATCTGTAGCAAGGCTTCAGCTCTGCGTTATGAGGAGGCTGTTCTGAAACGGGAATCTAAAGACAGAAGCCACTGAAGCCGCTTGAGAGTTCTGTTGTCACCTATAAAACCATCTCTCCAGAGCAGGTCACATCCTCTTCTCTTTCTCTCTTAGACCTTTATCACTTCAGAGAACAAAGAGCACTGGCAAAGCAAAACAACTCCACAAAACCAAGAGAGGAAGAAAAAAGGTGAATGCATGTTCTGACAGCTTAATACAATAAAGTTTGTTTCAATCTCACCCCATTGAACATGTCAAGGGATGGGGGAACTGAGGAGTGGCAGGCCTGGCCCTTTTCATCTCATGGCTTCCATCACTGCCTTGATGGGTTTTCAGCATTCAGCATGCAGAAGAAAGAGCATGGGAGAGTCCAAGTGGAGGCCTTTTATCACAGGCCCGGAAATGGCACGAATCGTCTCTACTTATGTTCCATTGTTTTGAGTTCATGTTCAATTTAAGAGACTGCAAAGTATGGACTATGGACTATCTGTTTGCTCAGAAACGAGATGCAAAGCTGTGATCAGCCTATGGTTTAGGTGATAGTGGGCATGGGAGGGCAGGTGGAGCATTCTGCAGTGATCTGTATCCAGTGGTGGAGACAGTGTAAAATTAACCTTGCCCAGGGACTAGAGATGTAGCTCAGTGGGTAGAGCACCTGCTTAGGACTTTGGTCAAATCACCAATACCATGTAAACCAAGCATAGGGTACATGCCTCTAATCCTATTTATAAAGTGGAGCTGGGAGGATCAGAATTCCAACAACATCTTTAACTACATGTGGCATTCAAGGCCAACAAATGGTGATAGAGACTCTGACAAACAACAGCAACAACAAAAACTAATCTTTCTTCAAGAAGACTTCAGACTACAGACTAGAGAGAAAACCAAGATTTCCATGGTTACTCTTCCCACCAGGGAACTTTGACTCAGATTTACTTCCCCTATTCCTTTTTTGCTCTAATACGGAAATCAGACCCAGCTACTTCCCACAGCTACTTTGCTGTGTTCGATGCACACAGTCTGAGGGCACAGTAGTTACTTTTCTCCTGCTGTGATAAAACGCCATCACGTGAAGGAACTTACAGAAGGGAGGGTTTCTTTGGGCTTATGGAAGTCTATTATGGTGGAAGTCATGGCAGGACATGAAGACAAGGTGGTGGAAGCAGGAAGCCGAGAGCTCACTTACCTCCCGTGTGAGGCAGGAAGAGCAAACCGGAAGTGGTCTGAGACTTTTAATCTTAAAGTCCATCCCCCAGTGACATACTTCTTCCACCAAGGCCATGCCACCTGAACCTTTTCTAGACAGTGCCAGCAACTGCCATAATGCCAATACTATGGGGCACATTTCTCCATCAGAAGACTCAAATGAACTTAATAAGAGCTCTAAATCAATCACATCTCAGAGCTACATGGTTCGGCCAAGGAGCAATTGGTTCAATATCTTCTGTGTTGAACATATTTTGTTTTCATCTTAAAAGGGAGACCAAGTTATCAATTTATTAATTAAACATATATTTTTTAAATTAAATTTTATTTTATATATTAATTAGTTTACTAATTTTGTATCACAGCTGTAGCCCTCTCCCTCAATCAAATATATTTTTATGCATTCTCTACATCAATCACTAGAATACAATGTGACAAAAACCTGGTTTTTATAAGCACCAAGAAAACAAACAACCCATTTAAAAATTAAGCAAGGAAATACAGAGAATTCTCAAAAAAATAAATAAATAAAATAAAAATGGCCAAGATGTAGTTTAAAAAAAATGTTCAGCATCCTCAGCCAGCAGGAATATACAAATTAAAATCCTCTGATAGTTCATCTTATCCCAGTCAGAATGGCTATGATTAAAAAAATAAATGACAACAAACATGGATGTAGGGCAAGAGAAACACTGTTGATGGGAATATAAACTGATATAGCCACAATGGCAAAAATGCGGCTGTTTCTTAAAAAGCTAGATATAGACCTACCATATGAACCGGCTATCTAACTTCTGGGCATAGTCCCAAAAGACTGTATCCTATTATCAATGTATTTGCTCACCCATGATCATTGTTACCGTATTCACAATAGCCAGGAAATGGAAATAACTTGGATGTCTGTCAATGGCTTAATGGGTAATGAAAATGTGGCACATATACATAATGGAATATTGTTCAGTTGTAAAGAAAAATTAAATTATGGAAGTTTCAGGTAAAGGATGAAGCAAGAAATAATCATTCTGAGTGAGGTAATTCAGACTGAGAAAGACAAATGCCACATGTTCTCTCTGACATGTGGGTGCTAGATTTGAGCTTTTATAATATAGGTGTGTTTAAACAGGAACACCCACAGATGGCAGGAAATTAGTAGGAACCCCTGAGTGGGAGGGTTCGAGTTAAAGGGGACAGAAGGTAGATGATATGAAGAGGGAAGGGGAATACTGGAAGAGGAAGAGTTTGAAGGTGTAGGGAATTGGGAGGCAGGGTAGAAGAAGCAGCATGGGGCATGGCTGGGGATAACTAACGCTAAAGACCTTTGAAAAAGCCATATGAAAATCTGCTACTGTAGAAGCTTCCTAACAAGTATACATGCGCATTTATAAGGGATATTTGCTTCTTAAAAAAAAAATCTCTAATGTTAAGACATCATAAATTATCAAATAAAAAACAGTGTCAGGTATGAGTTACCTCTTTTTGACTTGTTTGTCAGTGGGGTCCTATAGATGCCCTGAGACCCCCCTCCTCCAAAAAATTGCAGCCTATTGCTATTGTTCTGTTACCCTCCAGAACGTGATGGTAAGACCCTATTGCCAAATACACTACGTATTAGAATCAAAGGAAATGGGTAAGTCACATTGACACTGACTTGGGAGTTAGTCATCCCTGTTAGCTTGGTTTAATAGTGCTAACATTTTTTAGCTTACGTTTCAGTTGTGTTAAACTGGGCTGCATCCTTTGCTTCTACTGATGACACCATGCTCTATTGTACAGGTTGCTGATGGACCTAGGTTAATAGGGAATGCAGTTCTGGAGCCCCCCTCGCCCATCCCCCAGGCTTGGCCATAGTTTGAATCCCCTCCAGATTTCCTGGGGTGAGGAAACCCCCAAAGCGCCAGGCTACGAGAGCTGTGGTCTCATGAAGGGACTGATGTCACTGTGAAAAGGGGCTTATCCAAGCGGGCTCTCTCTGCTTCTCTTTCTCCATGCAAGGGACAGTGTTCTTATCCTATGGACAATATCGTATTCAACTTCCCACATCAGCAGCAAAGACTAGATTTCCCCAGATACCAAAACTGCTAGCACCTTGAGTTAGCGCTCCCCATTCTCCAAAACGATAGGAAATACTTTTCCGTTCTTTATAAGTTAAAAGCAGACTAAGACAAACCCCAACCCACCTGAGCCTAACTATGCCTAGAAGTCATCCGCAATTCCACTGGAGCTTTTGCAAACTGCACACACAATATTTTCTAAACCTGCTTCTCTCCAGGGAACATTCTGGACTCAGTCATTTGCTCAGCTGCAGAATTGTGTCTCCCTTGCCTTTCCATTTTAGGCTTCTAAATTCTGTCCCCGGGGTTCATTTCAGAATCTGTAATTGGATCATTTGGGGCTGAGCCTGCTGTGGAGTCTCTCATCACTCTTGTCCATGTTCATAGAAGCTAGAACTCACTGTTTATTGCAAAACATGCCTGTGCTCTTTATTTTAAAAGCATTGCACGGTTGCATCTGAAAAATGGGCATGTCCTCAAAGCCACCTCCCACCTTGTGTTGCTAACTCAAAATATATCTGTGCCTAGAAATGAGAACGATGCTGAAGCTGCGCTGGACTATATTCTAAAAGGTCATGCAAAGACCTTCAAGGTCATCTTCCCTGACTCCTCCCCACCCCACCCTCATACACACATGGTCTCTCTTACCAAGAATGAATCCCAGCTCAACGCATCAAACTGTGTGGTGTCCCCATTAAGAGACTAGTAAGCAAAAGTTATCCATAAATGGCTTTATCTTGGCATGCAACAAAGCTCATTATATTCATAAAAAAATCTCCTATTTCCCCCTATCTTAACCATCCATGGGATATCTAAACGACAGTATGAGCCAGCAAGAACCCCAGCAAGTGACTGGGGCTCTCTTGAGGCCTGACGTGCTTTATCCCATTTTCGGTACTACTTCCACCCCATATGCAATCCCTGTCCTTCTAGTCCCATTGTCCCAAGGCTGTGTATAAGAAAACGAAGCACAATCAGGTCAGCCATCAGTCTAAAGCTTCCACGCTGGTCAGTCACACATGCCTGACTTCAAAGCCAAGGCTTTCTACTGCCCCATCCAATCAATTTTCTTATTTGACAGTAGGAATCAATCAGGCAAAAGACTTCAGACAGGCTAGTTAACCTTCTCTGAGCCCAGTTCCTTCTAAATCAAAGAAGTCAGGTACGATGGAGGCCTGAGTGTGCTACCTTTGACGGTCCTGCCATTCCTGTTGTTCCAGGACTAGCCCTCTCCTGAGGAGAAGGCTACAGCAACCTCTAGCCATAGACCTCACCTCAACCATGTACATGAGTTGAGTACCAGCTCTGTAGGCAGTGGGCTATAATTTCATTTTAATCTTTCTGACAATGTTATACAGGTTATAATTATCTTGTTCTGTAGTGGAGAAATTCAAAAGGCATAGTTTGAGTCACACAGCAAATAAGAAACCACCTGAAGACTCTCTTCTCAAGTCCATGTCCATGTGTCCACTATGTTATGTTTGGGAAGGAAGGATGGAAGGCGGTTACTGTCAGAAATGGTCATATCTGGTTATATGAAATCATGAAAGAGTGACTGGAATCGTGTAGGGTGGGGCTAAATATCATCAGAAGTGGGTGTAGCACTTTGAGTACACCAAAGAGACAGAAGGGAAATAGTGTGGCACTATTGCCATGAATACTCAAGCAAACGTCATCATTTTTCATGCTGTTCTGCTTGTCCAAATACTAGGGTGCGACCATTTGGTGAGTCAAAGCTGACAATATTCCCTGGACAGTGAGTCTCTGGAATTAAAAACCAGCTCCGAGGCTGCCAGAACACAGCAGTCAGAGTCCGAGTGGAGGAGTCATATAGCTGTTTGTGTAGGAAAATCTAAAATCTGCCCTTTTCCGGTTTCAAAAGAGAGATGCAGTTATTGCCCAAATTTGACTCTTCTAGGAGGAATAAAAACTTGAGATCAGGAAAAAGTGAAAATAAATCAGTCGCAGCGAAGAAGATCCCCTGAGAAGCAGAGTAGGCTTTGAAAGGTAGGAGGGGCACACAGGATGATGGACAGGCCCATTGTCCAGCAGGTAGGTCCCACGCTCAGACTGAAGGCTTTGTACAGGAATGATTTTCAGTAGCACACTGTTTAGTGACCAGCCATGCTTCATGAAGGTGATGAAGTCTTAAGTTACTTAAAACACAGAATACAGAATAGAGCCATACAGGCTATCATGTTTACGTGGGAAAAGGGGAGCTGTGTGTGCTGCCTGATCTACAAAGCCCTTCAGTTGTTCCAAGCGGAAGGACACTCTTGAGAAGAAACTGCCTGACCTTTGCTCTGTGAGTCAGCACTCTCTTCCTCATATAAATCCTTCTGCTCACTGCTGAGGCTCACCTGCTGCCAGACGAAATGCAAGCGGAGTCAGAGTTGAAAATAGGGGTAGAGCGGCAGGGAGGGTGACCTCCAGAATGCCAGCACCATTAGTCAGTGGCTTGATAGTATGAAGTCCAACGGAGAAACCAATGAAAGGTCTGTGTCTCTCTGTTGCAGCTCTGTCTGTCTTTCTGGGAGGCAGAAGTAGAGCTTAAAGAGCAGACAGCACTAGTTAAGGGCCTGGCTCAGCCTGAGTCAGCATCTCCTTCCCCCTTTGCATACCCACGCTATCTGGGGTTTGCGGGAGGGATCATCACTCTCTGACCTTTGAAAGGTCAGGACATCTGAGTGATGGTGTCTGTTCAAGCCCCCTTGAAGTGGGCATGGGTGTATGTTTGTGTGACCGGTGTTCTGAATGCGCCCTGCTGATCCATGATACGTTCAAAGCCTATCTCATTCCCGTCCTCCCCACCTCAGGCCTCCTGTGTCTATTTCAAAGCTTTAGAGGTAGCCTGATCTGATTTCTGTCCATCCTGTCCCCTCCTTGTTTACTGGAACATCGGGTCACTGAAGTACAGCTGGAATGTGAGCTCCCGGGCAGTCCAGCGAGGCGGCCGAGGCGGGTCCTGCACGGCTTCATGTCATTGCGCTGTTTTTCCTTCCCTCCCACTGAGTTTTCTTGGAAGTTCTGAGCCAGGCTCAGTGTGTATCTCCTGAGACACATTCCTGCATTCCCAGCTGCTTGCAACTCAGCAAGTCTCAGGCCTCTCCTTTCAAAAGCCCCGTGGCCTGCGATGTTAGCATTGAGAATGTTTGCACATAGGCAGAAAGGGAACTGAACAGACACTGTATGAGCCTAGAAATGGGGACAGCCAAAGTTCTTGGTATGGCTTGCGATACCGACTAACCATTGTTTCCTTTCTTTAGAGGCAAAGGTGCCTCTGTGCTGCAGCTGAGGAGAATGAGGTGCCTTGAGTTGTTTCTCAGTAGAGGGGACCTGAGCTGGCTTTACTGGCCCCTACTTTCTGACTACCGAGCTCATGTGATGCTCCAACACCTGACCCTGGGCGTCTATGACAGTCCTACTTTCCCTTTCCCCTCAGCCTTCCAGATCTCTTATTTTCCCCATCCACTCTTCTTTTAGGCATAATTCCAATTATGAAAGGAAGGAAAGAAGTAGAAATGGGTGGGGGAGGTAGGAAAGATCAAGATACCTCAACAATTTCAAAATCATACCTAAGGGCTGGGAGATGGCTCATTGCTTGCCGATGGGGTCTCATGTAGCTCAGGCTGGACCCAGACTTACTATGTAGCTGAGGATGACCTAGAAACTCTGATCTCCCTGCCTCTACCTTCCCATGCTGAGATTACAGGCATGTGGCACCATACCCAGTTTTAGGCACCACTAGAGACTGAATCCAGGGCTTTAGGCATGCTAGGCAGACACTACCAACTGGGCCAACCCCCCCCCCCCATGATTTGTTCATGCTACTGAATGCTGCGTGGATAATTTAAGGTTGGGACTCAATTCTCAGAATGTGGTCTTCTGATCTGAAAAATCAGCATCCCCCCCAGCCTTAGTGAATACAGAACTCTTGAAGAAAAGCATAGGAATCCGAATTTCTAACAAGCCCACAAGAATTCAAGAAGCCTTGAACTAGAGGAGTCTTGATGGATTTGGGGTAAAGAGAGGTGCTGGGGCTTCACTATGTTCTCCCAGTCGGTCTAGTTCACATACCTTTCCTTTCAGTCTGGAAGAAAAATGAGCAAAACCAGGAGAAGGACTAGGGGTAACAGTGGCCATATCTGACGTTGGTGAGTTGTCTCCTGCCATTCTCTGGCTGGTGCTATGGGACTGCCTGGTCCTCACATTGTGCCCAGCACCAGCCCAAGAGCCTGAGGCATGTGACACCTGTTCTGAAGTGATGCTGACTCTGTCATTTTGTGTCGGGTCTGCCTTGGGCAAGGGGGAATAGATAAAAATGGTGCTTTCTGTTCTTTTTCTCTTATTGAATTAAATATACCTCATGCTGGCAATGATTCCTTTTTGAGCCTTTTGAGACTCTCAAAATACGCTCCCATGATTATGAAAAGGGTATATGAACTTATACTTGTCAGAGTCAGTCTTAAGACTATGAGCCACATGTGGCTATTGGGCAATTGAAATGGTGGTTAGGACAGAGATGGGCTGTATATGTAAAGCATACACTACATTGCAAAGATGTAATCCCCAAAAGTGTAAATTGTTTCATTATTTTTATATAGATTTCATATTGAAATGGCAACTCTTTGGATATTTAACTGGGTTAAATAAGATATTACTAAAATTAATTTCACACAGCTCTTTTTTTAGCTTTAAAAATGTGGCTACTTGAAAATCTAGAATTACAGATGTGGCCTGTGTGGGTGACTTACACTGTATTTCCATTAGGTGGTGCTGGTCTAGTCCGTCTGCAGCTGTGGTTAAACTCAGGGTTTAGAAAAGAGCAGTAGTTCCGCCAGAAGCAAATACAAGGGACAGGTGTGCAGCATAATCCAAGCACTCAAGTGAGCAACTCACAGGGACCGGCAGCTGCCTTAGTCTTCAGAAGTAGAGTGATAGGTTTGACCACACTCTGCCATTTGCTTCCGTGAGTAACAACATTTCTGAATGTCTGCCCTCCTTCTCCTCTTTTCTCCTCCTCCATTCTCTTTCATTCTCTTCCTTTCTTTTCTCATTTCCTTTTCTTACTTTTTTCTTGCCCTTCCCTTCCCCTCCCCTTCGCCTCCCTTCCCTCCCCTCCCCTTCCTTCTCCTTCCCTACCTTCCGTCCTCTCCCTTCCCTTCCTTCCCCTCCCCTCCTCTTCCCTTCCCTTTCTCCCTCCCTCTCCCCTCTCTTCCTCTGTTTTTTTTCCCCCTCTGTCCTGAGGATTGAATCTAGGACCTAGAGCATACCAAGCAGCATTATGCCACTGAGCTTCCATTCCTAACTCTGTCATCTATAAAATGAGACTGTCTCAGCTTTTAACTAAAAAGGGGTTTTATTCATTAAGAAAATGACTGCAAAACATTTAATTCAATTTCAGGATGCTAATAACTATCCAATGAATTCCATCTATCTATCTATCTATCTATCTATCTATCTATCTATCTATCTATCTATCTGTTATTTATTGAGACAAGGTCTCACTGTCCAAGCTCTGGCTAGCCTGGAACTTACTATGTAGACCAGTCTGGTCTTGAACTCACAGTGACCACAGAGGCCTCTGGAATTCTGAGTTTAAAGTTGTACCTCACACCCAGCCATTAAATCTTCTTAAGTAAGAAGAGATTGTAGGGTGTTGGAAAGATGGCTCAGTGGTTAAGAGCACTTTCTGCTCTTGTGAAGGCCCCAGTTTCTGGGTTTGGTTCCGAGCACCCACATGGTTGTAACTACAGTTCCATGGGATACAATGCCCTCTTCTGGCCTCCAAAGGCATCAGGCACACATGCAGTACACTTACACACATGTATGCAAAGCACTCATACACATAAAAAAAAAATAAGTCTTTGAAAAATAACAGAACAGAACAGTGTTAGGTATGTGTATGACATCTGGTTTTGAGAGTCTGTAATATTTAGATTAGGTTTTTATCTATAAGGACTAGCTGTGCTGAGGCCTGGAGAGATGGCTTAGTAGTTAAGAGCACTGTCTGCTCTTCCAGAGGTCCTGAGTTCAATTCCCACCGACCATATGGTGGCTCACAACCATCCATACTGGCTCTGATGCTCTCTTCTGGCATAGGGGTGTACATGCAGATAGAGAATAAAATTAAACAAACAAAAAACTGGGGTGCTTGGACCTTCTTCCCATTCTCCGACTATAAGCTCATGGCTGGCTATGGGTTTTCTCTGGTACTATGATACTCTAGGTCCTTCCAGTGAAAGACAAGGACAGTGTTGCTGGACAGCAGCCGGGCTGGTTTGTTAGGCTTACAAACCTTGACAGCTTATGTAGCATTGACATTGGATGGAGCCTGGAGTGAAAAAGGACAGCACACTTCCTGAGTGGTGAAACAGTCTCTTACCGTCATTCCTGGAGGTGAGGGAAGTTTCAGGAGTTGGGTGAGAGGCTATGGTATGGGCTGAGATTTACCTTCCTGCCCTTGAAGAGGAGTTTTAGTGGTTCTAGGTGAAGCCTGGTAATGCGATGATAGATTTTTGCTGTTGTTGGTTTGTTGAGGCAGGGTCTCACTATGTAGCCCTGGCTGTCCTGGAGCTTGCTCAGGCTCATAGAAATCCACCTGCCCCTCCCTCCCAGGTGCTGGGATTAAAAATGTCCACCAATACTGCCTGGTGATGTTAAACTCTTACTCTTCTCTAGAGAGGGCAGGTCAGTCACTAAACTTATAAAAAAAAATAGGATAGATTAGAAAGTGTGGGCAATCCTAAACCTACAGAAAATGCTGGTGGTCGTGGTTATGAAAGACACTGAGTGTCACGTCCTAACAGCGTGTCTATAGGTATGAATTCTCTGACCTCCTAGAGTGCTAACAGTTGATTCAGTAACAGCAGCAGCAGTAGCAGCAACAAGAAATCCTCAGCTTGCTTCCATGGATACTGTTCAAAACAGCTACAAGTGCAGAAACCTAGACCATGTACAGGGCTATCCGATGGGTGTTCCAGGTTTGTGCAACGGACTGTTTCAAGATTGAGAAAAGAACCAAACGGTAGATCTTGGCGTACTCTGCTGAGGACAGGATTAAAGAGTCTTCCACCTCTCTCTCTTTGAATGGTGTTCCCTCATTTATCATCACCATTGTCATCACTGCTCTCATCATCATCAAAACAGGTGCCTTTTGTTTGGCCCTTCCTGCGTTCCAGAGACTGCTTTTCATAGCTGAGCTCACTTGATTCTCTCTGACAGCCACGAGGGCTATTATTAAACCATTTCTACAGACGAGGAAGCTGAGGCTCACAGGCATCAAATAACTTGCTCAGAGGTAACGCCCGTGCTGATGGCCTTACTGGAACCAAGACTGCCTTATACAAAGCAGGAAGGGATCCCTAGATACAAAAGATCTTGACTCTACGTTGACTCTGAAGACTCTTTTATAAGAAATACTATATAATACTAAGACTAAGTTCACAAATTATGTAACTCCTGGAATCACAGTGTTAGAAAAATTATATTTTCTCACAAAGAAACAAGAAATGCATTTTAAAAAAAATGTTCTTGGTCAGAAAGAGTCCTAGACCTCCTGAACCCACGGAAGACCATCTTTAACTATGAGGCTGTGAAAAGAGTGTGTGACTCCAGGATCTGAGCTGTCAAGACCCTATTTTGAAGTGAGTTAAAGGTTAATAGTTAACTTCCAAATGTAAAAGGAACAGAAGAACAGAGCTAAACTAAATAAAATTCAAACCAACCAGTGACTGAGTCCTTAGAGAAACCTCTAGTCATTTCTCCCCAGTCTAGGCTTGCCTTTAGCTCTGCTAGAGTCACTCTTTCTGGTCTGGAGGGGATGTTGAGCTTTAAACCAAGAACAGTGGTATATTTTATTTCTAGTGCCAACTTCAAATGGATAAGGTGTGGCTATGTGCAGAGGGACTGAAGGCCCAGGCCAGGGCCAGTGAAATTGGGTAGGTTGATCAATGCAATCTATCCCTGGCACCCAATGTGAGGAGATATTGAAATACCCCCTTTCCTCTTCCATTAGCCTCCAAAGTTCATTATAGGGGAGAAGGCACATTTCTCAAGAATAAATAGCATAAGAAATTACCTGATCCTTGTCAGTTTTTTGAGTCATTTAAGAAATTGTTTATTAATTTTTACAAATTTGGTACTAGAGATTAAATCTAGGGTCTTTCACAGGGTTTCTTTCACGCTACCTTTGAGTTATCTCTCCAGCCCCTGATTTTGGAATCTGATTGGATTATTTTCCTCCTCCTCCTCTCCCTCCTCCTCTTCCTCATAATCATCAACATCACCACCATCATCACATCATCTCCACCGCCATCATCATCCCTGTCATCATTACCATCAGCAGTAGCAGCACCATCATCACCACCGCCATTGAAATCACTATCACGATCACTACCTTCAGTAGCATCAGCATCAGCATCACATCACATCACATCACATCACATCACATCACATCACATCACATCACATCACATCACATCACATCACATCACATCTGATGTTTTCATCGGAGTCTGAGATTGCAAACTTTTTCAAATAAAGTGGTCCTCAAATTTGGGTCTGCATGACCAGTACAGCTGGCTAAAGAATGTCTTTAACCCTAATACCCAGGAAGCAGATTCAGGAAGATCTCTGTGAGTTTGAGGCCAGCCTGGTCTACAGAGTAAGTTTCAAGTCAGCCAGAGTTACACAGTAAGACTCTGTCTCCAACAAAAATGTCCTAGTACAATAATATGAAGTAAAATATAATTGAAGACTCCCTTCAAAAAAAACATTGATATTCTTTTTCTTGCATCCACATCCTTGGATTTTTTTTTTTTTTTTTTTTTTGCAAACAGTGGAAGAGTCAGTGAAGACTGAGTACCAGATGTACACATTTTGATTTCTCAGAACTTCAATATAATTTCCAGCTATCAGATTCTATCTATGAATTTTAATGGGAAAAATGAGAGGCATCTTGATTAATATTTTTTCCTATGCTTTGTCTCCTCCTCCTCTTCCTCTTTTCAAACAGGACCTCACTTAGCCCAGGCTAACCTCCAACTTGTCTTACAGCCAGTGCTAACCTTGCCCTCCCAATCCTCCTACCTCTGTCTTCTGAGTGCTGTGATTGCAGACATGTGCCTACTGCCAGGGCTAGCTCTGTGCAAATCTTTATTGTGAAACTAAGATGTTTATAGTCTTGTTTCAAGTCACTATAATGGAGAAGCCATTTAGGTGCCACGAACTAATCGCTAGCAAGGAACTGACGTGGTGGGAAGTAAATATTTAGAATCAATTAATCTATGTTGTCTTAAGTGAAGTAACTTTAAGTTTTGTTCATTTGTTTGCTTTTTTTTTTTTTTTTGAAATGGGCCTCTTTCTATAGTTCAGGTTGTTCTATAGCTTTTTATGTGGTCTCCAACCTTCAGTTATCCTGCTTCAGCCTACTGGATGCTGGAAGTACCCGATAGAGTTTAATTTCGATGAAGTGAAGTTACTTTTATGACTTATATTTTCAGAAATAGTGGTATAACTCACGGTCAGAAAGATTTCCTTCTATGTTTTCTTTTAGAAGTTTTGTTTTTTAATTTAATTATATATATATATAATTACTATTTATTCACTTTGTATCCTCACTCCAGCCCCTTCTCTCATCTCCTCCCAGTCCCACCCAACCTCCCTCTTCTCCCCCTATGCCCTTTTTCCTAGTCCCCTGATATGGGAGGACCTCCTCCCTTTCTATCTGACCCTAGCTTATCTGGTCTCATCAAGGCTGGCTGCATCATCTTCCTCTGTGGCCTGGCAAGGCTGCACCCCCCAGGGGGAGGTGATCAAAGAGCTGGTCACTGAGTTCATGCCAGAGACAGCTCCTGTACCCTTGGAACTCAGTAGCCAATTGGCTTCCTTTGAACAGGGGGTCTAGGTCCTCTTCATGCATGGCCCTTAGTTTGAGTATCGGTCTCTGCAGGCTCCCCTGGGCTCAGGTATTTTGGCTCTGTTGTTCTTGTGGAGTTCCTATCCCCTCCAGGTCTTTCTATATTCCTCTTCTTCCATAGGATTTCTGCCCAAAGTTGGGCTATGAGTCTCAGTATCTCCTTTGATACGCTGGTGGGTAGAATATTTCAGAGGTCCTGTGTGGAAGCTCCTGTCCTGTTCTTTGTCTTCTACTTCCTTTGTCTATTCTGTTTGCCATTCTGAATGAGGATTAAGCATCTTCCCTAGGGTCCTCCTTATTGTTTAGATTCTTTAGGGCTATAGATTTTAGTGTATTTTTCCTATATTATATGGCTAATATCCACTTATAAGTGAGTATGTATCATTTGTGTCTTTCTACTTCTGGGTTACCTCACTCAGGATGATCTTTTCTAGTTCTCACCATTTACCTGAAAATTTTTTTAATTGTTGAGTAGTATTCCATTGTGCTATTGTACCACACTCTCTGAATCTGTTCCTCCATTAAGGGACATCTAGGTTGTTTCCAGATTCTGGCTGTTACAAATAGAGCTGCTATGAATACAGTTGAACAAATGTCCTTATTGAATGGTGGGTGGTTTGGGTTTTTCTTTTTTCTTTTTCTTTTCTTTCTCTCTCTCTCTCTCTTTTTTTTTTTTTTTTTTTGAGACAGGGTTTCTCTGTGTAGCCTTGGCTGTACTGGACTTGCTTTGTAGACCAGCCTGTTCTTGAACTCACAGAGATCCACCTGCCTCTCCCTCCCTGAGTGCTGAGATTAAAGGCATGTGCCACCATGTCTGGCTTCTTTTAGAAGTTTTAATAGTGGTAGTTTTTACTTTTAGGTCTGTTATTCATTTAATTGTCTTTTAAAAATAGGAGTATTCATTTTTATTATTTTAAGTTATGTGCTTGGAGGGGTGGAGGATGCGCTTGAGTTCAGGGCCTGAGGAGGCTGAAAGAGAATATCAGTGAACCTCCTGACATGGGAGTCAAAGCGATGAGCATCTTAACTACTGAGCCATATCTCCAGTCCCAGCATGAAGATTCTAAAAACATTACCATACACTTTATGTGGAACATATTTTGAAACATTCTCTTAAAGTTTCTTCCCCATCAAAATCTTTTCTGACATCGCCATCTTTATCATTTGACTCCTTCTCCTGAGAGCCGTCCCTCCAATTCCCCAATTCTACCTTTTAAAAGATAAAAAAAAAAGTGAACACACAAAACCCAAAACCTACCCTGGGTGGAATGCCTTTGTTTCAGAATAACTCTGTCCAGAAATCAGGGTAATGGTTAACGCTTTCCACTCTCTACCAGCCTGACCAGATAACAGTCCTGACCACCATTCTCAAATGCTGTCCCAACATTAGTTACAAAATAATCTTCAACATAGGGCCCAGGGAACCCATGACCAACAGGAAAGCGAGGCCTGAGGTAGATTCTGTAATTACAGAGGCTGAGGATATCTGGACTAAAGTTCAGCTGCTCTGACCTTACACTGAATGCCCTGTGAACAGGACACTGGCTGGAGGACCTTCTGTAGGAGGTTGGGGGGAGAAAGATGCTATGCAAAGAACCCTGTCCTCTGAATTCATGCAACTCCAAAAGACTTGATTTTGGAGCTGAAACTGGAAAGAACTTTCTGTGGACTATCAAGTCTAATTGTAACTTTTATGGCCTATTTCCACCCCCTCTGACATCCTGGGAAGGACAAAGGAAGCAGAGAATGGACTTTGTTCAATCTTGATTAGATATGGAGGATGTTTGCCTCTCACAGTGAGGCTCATGTCCTTTACTGTTTGTCTCACATATTCTAGTTCATAATTGTCCTGGCAGGAAAGTCTCCCCTGCACCCTGCCTGTCCTTTCTTAACCCAGCCTTTTCTATAAATCCAGTCTACTTTTGTGATTCTTTCTCACCTTAAAACACTGACATAATAACCCAGAGAGAAGGGGGGGGGAAGAGAGGAGTAGAGAAAGAGAGAGAAGAGAGAAGAGAGAGAGAGAGAGAGAGAGAGAGAGAGAGAGAGAGAGACAAGCTGGAGTACCCATTAGCAGGTTCCGTTTCAATGGAAAAAAATCAGAGACATCTTGATTAAATTTTTTCTTCTATTCTTTGCTTCCTCCTCCTTTTTCTCCTCTTCTTTTTCCTCTTTTTAGACAGCATCTCACTTAGCTCAGGCTGATCTTTATTATAGCCAGTGCTAGCCTTGCCTTCCTGATCCCCTTGCCTCCACCTCCTGAGTGCTGGAATTGCAGACATGGAGCTACTACCAGGGCGAGCTCAGGGGAACAGCTTATTACAGTGCAGTAAGAGATTCACATCACTCACGGCAGGAACGCAAGAACTGGACACTGGTTGCAACAGCGCCTAGCACTGAGACAGGAAAGACTCCAAGGAGAAAGAGTTTACACTGAATTTTGAGATGGTATAGGTTATCTGTGGGGTGGTCTCAGAAACCCACAGGTATGAGAGAGGTCAGGCAGACCAGAGAACAATAGATGGCTCCATGGACCGCAGCCCAGTCTGGGCTGGATAGCAGTTCGGCATTCCCTGTAACTGGTTTTATCTCATTTGGTTCAGAGTGGAAGCTGTCACAATGGTGGGTAGGGAAGGTGTGTCCGTACAGTCAGCATGCAGGTGTTCTGATTTTCCCAGGCAAGCCAACTTCTTGGTTCACTCAAGCAAAGTCATCCCCCCCATTCTCCTTATAATGTTTCATTCATTGTTTCTAAAGGAGTCACGATGATATCACCGCTTATTCTTAACCGTATGCTACTTAGTTTTATGTCAACTTGAATCTGAGGTGAGGGAACCTCAACTTAGAAAATCCATAAGATTGGACTGTAGACAAGACTGTAGGGCCTTTTCTTCATTAGCTCTGGGCTGGTGGCTCTGTGTTCTACAAGAAAGCAGGCTGAGCAAGCTACAAGGAGCAAGCAAGTAAGCAGCACTCCTCCATGGCCTGTGCATCAGCTTTTACCTCCAGGTTCCCGCCTTGTTTGAGTTCCTGTCCTGACTTCCTTCAATGATGAAGGGAGATGTGGAAGTGCGGGCAAGATAAACCCTTTCCTCCCCAAGTTGCTTTTGGTCCTGGTGTTTCATGGCAGCAACAGTAATCCTAACTAGGACACAGTGATCCTTTCTGGTTGAGTTCTGACAACATTGTCCTTTATGCCGGGCCACGTTTCTCCTGATAGGCCAAAAACTGGCTCCCTGGAGGGCTACTCTAAAACTGTGGCTCAAACAGAATGTAATGGAGAAGCAGCAAGAAATTTGGTAAACCCTTGAAAGCCAAAGTGCGGAGGTTGAGCTTCTGTGATCAGAGTCCAAGAGATTATGCTCCCAATGGACTTTATACAGTCTGCTGAGCCACGCAGATGAAGATTTGGTTGTTCTGGAGTGCTTTTAAGGTGCACGCTGGTCTTTCCAATTGGGTTATACATGCTCTGGGAGCAGCCCAAATCCCACCTGGCATTACCTGTGTCTTTCTACATGTTCCAACATATAGGAAGTTAGCAAAAACATGTCAGTTGGTAGCTTTGAATGGCCTACCAAGAGAGAGGTACAGGCCCTTAGAAAGAGACTTTGTGAAAACCTTACAAAAGCGGAGAGATTAGATTTCCCGCTTTAATATAGTGTCTGAGATTGCTTGCAGTAAAAGGCTGTTTCTCCTGATTTTCCCTTTTCTCCCACTAGGAGGCAGCATCATTCCTGTTGCACTCCAGGACAGGGGTCCTTTAAATAAATGCATAATACACACGTAAGCATATGCCTCCACAATGTGAACACACACCTTAATCTCTGACCTTAATTGATTAGGAATATGTCTTCTGGGGTCTTTTGGCCTAAAGCGCAAGTCAGAAGGTTCTGGAACACAGTTATCCCCCAAGGCATTGCTTCATGTACCAATGAAAACTGCAGCATCTTTGAGGATTGATTTCACAAGCAGCAATTGACGAGTTCAAAGCTTATAAAACTCTACAGCAGAGAAAGAGTGTGTAGAGGGTGCTGTGTTGTGTTTTCCATTGGATTTTATGCAACCTTGGGTCCCCAGGGAGTTTCTGCAAGCAGTTCAGGGTGTGCTGGCTCTCTTGTTGAGGCTTGTTTTTTAACTTTGTGATCATTGAAGGATTGTGGCTCTTGTGCTTATGTTAGTAGCTTAAAGACTCAGGTCGACAGCCATGCAATGCCCCAAGAAGCTGTCAAAGCATGCCCCAGGCATGTTTTGTTTGAAAGGCCCAGATTTTCTACATCTGCTGGTTTTGTCAAGTTGCGTATTGTACATTGTCTGGGCATTTCCTGGGAAGTGTTTGTCCATTCAACAGAAATTCTGAACACTTGTTACATCAGAGAAGTCAGGTTATGGGTGAGTCCTAAGAGGAACAGCCAAAAACCAGGGACATGGGCAACCTCACTCAGAGACACAGTTCCTGTCAAAGCAAAGTCTGGCCTCCTAATTTGCTTTGAGAGGTGACTAGTGTCAAGTTGAAGATTAGACAACATTACATGTGTGTTGGGGGACCAGGATGGAGCAAAGACTTAGGAGGGAATCCAGCTCGTTCCTCCTATGAGTTTGGCTCACTTTATGGCAATATCTATTCTATTTCAGACATCTGGAGCTGAGCCCATGCTGTCTTTGTCCTAATACACTGTTGTTATTCAGTGGCACTTCAGGACAATGCAGTGAGTCACATGACTCATTCCCGGGACATAAACCAAGTTTTGCTTGCATCATACTTACATCACATCATATATATATGATATGCTTCTTAATTCAGATCACCCTGTTGTGGCTTGGATCTGTAATGTCCAGAATAGACTCAAGTGCTGACACTTGACCACCAGTTTCAGGAGGCTATGGAATCTTTGGCAATTGTAGCCTCACCATCAGAAGTACATATATCCTTGGGGGTGACACTTAAAGGTATATCTACCTCTGCTTCCAACTTTGAGCTGTTTGCTTCCTGGTGAACCACGCCACTTTTCTGCCAGTGTGGACTGAGCCACCCCACCCCGCCCCCCCTACCACCACCACCACACCTTTCTGCCACAATGGACTGTCCCTCCTGAGACTTCTCCTCCCATGAGCTGTTTCTGCCAGGCATTTCGTCACAGCCACAAAGAAAGTAACTAGTACACCCTTCACTTCTCAAAAATGCATGCAATCACCTGAACCTCTGGATGCATCATGCCAGTAGATTTGCTCCACACTGTTGCCATGAACTTTAAGTTCATAAATACCACAACATCTATAAGGCAAAATAAAGCAAAGTGAAATTATATATACTGAAGATGGCCTCAAAGCCAACAGGGGCCAGGATTGTGCCGGAATGTGCTTTAACAACCTGTTCTCGAAGAAAGTGAAGAGCATAGTTTGACTGTCCTGGGGGCAAGAAACTGCTCTCTGATTGGATTAGATTGCAGACACAGCTTGGGTGTTTCTTAATAGACCTCTAATCTGATTAGATAGATGCATTTCTCCTTTGTTCAATCATGTATTAGAGATCGTGAATGAACTCGATCTGAAAAATCGGCCAGCAGACTTGGTCAGACTCCAGAAGATTTGGATAGAGAAACACAGCCCCTTGTGATGCACCACGCCTTTATTCTTCTGTTCAGAATAATTTGGAAAGCTTCCTCTCCACCCTGAATGCAGGGGGACTGGGCAACTGTCTTAAGTTACCACGTAGGTCAGATGTGCCTCTAAGTGAAGTGTGCCTGCTATGTGTGAGACCTAAGAGGAGGCTCAGCTTTCCACGACATCTTCCTCTTCAAGGGTGTGTGGCCGCTCAGCTTATGAAAGCCCAGCTTCTCAAGTGTCATGCTTGTTCGCATTCCAGGACTTTTAGGAACAAGCTGTTCACGCAGCTTTAGCTCCAATCTCTGTGTTCTGATGCCATTGTTTACGATATAAACTCCGAGTCTACTTTATAGAATTGAACTCAATTCTGTTTTCAAATTGTCCAAGATGTCGACCCCACCTATTTTCTTTCCATTGGAAAGCAAGAAGGGTGTGGAGGAACAATTTGCTAAGGGTCTCTGGGGTGAGACCCAGCCCACTCTTTCACCATTTCCTTATAGCTTACAGAGAGGGGTGGAGGTGAACAGGAAAAAGGGGACTGGTTCTTTCCTGAATGGTTGTTTAGTCCCCCACAGTGAGAGAAGCATGCTCCCCCATTAGAGAAGCAGCTCTCAGAGGCATCCCAGGGACAGGGCCAACTGCTGATGTAACAAACGGTCCACACCAGGAAGGACAGAGCCAGCTGCCATTGTAATGATTGGTTCACACCGAGGGGTGGAATCTGCCAACTGCCAGGAAGTCTGTGATGGGAGGTGGTGATTATCAGAACACTGAAAACAGGATCTGACCCATCCTAACATGATACTCTGTGCAGCATCTGCTCTAGACAGCTTACTTGAATGGTAAGGGACGATGACAATAGTTGAGGGAATGAACGTAAAGTTCTCGCTTCTTTAAGAGCTCCTCTAAGAGCTCTTAAAGGCATCAATTCATGGCCCCTCTATAAAGCAAGAATCAGGGATTTAGCGAGGCTCCTTTCGTCTGGAAACATTTTGCTAACCACAAAGACCCAGCTGTTTTTAGGTAGAAAAAATATAGGTCAAACAGAGGAGTGTAAAGGTCTTTCTAAAGACTGTCAAATGATCTAGAGCCCCTTGCTTGGCTAGTCATGAGCTTCTTTGTCATTCTGCCCAAAACAGGGATCAGCGATGTATGGTAAAAGTTTAATGGCTTCTGAGTCCTACAACACTGGGATCTGTGACAAGGCGAAAGTCACATAACCGGCCTGACCTCCAATTTGCCACCTACAGAATAGAGATGGAGATGACAATAGTATCCTCTTAAAGGGTCACTGCGACAACTTATTTATATTTATATGTACTGTGCATAAAATCCCTTCCACAATGTAAGTGTGGGGTAAACAGGAGCTAGCAGTGTGAGCGCTCAAGGCCCAGCACATCACACTCTTTAGATGTTTATTATTGACAGAAACGGGGGTGAGCTTAGAGAAAGCAGAGCAAATGAGACAGTTTGTGGATTCCTTCTGAGCTTGTGATCATATTTCAGATCGGCCCTTTTTGTTGGTCTACTCATTTATCCAAAGAAAGCAACATAAGCTTCTTTCCAGGGTGGAGAATGGGCATGCACTTAGTAGAGATAGCCCAGGGTTTAGGGAAGGCCCTGCAGTTCTCAAGTACCCAATACTTCATTTATGATACTTATTACCATGCTGCACTGCAGATGTTTAGGATGTAAACATCATGCCGATCTCAAAGTTTGTGATCTTTGGCCAACATCCCTTCCCCAATACCTTGCAATCACCACTCTATTTCCCACTTCTATGAGCTCAGCATTTTTAATTTTGTATGAGTGAGATCATGTATGATGATTGTTTTCATGCTTGGCTTCTTTCATTTAGCACAGTAACATTCATGGCATTTCAAATTATAAAATCTTACTCTTTTTCCTGCTGAACAGTATTACATTGTGCAAACTTATCTCATTTTCCTTACCCACTCATCTGTTAGTGGACACTTACATTATTTTTATATAGTAACTATTGTGAATAATGCTGTAAAGAACACAGTTATCTCTTTCAGATACTGTTCTCTATCTTAAGTGAGAGGAAGGTAGAAGGAAATGGTGCCTAAGAGCTACTAGAGTAAGCTTGTGAAACAAGAAGAAATTCTGGAAGCGAATTAGCCTCCTCCAAGAAGGCAGAAAGCATAATTCCCAGAAAAGAGTTAATTAGCTTTGTTTAAATATAAATATATATAAGATAAAATACTTAGTGGAGTGCAGTAGTTTTGACAAGTGAATGTGCTTAAAAACTACTATCACAATCAAGATATTATATATTTTATCACTCTCCAAAGTTTCCCCATACTTTATTATTATGGGTAACTTCTCCTTATCTGTTTTCTGCCATTATAGAGAAAATTTTTTTTCTATTGAGAAAGTTTATATGAATGACATCACCTTATATACTTTTCTAAATGGTATTTTCCCCATATATGTTGTCGCATAGGCCCATTGATCACTTTCAGGCCTGAGCAATATTCTATTGTCTATTTACAGTTTATAGATTTTTTCTTTCTTTCTTTCTTTTTTTCTTTTTCTTTTTCCTTTTTTTTTTTTTTTTTTTTTGAGGGAACTTATTATCTATCCCAGGTTGATCTTGAACTCACATCTGTTCTCCTGTTTCAGCCTCTCAAATGCTGGGATTACACATATGTGCCACCAACTGTTTCTTTTATCTATTCAGATGTAAGTTTGAGTTGTTTGTGGATGGTGATCATGAGAAAACTGAATTCATGTTCAAGTCTATGTGGAATTTTATTTTGATTTCTCTTGGATAAACCCTTAGAAGTGAGACTGTTAAGTCATTGGAAATTCTTTTCCAATGAGTGAATCAAGACTATTTTCTCCAGTTATCTGCTTATCTTTACAGTTCCTTAATGATGCTGCTTGTAGTAAATAAACTTTTTTATTTTTGTGAAATACAATTAATTTACTATTATTATTATTATTATTATTATTATTATTATTATTATTACTGACATTTTTCAAGTCTTGGAAAATGCTGGTTATTCCCAATTGGTTGAAATTTGGATGTATGTTTTCTTCTAAAGTTTGTAAAATTTCAAGTTTAAGCTTTTTTTATTTGGTTTTTGAGAGAGGGTCTCTCTATATAACCTTGGCTGTCCTGAAACCTGGTATGTAGGCCAGGTTGGTCTTGAACTCAGAGATCTGCCTGTCTCAGCCTCTCCAGTGCTGGAATTAAAAGTCTGCATCACACACCCACCCAACTTGAATTTCTTTGAGGTATAGGGGTTCAAATCTAGGTCCTCATACATGCCATGCAGCTGTTCTGCCCCTAAGCTGCATCCTTAGCTCTGCTTTGAACTTTCTAATGTGCTCAGATGCTTGGTAGGAAGCCAGAGAATTTGTTCACATTCCACGAGACTCTGCCCAGGCAGTCTTAGAACCCCTTTCATCTCCATCTCCTGCTGGTAGATGATAATGCCATTGTTGGCTTTAGCGAGGAAAAGACTGCACGGGAAAGCCTCATCTGGCCATTGTTTCCCTAGCTATGAGCTAGAAGAAAACACGGTGAGGCAATGAGTAATACTAACTGCATCATGATGCTCTGCCAGACAAACTCCATGATGGATTTGTTTCACGTACGAGGAAGCTGAGGTCCACAGAGTTTAATCACCAACTGTAGTCACACATGTTTTGGCAATCCTGGGATGTTAACTTCCTGTATCAGGGAGATCCTTTCGTGTCCGAGGGTATGGTTTCTCTCCCTCCCAGAACACTGCTCTTTTGCTCTGTGAAAAGCATTGTTTTTATAAAGCTGGAATATATCAGCCATGTGAAATTAATGTTCTTTCTCCCCAAGCTGCTGTCAAATTATGAAATTTAGAGCTCTGCTAGAGCCAGAGGATTTGGGCACTGTCTGTATCTCCAGTATGTGGGTCACTTTGGTAAAGGACAAAAACGACCGATTGATCAGTGTGTGGAGCAAGAGGCAGAGGATGTGTGGTGACATCTTTTGAGGTTGTCAGCTTCAGAGTGAACGCCAGAGACTGGCCTCTATGGCTGGTGAGAACGTATGCGTGTGCACACACATGCATAGATGCACACATACACACAACACACACAGGTTTGGAGAATCATGACTTACATGCAGGCACTGGCAGCTATGCCACCACGGAGACAAAGCTGCCGCAGAGCATGTCTCTGTTATCATTTCGGGTGCTGCAGGAGCTGTACGGCCAGGCCCCTGGATGGAGAGCTGATTCTCTCTCCCTAAGCAGCTGCGATTTCCAGTTTTAGTGACAAAGCAGTATGATTGTTGGGTGCCAAGTTTTTAGTGTCCAAATGGTTGCACATGTACATTTGCGAGCTTTGTGATTTTTGGACCAGCTGCTTAGTTTTTCACATATAAAATGGGGCGCCAGTTTTCATAGTTTTACTCTAGGAAAGAATATGAAAAGGATTGGGGAAAAAGTACTGTCTTCTTCAAAAATGTATTTCCATTTGCTTGCCTCACAAACAGTGCCACACAGTTCTATGGTTCCCTAGGGTTGTGTTTTCTGTCACCTCTGATTGCTGTAGGTTAAGTAGAGAGAGTGAGTCAAAATTGGCAGGTCTGGGAAGTGTGTTAGTCAGAGTTCTTTAGAGAAACGGGATTGATAGAATGAGTCCATATTTATTAAAAGGAAATTTATTAGAGCGACGTAGAGGATGTGGTTCAACTAGTCCAACAATGTCTGTCTCCTTAACAGTCAAGAATGTGACTTCAGGTCATAAGGCTGGACATCTCAGCTGATCTTCAGTATACATTGGAATCCCCAAGAAGGAGGCTAAAATGCCAACAAGGGAATCCCGTAGCAGCGGAGTGGATGAACTTGTCAGGGAGAGGGAGGGTAAGTAGGCAAAAATGCAAAGGCTTCCTTCTTCCATGTTCTTTTATGAAGGTAACCACCAGAAGGTATAGCCCAGAATTAGGGTGAGTCTTCTACCTCAAATGATCTAATCAGAACAATTCCTGTGGATGTGCCCAGAGGCTTGGGTTTTAGTTGATTCCAGATGTGGTCAAGTTGGCAACCAAGATTAAGCACCACAGGATGAAAGCTAATTTCTCCCATTGCTTTGTTTTGAACACATGGCTCTCCCACTCATGTGCAGTTTGGCTGAGTCTTAAGGCCACATTTGCCCATATATCCCTAATCTCACTCTGCTGTTAAGAGTTATTAGCCAGGAACCTACAGTGGGATGAATAAGGTTCTCTGCTTGACACTGGAAGAGGAGAGAGGACAAAAGGAGCTGAAGGGGGAAGGGAGGAAGGGGAAGAGACCTAGCTAAGGAGGCTTCAACTTGGGATGAGTTGGCTTCACAACGATGTGTAAGTGTTTTAAGTTAGGGTTCCTATCACTGTGATGAAACACCATGACCAAAAGCAGCTTGGGGGGGGGATTTATTTCACCTGCACTTCCACATTACTGTTAATTACTGAAGAAAGTCAGAGAGGGAACACAAACAGGGCAGGAACCTAGAGGCAGGAACTGATGCAGAGACCATGGAGGGTGCTGCTTACTGGCTTGGTCCTCATGCTCAGCTGGCTTACTTATAGAGCCCAGGACCACCAGCCAAGGGATGGCACCACCCACAGTGGGATGGGCCAGTCACTAATCAAGGAAATGCCCTAGAGGCCTTTCTACAGCCTGATCTTATGGAGGCTTTTTCTCAATCCAGGTTCTCTCCTCCCAGATGACTATAGCTTATGCCAAGTTGATGTAAAACTAGCCACCGGCACAGTAAACAAAAGACAGTCAATAGAAAGTGTACTTTGGGGTCATCGAGATGATTCAGTGAGCAAAAGCAGCTGCTGTCACACCTGACAAGCTGAATGTGATCCTGGGGCCCATATGGAAAGAGAATTAGACCTGCAAGTTGTCCTCCAATCTCTACACATGTGTCCTACTGTGTGTGCAACACACCCCCACACCACATTTGAAAAAGAAAGGCTAGCTGTATGTGGCGCAACATTTCCTTGCAATGTTGTGAGTCAGCAAGCTCAGCTCCCCATTGGCTAGGTGGTCACTGGGAGGAGCCATCCTTCTCCACAGCAGAAGGTGCTGGGAAGTGAGGATCAGCGACTGGGGGACTGGGTATGTTTTCATTTATCTCCTTTTCTACAAGGCTGCCAATTCTGGGTCAGAGGCCTGTGTTGTCCTCTTTATCTTAATATGCATAAGACCCAGCTGAGGCCTGGTAAATGATGGGTAGTTCAGAGATGTTGGTTAAAGGGAATTCAATTGCATCCATCAGAGCTCTGGGGAGAGGCCTCAGGATCTGTGATGGAAGAAAGCCTTTCGCTGCTAATAAGGTCAAACATTTTTAACAGGCTTTGTGGATTCAGTTCTTGTTTGGTAACCTGCTTTACACTTTGCTGAAATTCCACTTTTTTGTTATGAATTCAGGGATGAGAATTTGGTTTGTTACACACTTGAGAACATTTCTTTTTGCTTAATTTGTTTATTTTGCTTTTGAACCTCAGTGTCAAGGGGATGCGATGACACATTTAAAGAATGGCGGGAAGATGGGAGGGACACAAAAATCTGCTCGTGGAGTTGTCAAGAATACTTTCCTCTGTTGCTATGGTGTCTCGTGGATGTCACTTGAGATTAGCTTTGTATCTGCCATTCCACAGGCTGGAAAAGAGGCATGTCTTCACATTGCGATCACAGAGGCAATCCATCATCATGGTTTATTCTATAATAAAAAACCTTGGTTATCTCCTCAGCTGGCTGGATGCAAACCTCTTTGTACCTATTAACTCATGTCGTTGTCAATAATACTTCCATTTCTTCTCAGAAGGGTTCTGGGTGCAATAATAAATGATAAGACACTCCGTTTAGTCCTCTTCTTTTCAGCCTTGAGCAATCAATAGGAACTTCATGGAGGAATTGGGTTGTGTAGGCAGATAATAATTATTAAGGATCACTTATTTTAAAGTCAATAACATTTTTTTTATTTTAGCCAAACCAATGTATTTCATGAATTTTAAAGGCCAATAGGACTATAAAGTGTGCAGTAAAATTAAATATAATCCTCTATTCTTTTAAAATTTGTCACCTGGCTTCTAAGCAATGTGTCCTCATTTTAGCATTTTTATCTTCTCCATTGATTTCTGTTACAGAGTGGTAGAATCATATACTTCAAAATTTGTGCATATTAGTGGAAGCCCCAGCTCTCCAATCTGACTGTGTTTTGAGACAGTGCCTTTGAAGTGGTAGTTAAGTTCTTGTTAAATCAAGGAAGTGGGACCGCCATCTGACAGAACCAGTGTCTTTGTAGGAGGAGAAGAAGGAGCCAGAGCTGTCTCTGAGAGGGTGCTAAGAACAGGCTCCTTAGGACACAAAGAGACCCTTCCTGACAGCAAAATAGCCAGCACCCCAAGCCGGAGCTCCCACTCTCCAGACCTGTGAGATAACCAAATTTCGGTTGGTGAAGCCACAGTGTGGGATTTTGTTATGGTGCTGACCAATTTGACTTTCTATTGTGAAAAAAAACTTAGCTTCTTTCTACAACACACACACACACACACACACACACACACACACACGTGCATGCATGCATATACACACTTATACATACACACATACACACACACATGCATGAAAACACTAGTACACACACAAAAGCAAATTTCAGCTTATTATTTTCTTCTGATGCTAAAACTTCTGACCTAGTGACTCTTCCTGACTCTTTTTTTTTTTTTTTTTTTTAAACACTGAGGCAGGAAGATCAAGTTCGAGGCCAGCCTGGGTTATATAATAAACATAGGTTATCCTTGACCTACAGTGACACCTTTTCACAAATAACAACAAAATCTTTTTCCAGACCTGCGAGTGGAATTTGCTTCTGTAAAGCAAAGGACACTGTCATCAGAACAAAACGACTGCCTACAGATTGGGAAAGGGTTTTCACCAACTCTATATCTGACAGAGGGCTAATATCCAGTATATATAAAGAATTCAAGAAGTTAAACAGCAACACATCAAATAATCCAATTAAAAAATGGGGTATAGAGCTAAACAGAGAATTCTCAGCAGAGGAATATCGAATGGCCGAAAAACACTTAAAGAAATGCTCAACATCCTTAGTCATCAGGGAAATGCAAATCAAAACAACCCTGATTACACCTATCAGAATGGCTAAGATCAAAAACTCAAGTGACAACACATGCTGGAGAGGATGTGGAGAAAGGGAAACCCTCCTCCATTGCTGGTGGGAATGTAAACTTGTACAACTACTTTGGAAATCTTTCTCAGACAATTAGGAATAGTGCTTCCTCAAGATCCAGCTATACCACTCCTAGACATCTATCCAAAAGATGCTCAAGTACACAACAAGGACATTTGCTCAGCCATGTTTATAGCAGCTTTATTTGTAATAGCCAGAAGCTGGAAACAACCCAGATGCCCCTCAACTGAGGAATGGATACAGAAATTGTGGTACATCTACACAATGGAATATTACTCAGCAATTAAAAACAAGGAAATCATGAAATTTGCAGGTAAATGGTGGGAACTGGAAATGATCATCCTGAGTGAGGTATTCCAGAAGCAAAAAGACACACAAGGTATATACCCACTCATAAGTGGATATTAGACATATAATACAGAATAATCATACTAAAATCTATACACCCAAAGAAGCTAAGCAAGAAGGAGGACCCTGGGTAAGATGATCAATTCTCATTCAGAAAGGCAAACAGGATAGACATTGGAAGAAGTTGAAAACAAGGATCAGAAGGAAGGAGAGGAAGACCTCCCCTATCAGTGAACTTGGGGAGGGGCATGAGTGGAGAAGGGGAAGAGAGGGAGCTATGGGGGATATAAAGTAAATAAAGGGTAATTAATAAAAATTAAAATAAAAAATGGAAAAAAATCTAAAGCCATGTGTAGGGGCTCATGAGGAAGATCAAGTTTGAGGCTAGCCTGGGTTATATAATAAACATAGATTATCCTTGACCTACAGTGACACCTTTTCACAAATAACAACAAAATCTTTTTCCAGGCCTGTGAGTGGAATTCCGGACAGTGCTTGCATGTTCCATCCACCGTTCTTCTGGTACCTCTCTGCTCACATGTCTGCCCTGTCACTCCCTGCTCCTGCTGTGCCCATTCATTGGGGGATGGCCATGAACTTGCACTTGTGCCATCTCCTTCTTTACCTGAAAGGCTTTGCAATGATCACCCCACTTCTTCACCTGTGATATTTTTAGGCCCTGAACTTGGCTGGTGGATGAACTGATCTGTTGGACTTTAAGCTGCATTTCCAACTGCATGACTTTGGGCTAAGTCATATCCTCTTGATCCAAGATACAGTGCATAGCAGACTCACTCAGGTCCTCAGTTCCCAGTAGCTCACCTTCTGTCTTCTGTACTGGCCATAAAAAATTCCAAATGGACTTAGGTACCTATCTATAATGTATCTGTCTATTTGTCAATCAATCAATCAATCTATCTATCTATCCATTCTCTATTATCTATCTATCTATCTATCTATCTGACTTACATTCCAGTGGAAGGTTACTGGTTATCTTCTCAAGAGAAAAAGTGAAATGTCCCACATTTTCATAATGATCTTAACTTTGGTAGTCAGCAGGAATGGATTTGTAAAATATTATTTTGCTTGTTACATGGATCCAAATGATTTTTTTTCTACTGAATTCATTCACGGAAAGTTTATTTAGTATATTTTACATTCCAGACATTAACCAGCAGACGAAAAATGATAGTTGCTAGGGGTGAACAAGAAATACGTAGCCTAACATGAACGGTATGAAAATACAGCAAAGAGAAAGAGCCTTCCATGAATCTGGGACTGGGGACAGCAGAATGAAAGGCTCAGAGACCTGTGTCCTTGGGAACATAACTGAGTTTCACTGAACCATAACTTTCCTGTAACCTAAGCTGTCCCTAGACTTCAGGTTATATAAGACAACAGGTCCATGTTACTGAGCAGGCTGCTGGAGGGGGAGCTTTGAGTTCCAAGCAGCTGAAACTGCCATCGCCAATCACAGGAGGTTTCTTAAAAAATTCAGCAAAGTCTGGATCACATGATAAGATTTCAGAACCTTTAACTTCACCATTCTAGTTAAACCTTGACTTGGGAGACTAGGAGACTTTGTCCTTCCCTTGATTCTCCTGTTGTCTGAATGAATGTTCACAAGGGAGAGAGTGTAATCAGTGAGCTGGCAGTTCGGGGACAAACTCGTCTGCTCGGGAAGAAGAGGAGGCCAGGGTGGCTGGCTTCAGTGTGCTTAGAAACATGCAATGTTATCTGAATGGATCAGTATCTGCTCAGGACTCCTAAGACCAAGGTCTCAGCACAAATATTTACTTGCCCCAAAGGGACAAAGAACAGAGAAAAAGAGATGAAAATAGGAGATAGAGGAGGAGGAAGAAGGAGAAAGAAACAAGGGAGAGGAGGCAAGGGGAGGTGGCACAAAGGATTGCCTCTGGATAGAGAGAAGGCAGACTTGGCCCTTAGGCAAATTGCAGTTTATAAAGGTAAAGAAATAGGGAGGAAGAGGGAGGGAGGGAAGGTGGGAAGGTAGAACCAGGAGGAGGGAGGGAGCTACAGAAAGAATATTAAATGAATTAATTGGAAAAAAAAAGGTGGGGGGAGCCCATGTTAGGATGAGGTGTTTAATTTTAACTGTGCATGTTAATTAGGTGAGCCAAATAGGGCTTTTCATTGCTAGACTACTTTGATAGCTGGACCTTGGTAGTCAGCCTCAGGAGGAGGAAGTGGCCAAATAAGGGAATAGACTTTGGTGGTTACCTTTAGAAATGTAATATAATGCTTTTAAGCAAGGCAGAGGGAATGGGAAGAAGGGCAAGGCCTGCCAGAGCCATGTTTAAATAAATTTTTAAAAAGTCCATTCGTTATCTACGTGGAAAAAAACTCTGTCTTGAACAGTCGGCCTCTGTGTTGAGGATAATCTGTTTGCTGGATGTGGGGAATGGAGTGTTGTGTGGGAAATGTCCCCCATAGGCCTCAGACATTTGAATACGGGATCCCCAGTTGGTAGTCCTGCTTGGGGAGGCTTAGGAGGTATAGACTTGCTGGAGGAAGTATGCACCTGGGGAAGACTTTGAGGATTCAAAAGCCACGTGATGTTGCCAGTGTATGCTTCCTCTGCTTCCTTGTTTGTAGTTTAAAGCTCTCATCCTTTGCTCCAACTGTCATGGCTGCCTGCTACCATGCTTCCTCACCAAGACAGGGCTGGACTCATTTCTCTGGACCTGTAAGCCCCAAATAAATCCTGCCTGCTGTAAACTGATCTGTCATGGTGTTTCATCATAGCAACTAATACACGGAGTTTTTTGAAGGAAGTGATCTTAGAAATAAAGACTGTCCTCTGCTATGCCATGTGACTTGGAATGTGTTGAAGAAATTGGGGAAGAAAAGTGATATTTAAATTTCAATTAAACATAATGGTGGCCCTTGATGTTTGGCACCCATTTAGCACTCCATGGATGACCCACTTCCATTTTCATTCTGAAAACAACAGCCTTGTTATTACCCAAATACCCAAATACCTGCGTGAGGTAGAGGGGAGAGATGAACATTGGACATTCTTCCTGTCATTGGATTCATCTGTGAAAGATGAGGAGTGGCTAATGAGAAACCCTGCCCTTAAAGGGTTGAGAATGCCTTAGACCAGCATGCTGAATGAGTCTCTTAACAGCTACATCACATTAGCAAGTATCCAGGAGTCTGCACAGACAGGCATTGTTTTGTTTTAAAAGTGAATTCTTAGTTTGGTACCCGAACTCTGGAAAACATAATTAGTTCAACATGAGCTACAGAAAGAAACTGGTGTTGTGAGGATGCGTGAGACTTGTTATTTTAATGTGTGAGCTTCCCTCCATCACCTTGGCCATTTTATCAGTACTTTTCATCCAGGCTTTGACCACAAACAGCTGTGTCCATGATGGCACCTTCCTTCAGACCTCTGTGACATACCCAAAGAAGACAACAACCAAGAAAGCAGATGACTGGTCCCAACAATTTATTCCGCAGCTTCCTGGACAACAGAACAAGAAAAAGTGCGTTACTGTGAGACCACCAGGAGCCAGGCAGGCTCTGGAAAGTACAGGTTCCATCATGTGTGAGCACAAACGTTTCCTGATGTTTCTCTCTTTAAAGCGGTTGCAAATCCACAGACTCCTCTCCTTGCAGAAATGTTTACCAGGACCACAGTTTCCTGTTTTTGCCTCTTCTCCTAATTGCACAAATTAGGTTTGATTTGATTTATTCTTTCCAGTGACATCCAAAAAGGGCAAACCTTGCTGACATCCAGGATCATCTTTTCTGCTGAGGGGTAGCCATGTGACCTAAGCTTTGCCCACAGCTTGAGGCTCATCCACAAATGTTGTCCAATCCCTAACTGTCTTGTCACATCAGGCCTTTTCCCTCTGAGGCTAAGAGAGACTGATTTGCCAGGGGACTATTACATCTTGCAGAAGGACACTTACACCTGAGGACAGTTTCCAGGAGTGAACTGTTTAGCTTTTAACCAAGTGACTAGGCATCAGAAACAATACAGTCATTTAAGACTTCATGGTAAGACCTATTAGTGGAGTCTTGGCACAAATTTAATAGATTTGACCACCATTTTTTTTTAAGACAGTCTCACTATGTAACTTTGGCTGACCTGGAACTCATTATGTAGGCCAGGTTGGCTTTGAACTCTACCTACCTTTTCTGCCTCCATAGTGCTGGGATAAAAGATGTGCACCACCACACCTACCCTCTAACTACCATCTTAAAGGTAGAGTTGGAGCGGGAAGAGGAGGTAAAATGGCAGAGTTGTGTACATATGATGGCAGCAAGTATCTCTGAGTGAAATGTTGGTTGTCGCTTCAGCTCTATGCATTCACCAACATGAAGGCACGTACGGTGTCATGGGATAAAAACCTTATTTTTTTTTTTTCTTGAGCTACACTTGAAATAATGTGAGGAGGGTGTGGTGACACACATCTGAAGTCCCCTTATTTAGTAGCTCAAGGCAAGAAGATCCCAGGTTCCACAGCAGGCTGCCTTATGTAAATAATAGCTGAAAGCTGCCAAACTATAAAATTGGAATTCCATGTCATTATCTTTAAGACCATCTTAGGGAAATGGCAGGCATGTTGGTTCTTGTAGCCAGAAATGCTTGAGCTGTGGCATAAACCTGAAAACCCCTCTGTGTCTCAGAAAGTGACTCTGTCTGGTGCCCAGGAAAAGTCACGTTTAGTCACCTCCCTTCCTTTGGTTCTTCCCACCTCCTTTGGAATTCTTTAAGGGGAGCTGCATTCTGAGAGTGTGATTAATGAGGTGAACTACAAAATCAAAGCAGATTTGTCCTCCTGGATGCCCCAAAGTTCAGATGAAAAATATTTATTGGAAAGTCTGTTTATATGGGTGGGAAGGGCCACCAGCCCTTCTGAGCACCAAGCAGAGCAGCCAGTGCAAAGAGGAAGCAGAAGCTTCATCCATTGCTTTGCATCCCTTTCCTGAATATTTCAAATTTTTCTTTCCCTTTTATTAAACATAGCATCACAGTTACCATTTGGACCATTTTACCAGTGAAAAACAGCCGAATTGCAGAAACCAGACATGCAGGCTTCCCTGAACCTTTACGCATGTCTTGGTTGATTTGAAGAGCATGAAGTCGATAGGTCCAGAGGCCTGCTAAGAAAAGAGAGTGGCTCGGCTAACAGTTGCCAGGCATGACAGAGCGTGAGGATGGAGCCAGAGTCTGGGCAGCTCTCCTGGATGCTGAGCAAGATCCTACATCTCTCAGGCCTCACTGAGCAGAGCTGCCCAGAAGCCCCAAAGCATGGAAGAGCATGGAAGAGGAAAAAGCCCAATGCTTTAGGGAAAGTGGAAGTGGTAGCAGAGTTGTATAGAGTTCCAGGAAATAAAGGAAGACTGCCTAGCCATGATCACATTGTTCTTTGTCAGCTCTTATTGGACTATGCATGAGTAAAACTTCAGTGGTGCCCTTCCAAACACAAATTGGAAATCTCCATTTCTGAAGAAAATCACTAGACAGAAGACATCAACAAATTAGTAAATGATAAAGAGCGAGTGGCAGCTTCAATGGAGGACCCTAACCTAGAGGGAGATGTTGACCGGCCTGTCCTTGAGTCTGACTGATATCTGTTTTAAGAGCCATTAACCTATAATTGATGTATTTGTTTAAACCCTTTGTTTTTTGTTTGTTTGTATATTTTTTGTTTGTTTGTTTTTTGAGACAGAGTTTCTCTGTGTAGCCCTAGCAGTCCTGCAACCCACTCTGTAGTTGAGGCTGGCCTGGAACTCAGAGATCCACCTGCCTCTGCCTCCTGAGTACTGAGATTAAAGGTGAGTACCTCCACGACCTGACTTATTTATGTCCTTGGTCAGAGGTAAGTGACTCACATTTATTATGCAGGTGAATTGTACTGGAGAGCATTTTTTTTTAAAGGATTCATTCTGAGCTAGTTTCAGTTATGACACAAAACCTAGGTGTTCAATGAGTAACCTTCTTAGGATTTCTACCACAGGTGATCAGACAGAAAAATATTCCCTAGGTATTATGTGTGTGAGGTGTTACTATTTTTCTAATGTCCATTCTGATACAACTGCGTTTCATATCAGATACCTAATATGCCCAGATGTATTCAATTTAATTCATCATTCTAAGTTGCAGGATATTTGATCCCATTGTGACCCTGAGAGACCAAAATGATTAAAAATTAGCAGCTATTATTAATTAAGGCCTGAACTATGTGGGTGGAGAAGTCTAGTAATGCCCTGAGGGGAAGGACAGCCTTACTGCATTCTTTCCCCACCCACTAGAGATAACAGTTGCTAGGAAACTGGCCCATCCCCCCCTAGGGAGGGACACCAGGTCATTATGGTCTGGGAAACTTCCTCTAGCCAATCAATTCAAAATGTAGCATTTTGACCAATAGATGCTTGCCAGGCAGGAATTGCCCCTGCCTTGGGCATGCTGGGAGGAACCAGAATCTATATATCACCCAACTAACCTGGGTGTGGGGCGCTCGGCTCCCTCCACTTTGGCAGTAGGTGTTGTGGGCCCAAGCTGCAGCTTGTAATTTACAATAAAAAGAACCTCATGTATTTACAGCAGAGTCTGTTTATTCCTGGTCTTTTGGGGTTCGTAAACTGGGCAGAACAACCCCCGAGATTGTGAACTGTAAAAACCTGTTCATGTCAGCCCTAACACACACCTTTAATCCAAGAACTTTCTGTTTATTGTAAACAGGTGATTATGGGTGTGGCTTAGACCTAGCACACACTTTTAATCCTAGAGCTTTCTGTACACAGGATTAAATAAAGTTAACCCTAGATAAAGAGGTGGAACAAGTAACCAGAAGACAGAGATTAAACGGAAAGGAGGGCATTTGAGTTGAAGGGTATTTAAAACAGCATGGAGAAGAAGAAAGCTTTTGGCTCTTGGTGAGCTAGCAAGCTTTTGGCTCTGGGCTTTTAGCTTTTCCCTTCTGGGAAAAAGCTAAATAGGAAGGTCACTTGGGTGCTTTCTCTGCTTCTCTGAACTAGCAAGTTTTCACCCCAGCGTCTGGCTCCTGAGTCTTCATTGGTAAAATTGAATGGTTTTCATTTTTTAAAACAACAATAACAAAATGAATGCAACAGATGATTCTAAGAAGAAAAGAAAAAAATGCACAGTCTACAATGTCATTTATCTTAAACATTCAGCATTCCATTAAGTTGTACCAGAATGGTAGAAGGAGGCTATTCAGGAAGTTATCACATGTATGGGTGAAGAACAGACACAGGGGAATAAACTCCAAGCATAGACGCATGGATGGATCTGATGAGATAAATGTGGAAATAAAACACCGCTGATACTTCAACCCTCTTTGAGTGCTCAGTTCATGGTGTCAAGCTCATTCAAACTGGTGGGCAACCATCTCCAGGACCTTTCCAACTTCCCCAACAAAACTCAGTACTGACTAAACAAAAACTGCCCATTCTTCCTTCTCCCAACCTCTGCAACCACCGTTCTACTTCTGTCTCTATGACTCTGACCTTGGTGGGTCTTCATGCCAGTGAAATTAAGGAGCACTTGTTTTTTGAGGCCGACTCATTTTCTCAGTGCCATCTGTCCAGGTTATCATGCTATAGCATGAATCAGAGTTGCATGTCTTTTCAAGATTAAATAATAATTCTTACGCATATGTGCTGTTGTTATTTTAAAAATACCTCCTTTTTCCTCTCTGGAAAATGTGCGTTACTCATTTCATGCCAGCAGGAGAGGGAAGAATGTAGGAAGCTATTATTGTCCCCAAAAGATCTGGTGACAAGAGGATGTAAAATCCCATAGCCAAAACAGTCTGCTAACTAACTTCTCTGGTTCCCTTTTGCCAGTGCTGGAAAACTTTAAAAAATTAAAACAAGTGTTTTGTTTGCTTGTTTTGTTTTTTCTCCTAGGATGCCAGACTTCAAAACCCGCTGTGGCTTTTGGTTCATAGGCCCCAAAGTGGGACTTGGCATCCCTTGAAAACAAGTTGGTTCTTCTTTCTCAGGGCAGCAGGAACATGTCTGTGTGGGTATCTTTGTTTAATCATCTAAACTCATTTTCCATGTTCTTTAATGGATCTTAGATATAATTTTATGGTGGATATTTGCTATGTCCTGTTCTCTGTCCCACACTATCCAGGCTCCACGGGTTGAGAGGCTTAGGGACAGTTAAGTAGTTGATATAATAGAATGAAATTGTTACAAATGAGACAGAGTGAAGTGTTGTTATAAAGAAAATGCCCCAAATAATTCAATTTACCAATGAAGACTCAGGAGCCAGATGCTGGGGTAAAATCTGCCATCTCAAAGAGGCAGAGAAAGCCCCCAGCTGACTTTTTTACTTAGTTCATGTCTTGAAGAAAAAAGCCAAAAGCCAAAAGCCAAACCCAAGACCAAAAGCTTGCTTGCTCACACAACAGCCTAGGAGGAAAAAGCCAAAAGCTAAAAGCCAAAAAGCCCTTTCTTCTTCTCTACAATGTCTTAAATACCCTTCAATTTTAAGTCCCCCCTTTCTGTTTAATCTCTGTCATGTGATTTCTTGCTCTGCCTCTTGACCTAGGGTTTATTGTATTAAATCCTGTGTACAGAAAGGTGTGTGATAGGGCTGATAATCACACCATAATCACCTGTTTAAAATAAACACAAAGCTCTTGGATTACAGGTGTGTGTTAGGGCTGAACCTCACCAAACAAGAAACAGGCTTCTACAGTTCACAGTCTTGGAGTTCACAATGGGATCAAGTATCCTGCAACAGTGAAGGACCCTGCTTAGGTATCTTATATCAGAACTGAAGATTTAGTGACAAATTCAGTTATGAAAAGCTGCCTGTGTAAGAGACCTGGATACAGTTCACGTTCCGAGAGGTGGCCTACCTGAGTGTGTCTGTGTGAATAATTCCAGCTCTGGTCACTACTCCATGACATAATTGTATTCACATTGGGGGGTTGAGCTCTTCTTGAATGCTTTATGTGTGTTCTCTCATTTGGGTCTCACAGTATCCCTATAGTAGGTTCTATATGATCCTTACTGTACAAACAAGGGCACGATGAGTAGTTTGTATGAAATCATGTAGTCAACAGATGCTGGCTCCTAGCTCAGGGGCTGGAGTCCAGGGCCTGCTCTGTAGTGCTCCTCCCACTCAGTCAGTTCACTCATATACTTCAACTCAGAAGTCTGAAAATCCAAGCAGTGTTCCATCTCAATCCTGTAAACACTTCTGAGGGGCTGCATCAAGATAGTTCCTCTCCAGCATTGTTACAATGGCAGACACCTTGGGGATACATCAAGGAGACATTGCGGACCCCTCTTTTGGGGATAGAGGGCAATTAGTCATGCTAGCCTGAAGGAAGCTCCTGGCCTTAAAATAATCAAAATTTATTTTTAAAATCCACTGACTACCACTCATAGTTTGAATACCTGCTAAATGGCTAGTGCCATGCTGGAAATTATGATGGATGAAACCAACCAAACAACTAACCAACTAACCAACAAAGATCCTAGAAATCCACACAGAGTCTTATAAGAGTAGGTGCTTGGTTATTCAACATGAAGCCTTTGAGTGGATAATGGTTCTCTCTGTGTTAACTTTGCTGTTATGTTCTCTCTCTCTTTCTCTGTGTGTGTGTGTGTTCAAGAGCTTTGCAGAGATCAGAAATCAGGGTCGATATCAGGTATAATCATTTATCACTCTCCATATTGCTATCTATCTATCTATCTATCTATCTATCTATCTATCTATCTATCTATCTTGAGATAGTCTAGAGCTCATGGATTGGCCCCACTGGCTGGCCAACAAGCCCACACTGCCCACCTGTCTCTGCCTTTCCAGTGCTGAGGTTATAGGTAAGAGCTACTACATGCTGACATTCTTACATGGGTGTTAGGGATTTGAACTCAGGTACTCCTGTAAGTCCTTTATTCACTAAGCTGTTTCCTCAGCTCAGGTCAGCTCTACATTAACTATAATATGAAGTGATGGCACAGATCCCCACAGACATTTTTTTTATTATTATTATTATTATTATTATTATTATTATTATTATTTAGGCAAGATCTTGCTGTATAGCAAACCCCTGATCCTCCTACCTTAACCTTCCAGCTGCTTGTATCACTGGCCTGTACCATCACACTCATCCCCAATTTATTTGAAGATTAAAACATTCCCTCCATAAGTGTTCTTAAATCTTTTGTCATTAATTACAGTAACCGACAACAGATAAGGTTTGGGGTCAAAGGCTTCACTGTACACAGAGATTGCCCTATTTCAATCAATTCCCTTGAGGATGACCGGGTAAGATCACTTACCATGACTTCATATCCAGCATGGATGGCATTCCTCTCAGCCTTTTGCCAGTCTCATTTCTGTTCGTTTTCTGCTTTATTTCATTTGTTGTTTGTTTGTTTGTTTGTTTGTTTGCCTGGGTCTCACTTTATTAGAGTCAGAGATGACAACCAATGGACCCGCTGGGAGTCAAGCACGATGTGGCTTCCACTGTTTGTTGTCATCCTGTCTTCCTTATGGACATTGTGGTGTCCATCAAGAGAAACTGAAGGGTACCTGTCAGCTAGGAAGGATTTGAGATGTCTATATCTTTGGAGCTGGAAAAGACCACTCCATAAACAAGAAGGCCAGTTGTCCAGTGTGATTGCTACCCTGCTGGAATCCCAGCCACATCCTCTTGGAAGTCTGCTTATCCTGTAGCCTTGGCTATGTTTGGTGATAACATTGTGTTCCTCCTGTTCATTATCTGTTGTTTGAATAAGAAATATCCCCACAGGTGAGTATGTTAAACGCTGATCTCCAGCTGGTGCTGCTGTCTTGTTAGGTTCTAGAAATTTTAGGAAATGGGGCCTACCTGGAGGACTGGAGGTATCGTTTCTCTAGCCCCTTACTCCCTTTCTCTGCTCCCTGGCTGCCTCAGCTTCCTTTCCCATTGCTGTAATAAAATATCCCAATAAAAGTAACTCAAGAGGGAATGGGCTTATTTCAGCTCACAGTGTACTGACTGTTATGGGAAGAAAGTCAAGGGAGCAGGAACTTGAAGCACCTAGTTGTGGCACGACCATAATCAAGCAGCAGAGAGTGATGGATATTTGCAGCTGCTCAGCTCACTTTCCCTACTTCTGCAATGCAGGATCCCAGCCAGGGAATGGTGCTGCCCAGAGTGGGCAGGTCCTCCTGTTTCAATTAAGATGCAATTAAGATAATCTTCCCCAGGCCTGTGCAGAGGCCCACCTCCCGGGTGATGCAGATCCTGTCAGGTTGATAATTAACTATCACCATTACCTTTGGGACAGGAGCACTGTGCCCCATCGCCTTGCTATGGTGCATCAAAAACTCTAAAACTGTGACCTCAAACAAACCTTTCTCCCCTTAAGTTGTTTTCTTGGGTATTCTGGTCACTGGGGAGGTAAAGGATACAGTATCTGTCTGAACCTTTGTGGGCTAGAGTACTTGTGAAATATGCAGATTTTGTAACCCCAATGAACAAATTGACAACAAATCCTGGAGATGGGACCAGGAATCAGCATGCAATCCCCAGAGCGCTGTGCCCTCTCTTTAACAGACAGCCACTGAATGGGCAGAGGGACTCAAGCCAGCTCAGATTTGGGAGAAGGGCAATTAAGTGGCTTGGGAACAGTATGGAACAGAGTACTATGCTTTCCAGACATGAAGAATGATGACCAGGGAAGGGCCAAGAAGGAGAAGTAACCAGTAATATTTATCTCAGGCTATGAGAATCTTGGACAAATGTCAGGACTGGAAAGAAAGACGGACTCAAAAATCAAAACCTAAACCCCACAGCCTGATTACAGATTTTCCAGAAGCTTTCACTCCTCATACTCTTAAAAAAACCCAAAAAAAAAAACAGGTCCCTTCTTCGCATTCTTGATTATGCTCTTCATATTTCCATCTTCACTCCCTCCCAACACTTATCACCCAGCCTACATTTCATCCAAGTGTAGCCTGGATCCAAATGGAAAGTTCGTTAGAAGAAAAGAAAGGGGATGTGGAGCTTCAGGAGAGACCGCTGGTTGCCATGGGAACCGTGCTGCTGCAGGGTCTGAATGGCTTTCTGTTTGCTGACGTCCATTCTTTGGGGCAGGCCCTGGCACCAGCAAGGACTGGGCACCGCATCCTCTGTGTCTCCCGTTTCCGGCATCCGGCCTGGTGGCACGCACCCCAACAGGTCTCCTGGTAGCAAGCAGGGCGTCCAGGATTGAACGTTTCCTCCTGACCTCTTGTCCCGATACTGCTGCCCTGCCCAGCTGGGAAACGAAAGGAAGCAGAGGGTGTTTCCCAGCTGTTTGAAGAGAGTTCTTGTTTTCCACTTGCATTTTATTCTTTCTTTTCCTGTCATCCAAACATGAACCGTTGGCTGTTTGCCTGTCTCCTGCTGGCCAGCAGTCCTCGCTGTTCTCCAGTCTTGAATTTCTATTTATACTTGTAAGAACTGAAGAATTTGTTTTCTTCCAGCTCGGTACCCTGGGTGAGCTGCTGTCTGCAATATATCCTCTTACATTTTGCTGCAGGGGCTGATTAGAATGGTTGAAATGACCATGGTCTGAATGATCCAGGACAGATTAGACAGAGTTGGCCTACATAGGCAGGGTTTATAAGACTTGGGAGTGGCCAAGGCCTCCAGGTGGCCAGCTCAAATTGGGTATGAATTAAGTGTGGCCAACTGCAGGTGACCATTTCACACAACAGTTCCTCCAACTGCAAAGTGACCTTACACCCCTTTATCTTTATATAGGTTTGTTTGTTTGTTTGTTTGTTTGTTTTTCCTTCTTGTCACAGTTTTTACTTTGATCATGAATGTACTGGCTCTAGATTTTTTTTTTTCTTCTTCTTCTTCTTCTAGAAACACATTGCATTGTCTCCTTCTCTTAATAACCTGACTCTAGAAACATCAGTCTGTTTTCTGCTTCAAGATCTTTGCAGATCCAGGTTCCCCTCTCTGGGAACCGGGAACTCTGGGAACCAACAGTCTTCCTGGCTTGAGTATTCACCATAGGCTCCCACATGTTAGGAGACTTAGTCCTCAGAGTGGCAGCGTTGCAGGGGCGTAGTTGTAAGAGGTGAAGCCTACTTGAAGCACTTCTTTTCGAGTCACAGAGGGTTTGAGGTAGTCCTCGCTCAATGGCTTGAGCTCTTGCAGGAGGGTTATCAGAAAAAGAAGTCAACGTGGTTCTCTCTTGTCCCTGTCTCATGGCTGAAGATGCAATCTTGCATTTGATGCAGCCTTGGGGTGGTCTTTCCCACACAGCAATGGCTGTACTGTCAGGACTGTGAACCCCCACAGCACCATGACCCCAAGACTTTTTCCCGGTAAAGCCAGCAGCCTTGAGTATTTTATTACAGTAATGGTACCCTGTCTTTCCTACATTTTCACATGGTCAATGTTTTCTTTATTATTATCATTTTTATTAGTTACATTTTATTAACTTTGTATCCCAACTGTATCCCGCTCCCTCATTCCCACCCAATCCCACTCTCCCTCCCTCATCTTCTCCCTGCCCCTTTCCAAGTCCACTGATGGGGAGGACCTCCTCCCCTTTCATCGGACCCTGTTTTATCAGGTATCTTCAGGACTGGCTGCAAAGTCCTCCTCTGTGGCCTAGCAGGGTGGGATGGGGAGGTCAAAGAGCCCACCATTGAGTTCATGTCAGAAATAGTCCCTGTTCTCCTTACTAGGTTACCCACTTGGATACTGAGCTATCATGGGCTACATCCGAGCAGGGGTTCTAGGTTATATCCATACATGGTCCTTGGTTGGGGAAACTGTCTCATATAAGACCCCTGTTCCCAGACATATTTGGTCCTTCTGGAGCTCCTGTCCTCTCCAGGTCATATTAATCCTTCTTTCATATGATTCCCTGCACTCTGCCGAAAGTTTGGTTATGAGACTCAGTATCTGCTTTGATAGACTGCTAGGTAGAGTCTTTCAGAGGCCCTTTGTGGTAGGCTCCTGTCCTGTTACTTGTATTCTCTTACATCCAATGCCCATCCCATTTGTCTTTCTAAGTGAGGATTGATCATCTTACCCCGGGTCCTCTTTCTTGTTTATCTTCTTTAGGTGTATAGATTTCATTATGTTTATCATATCTTATAGGTCTATATAAGTGAGTATATACCATGTGTGTCTTTCTCCTTTTGGGATACTTCACTCAGAATGATCTTTTCTAGATCCCACC
>NW_026596057.1:15694365-15710356 GCF_907164565.1 Psammomys obesus | reverse complement strand
GTTAGGTGTATAGATTTCATTATGTTTATCATATCTTATAGGTCTATATAAGTGAGTATATACCATGTGTGTCTTTCTCCTTTTGGGATACTTCACTCAGAATGATCTTTTCTAGATCCCACCATTTGCCTGCAAATTTCATGATTTCCTCATTTTTAATTGCTGAGTAGTATTCCATTGTATAAAAATACCACAATTTCTGTATCCATTCCTCCATTGATGGACATCTGGGTTGTTTCCAGCTTCTGGCTATTACAAATAAAGCTGCTACAAACATGGTTCGGCAAATGTCCTTGTTGTGAACTTTAGCAACTTCTGGATATATGCCTGGTCAGTGCTTTCTTATCCTTCAGATCCTAAGGCTGACTCAGTGAGGAGTCTTGAGTTCTGTCAGCACCCCTCTTTGCTCTCGGTTCCAGAACTTTTCCCAGAACATCATACTTGTAATTACTTGTTTCTGCTTATCTGCTGCTTCCTAACTAAAGCATAAAGGACTCAATTGCCAGGAACCTTTTCTGTTTCCACAAACTCTGCACCTTCAAGGTCTAGTCACAGTGTCTGATGCTGAACTTTTATTGAATAAGTGAAAGATGGGCTAATTTCCCCTCATGGTTTCCCCTTCCATCCTGAAGTCAGTTGCCTCTTTGGATAAATCCTTCTTGACTACTTTACCTACAATTCACCTCCAAGGCCTACGTTAGGTGTCCCCTCTGAATTCTCTTGCGCCACTGGCCAGTCTTTGCATGTTGCATTAAGATGTCATATGCCATGTTCTTTCTCCTTTTGGGCAGCACTGGAGATGAAGCCCAAGCCACAAGCATGCCAAGCAAGTGCTCTACCACCTGGCTCAGAACATTCTTATCTCAAAATAGATTATGCTAAGATATATGTGGGTAGGGTCAGCTTTTACTCATGTGCTCCAAGATCTAGAAAAATACCTGTTGCATGGAGATTTCTTGTCTTGGACAATGCTGGTTAGTTAGGTGAATGAGTGAATGATTATTAGATGACATTTCAGAGATGTATGGAATTCTGTATGCAGCAACTAACTATTAAAAAGAGACAGAGGTGGCTAAAGAGTGATGTCTCAGTGGTTGAGAGCACATACAACTTTTCCAAAGGATGTGGTTTGGTTCCCCAAAACCACATGGTGGCTCCCAACTGCCTAAAACTCCATCTCTGAGGGATCAGACTCGTTCTGCTTGGCACTGACATGCAAGTAGGTACACATGTAAGTCCATGGAATAAAAAAAAAATATTTTGAGTTGGAGAGATGGCTCAGCCATTTAAGGTTAAGGCTCATAACCCAAAATGAGATAGCAATAAGTTTTACATTCCCAGGTTTTTGGGGGTTTTTTTTTGTTTGTTTGTTTGTTTTTTTGTTTTTTTTTTGTTTTTTTTATTCTTTTTGTCTGACAGAATTCTAGTGGAGGCTAGAGAGATGGGTCAGCAGATAAGAGCATGTAGTGCTCTTGCAGAGGATCTGAGTTTAGTTTTCATTACTTATATTGGGTGGCTCACAACTCCGTATCTGGGGGAATCACTGCCCTCTTCTGCCCCCTGGGGGCACCTGCACTCGTGCGTATACTCACATGTAGACACGCACAAGTATGCGTAATTTAAAATGAAATAAAATACTTTATTTCTTTGAAGATTTTTTTAATGCAGTATTTTATTTATTTTTAAGAGTATCATATAATGTGTTTAGATCATATCTATCCCTCATCTTCCCCCTAACTCCTCCAAGATTCACCTCACCTCTGTGCACACCCAAATTTGCATCCATTTAAAAAAAAATAACCCATTAAATCCAATTTGTGCTGCCTGTGTATTTCTGAGTGTGAGGGTATCCTCAAGCCAGGATACTGAAACTGAAATAAATCTTTTCACTTCCAAGTTGCTTTTGGTCACTGTGTTTTATTATAGCAATAGAAACACCAAGACAGAAATTGATACCAGGTCCATGGGTATTGCTGTGACAGACCTGACCACACGACACTGCTTGGAAGGATTGCAGTGGCATTTGAACTTCAGGCTGGAAAAGTCATTATTGAGTGCGCCGATCTCAGGGGGGCTTTTCTGTGGGAGCTCGGGAGATAAGCACGCTGAGAGCAATGCACACTACAGAGACCTGGCTTGTGAAGCTTCACGGGGAAGTAAAGATTCTAACAGGGATGTTCCAGTGCTGTTTTGGGTTGAGAATATGTGGTTCTGGTCAGGCAGGGCTAAAGGAGAGGTTGTGATTAACAGGAGACCAAAACCATTGAAGTGAACCTTTGCTTTGCTGGGACAGTGGATACGTCGGCTGGGGCTGACGAATCAGCTGTGATTAAAAGACAGCCTCATTGAGGCAAAGATCTGGTCATTCCTTGGGGGTCAGTATACAGAAGTAGTGGTCCAGAGGGAGCCGAGGCTGTGCTTTGTGTTGGAAGCTGAACTTATCAATTTGTACAAGACTTCCAGGTGGTACTTGTTTTGGAAACATGAAGGAACCATGGAGAACAGCCGAGGATTGGTACCACGAGAAGCCAGGAAAGGCTATTGCTGAAGGTGCAGCCTCAGTTGCAGTAGATCAAAGAATTCAAAACAAAAATTAGGAAATATTTAGATATGAATGAGGATGAAAATTTAATATGCAAAGCTTACGAAATATCGTGAAAGCAGTGCTAAGGCGGAAATTTACAGCATAATTCATATATGTGAAAATGTGAAGGGTTGGCATTGGAAAGAAATCTACAATCCCAGCCTACAGAAAGATGAAGTAGAGCAAGGAGTTCAACACCAACCTTGGGTACATAAACTATGCACAAATGAACAAACAAACAATTAGAGGTTACTGAGATGGCTCAGTGGATAAGGCCACTTGCCACCCATCAGCCCTGACCATCTATCTGAGTTCTATCCTTGTAACCCACATGGTGGAAGGAGAGAACCAACTCCCAAAAGTTGTCCTCTGACCCCCACATGCGCATGATGACATACACACAATAAATACATATAACAAAATTAATATAAACAAACAACAATATGAAATATTATGCTAAGTGGAACAAGCCAGTCACACACACACACACACACACACACACACACACACACGATAACACACAACTCTACTTATATATGAAGTTTAAACAGTTACAGCCCATAGACACAGAAAGTAAGATGATGGTTGCCAAGGACAAGTTGGGGAAAATGAGAATTATTGTTTTGTCTGATTTGTAAGATAAAAGTGCTGTGAAAATGAGCATAGCACACCATTGTGAATGCATTTAATAGCACTAAACTAAAATAGTTTTACAAAAAATTATTTTTTTGCTATGATTTTTGTAACAAAATAATTTTAAAAAGGAATTTACAATAAAAATAGTAAGTAAACAAACAATTTTCAAGAGCTCAGGTATTTTGGGAAATGCACATTTGGATTTTGACAATGTACTTATTGCTTGTTAATAGTACAGCTCTGCTAATTTAAAGTAGTTGTTCCTATTGCAGTATGGTACTCTAGATTATTTCTTCTAGAATCTGAATAAAATGTCATTTGGTTAATAGAAATACATGGCTTTGTGTCTGCAAATCTACCATGATAAGGTGGGATACTATTGTGAAAACAAAACAAAACAACAAAACAAAACTGGGGGCTAAAGAAACAATTCAGTAGGTAAGAGCACTGGTTGCTCTTCCAGAGGATCAGGATTCAATTCCTAGTGCCCACAAGACGGTTCACAATATTTGTAACTCCAGTTCCAGGCATCTGACACCCTCTTCTGGAATCCATGAGCACTGCAAACCAGATAAGAACATATGGGTTCATAAACATACACAAAGGCAAAACATCCATATTCATAAAATTTAAAAAAAAAAAAAGATTTAAAAAAATCTGGGTGAAAGGTTAAGAAAATGACTGAAAACAGTAATGACTGGCTCCAGAATAGAAATCTATATGGAATAAATACAACAAAATTGCTAATACATTAAGGAAATTCTACCAGAAATTTACAACTGATGAAGAGATCTATCAAAAAGATTAGGGGAAAAGCCCTCTTTCCATCCAAAGACTTGGTCACATTTTCCAAATTACTTGAAAGAGAGAAATTAATAAATGTTATCTTAATTTTGCCCAACAGTAACTTACAGGAACTGGAAGGGTTGGGCCAGGACAATGGGCTGACTGATGAAAACATGCCTTTGATGAAATGAAATCCTAGGTAATTAAAGTCCTGGAAAGATTTTTTGAACTTAAGCCTGAGCTAGAGTTCATCTAGCTAGAGTTCATCCCTTCCGTCATCTGCACACCAGAGAGAACGACAAAAAAACCAAGTGACCAACAAAACTCAGGACAGAGTTCAGGAGGCTCACCCAGAAGGATGTGACCCAAGGAAATGGGCTGGGAAACTCATCACCAGATAAAAACAAAATTGGGTAAAACTGACAAATGACAGTTACCCACACTTAGTTAAGGATCAAATCTGAGCTTTGAACAGTTTGTGTGTTCGGCTTTTAAAGCAGTCCAGGAACGTCTTTGGAGGCGGGGCTGGGTACCATTTCCACCCTGATGCCTAGAAATGTTGTGTTTCCCCAATCCCTTGTTTTCGTCCTGCCCACCTTTCCCTTTGCTGTGACATCTCCATCTGTATTCTGTGTGGTTATTCACCTCTCCCCCCAAAACCCTCACCAGTGGTTTCCTAATTGCAACACTTTCCTGCAATAAAAGTTCCTCATGTTGTGGTGATGCCCCAGCCATAAAATTTTTTCCTTGCTACTTTGTAACCGTCACCTTGCTGTTATGAATAGTAAATATCCAGTACGCAGGGTATCCGATATGCGATCCCTAAAGGGGTTGGGATTCACAAGGGGATTCGCAGGTTGAGAGCTGCCTCGTCCCATTCCTCCTTGTCTTTCAGCCAGTATTATCCAAGCCAGCAGCAGCCGAGCCTTGGTGATGGACAGCTAACTGCAGAGACAGGGAACCCTTCCCGAGTCACCTCTTCTCTTTCTCCGTGGACCCCAGGGCAGATGGCTATAAGCTTTTGCTGCAATTAACCAAATATTAGATGTTTGAAGTTTTGTGGAGTGTGCGTGTGTTCTTTGTTACAACTGCCCAAGTGCGCGGGTGTACAAAAACAGCCACAGGAGCATAGGTGGCACCTAACTGAATGTCGATCTAATGAAATCTTGTGGACCTAAGTTAAATTGAATATAATTTTTACTTAACATAAAGTATCACTGTTTCCGTGTTTTTAGTAACCTAAGCCTTTTGAAACTGTACTTATCTGGGGGGTTCATAGAAAAATGAGTGGCAGGCAATATTTACTGTTGAATCATAACTTGCTGATTCCCACCCCACTGTATCATGTATCTAGTACAATAGCCAGCAGTCATGGGTGACTAGGGGGAACTTGAAATGTGGCCAGTTTGCATTGAGATGTGCTGAGGATATAGAATAGACCCCAGGTTTCCTAGTCTTACTCCAAAGAGAGAGAGAGAGGGAGAGAGAGAGAGAGAGAGAGAGAGAGAGAGAGAGAGAGAGAGAAGTAATTTTGTATTGATTTCTTATTGACAAAGTTTTTCATTAGGTTAAACTGTATTACTTTATCCATCTCTGTTCAGCTTTTGTGACTATCAGAGATTACCTTCTTATATATGTGGCTGCTCTTCTGTTCTTTCAGCAATGCATTAAGCTTTGCTGAGTGAATGCAGAGGGCTTCCAAAGCAAGGCTCTGAAAGCTCAAGTTCCTCCTCACAAATCTTAAATCTGCTTGGGTAAGAGTCTTGGTACTGTCGTGCAGCAAGATAATGAGGGTTTCATCTGCGTACTTTGATTATGGTGAGAGGTTTCAGTAACAAGCAGGGCATGTCCAGGGCCTGTTTTGGTCCTCTATCCCCCAGACAGTAAGCACCACCCTTCTCTGCCAGGCTCTGATGCTAAGGTCTTCCTCCCAATCTTCCTTCCTTACTCCTGGTTTGAATGAGAATGACTCCCATAAATTAATATATTTGAATACATGGGAGTATATTGGTTCCAGGAAGTGGGACCATTTGAAAGGGTTACAAGGACTTAGGGGATGTGGCCTTGTTGGAGGAAGTGTTCCACTGGGGATGGGCTTTGAGGTTTCAAAAATCTCCTGAGGACCAGAATGTAGCTCTCAGCTACTGCTCCAGGATATTGCAGGCCATCATGCTCTCACCATGATGACACATTAATCCTCTGAAATGGTAAGCAAGGCCCCAATTAAACTCGATCACTTCATGAGCTGCCATGGTCACAGTGACTCTTCACTGCAATAGAGCACTAGTTCTATTGTTTTGTTTTGTTTTGTTTTTTCTCAAATTGATGATCCTGGAGATGCTGGTCAAAATCCTCAATGGGCTTGTTAAGATGCAGATAGCAAGGTTCTACCCCAGACATCCCATACATAGGTAGGTCTTAAAGCATCTACCTATGCTTTCTGTTGTTCCTGGGACGGCCTTGGAGTCCTGAGCTATATAACACTTCTTCAACGTGGTAGGAAAACAGAACATATCCCTATGCAACCCTCCAGCGCGATCGACGTAGCAGGAATTCCTAGATCATCCTGATCTCCTGTTCTTGCCTCCTCAGGGCTTTCTAGAAGGAACACGTTTGGACATGGAAGGCAGTTCTCAGCCCTTGCAACTTTCTGTGATTGTGTCTTTCAGTGTTCTGTATGCCAGCTGCGTGTGGGTGTACAAATTGCCTGAAACAATGTTAGAGCAGTCCCGGTGTGCGCACATGGGATGAAAGTTTAGCCAACACTCATCACAAACGCTGTAATGGTTTGCAGTCCTGCTCTGCACTTATGGGTTGGAAATCCAGGCCAACCGGAGTGCAGAATTTAGCTATTAGAGGGAATAAACTAAACATGCACTTTCTTTCACCACTTCTGAGGGTTTGCTGGTAGAATGGTCCAGGTAACAGGTAACGTGTCTCTAACATAGATAACATGAAAGACTGGCCAGGGCAGCCTTCCTGCTGAATGCAAGAGGACGGTTTTCACATCAGACTTAAGCAGAATAACACAATTATGAGGGCAGAGGACACCCTGTTTCAGGGTGACCAGTGCAGAGTTCCGTTGTGATCCTGGGGAGGATTCAGGCTTTCTCAGAAGACCTCACTCTGCTGCCTCAACCTTGAGTGGCAAATTAAATGCGGAATTGTCCAAATATCTACCAGACACAAAGTATAAACAATACTTCTTTGCCTTGTAGGAATTCAGTCACTTCTCATTTGGATTCATGTGTGTGTGTACATGTATGTGTGTGTGAATATGCATACATGTGTATGTGTGTTAACATCTATGTATGTGCATGTGTCTGTGTTGTCCATGTGCTTGTGGATGTGTTTCTGTGTACCTGTGAGTGTTTGTACATGTGTGTGCCCGTGACTATGTATATGTATGTGTATGTGCACAGCATGCATTCGTGTGTGTGCGTGCGTGTGTGTGTGTGTACTGGCTGACGCCAGGGGAGGATGCTAGGTGTCCTGCTCTGCAACTCTCCACCCTGTTCTTTTGAGACAGCGTCTCTCACTGAACCTGGAGCTTGTACCTTTTTAGGTAGCTAACTAGCCCACCCTAGCAACCCTCAGGCCCCTGCCACTCACAGCACTGGGCTTATAGGTATGTAGAGCGACTCCCAGCTTTTTCTGTGGGGGCTGGAAACTTCACGTGGGGTAGCATGCATGCAAGTCCTTCACTCACTGAACTGCCTCACCAGCACCTACACTTGGCCTCTCCAGAGCAAGTGATAGAAACTTGATAGGAACTCAGTGAATCTCTGACAGAGAAATGGAAATGTCCCAGGAAAAAAAGCCAATGGCTGTTATCCTATAGTCACTCATCAGTATGTGAGCACCTGGTGGAATGCAGGTTCCCAGGGAACATGCATAGACTCTGTCCGTCTAATCTAGAAGCATATAAAACAGTGCTGTGGAAACCTAGCAGCACAGGTGGCGAGTGCCACATGATGGCCACCAGAGCACAGAATCTGATGGCATCATTTCACATGGGAGCGAAATCACTTGAACCCAAGTAAGCCTTCAAGGAGAGATGGACTTTGAGCCGGTCATAAAGTGCATAGCTAGGAAGCCATGAGGAATTAGCAGAGGAAAGGGAAGACCATGTCCAGCTAGAGGATGGTGGGAAACCATGGCTGATACAGGGAGTGTCCAGGACCCCTGGTGTTTTGGGGGCATAGGGTCAGAAAGGAGGAAGAAAGCTAAAATTTACTAATCCTTATTAAACCTAAGGATTGTCATTTAATGGTTGATTATGGATGGTAACAATAGTCTAAATAAGAGGAAATAAATAGTATATGCCATTCTAACAAAGATTATGTATTCTGTATAGTGTTGCTTGTATGTATGCTTTTAGGTCTGACTGTTTGGCCCTGGAGAAGGCCCCGGGTTTCCTTCCTTGCTGTTAGTTCTTTGTGTACAACTGATACCTTTTGGGCTTGCTCCTGTCCACTGTGGCATGTCCATTGCTGTTGTCCTGTTCAGTTCACAAACAAAGGCAGACCTGATCACAAGGTTCTCACAGTATCCCTCAGTCCCTACCTGCTCCAGGGCACAGCCGGCATAACCAACTCCCTACCCTGAACTCTGCAGCCCAGGGTGGGGCCTCCCATCCCCTAGAGGCTCTTCATTATAAAATCCAGACATTTTGGTTCTCCTCTATTCCTCCTTCTGTGTTTCTTCGCGCTCTCTTTCCCTCTCTTCCTCTCTGTGTGCACACTTTTCTGTCTCCCCTGCATGAGGACTTCTCTGGCCCAGTTCTTTCGTTCTTAGGAACCAGTGAACCCACCAGAGCTACTCCCAATAAATCTGCATTTAAATACTTTAATGTGTCTTGAAATAGCTCATTTCACTGGAGGAAGAAAAGATAGCTGATTATTGCTAATTAACGCAAGAAGAAGCCATGACTTTAAAGGAAATTTGGGAGGGCAATATGGGAAAGTTTGGAGGAAGGAAAGAGAGGCAGAAATATTGCAATTATTTCATAACCTCAAAAGTAAAATAAATACAATGAAATAAGTTATGTATTCAAGATACTCTGTAAGCAGAACATACAGATTTCTGTGAAATCTGATCGACTTAAAGACTAGATTTGGGAGAGCCTAAATTACAATATGGTGCCTTAACAGAGACTGTAATTCTCACAGAAAATGCTTTAGGCTCATGGTATAATTGACTAAAAGCTTAGATTTGAGCTTCTTTCAGAGGTGGGTCTAAGTCCTGTTCTAGAGCCCATTAGATATAGGACCTCACAACAAATTACTTTATCTGACCTAGATTCACCCAGAGAGTGGTGATGTTGACCTCTGTCCCACATGAAAACAGCCATGGAAAACAGTAAGTACAAAAATGCCTGCGAAGCGCTCAGCTATAGGGTCGGGAACATGGTGGGAATGTTGGCTGCTGTTGCTACTGCCATTGTTGAGTGGACGCCGGGCCCAACCGGAAGCGACAGTTCCTTTAATCTAAATTTAGGTTTTGACAGAATAAGTAAATATGTCAGACTCTGCTTTTTCATAATAGGCATGGCTGCCATCTGTAACACCCTTAGCAATGTGCTCAGTGACTGCCACTCTGTCCTCGTAACATGGAACGGATTGGATCATGAGGATGTTCGGTCCTAAGCGCCTAAAGACTTGACTGTTCAAGCCAGAAATCCACACAAGGCTAATTCTGTTCTGTCCCCAGCACTGTGTTGGGGGTGAGGGAAATGTGAGGCTAAGTCCTCCATGAATTAGCTATGAGTACCAGGGTCAGGCAGAAAGAACACAGCCTGAACAAAGGTGAACGAGATTGGAATAATAGGGAGATGCAGCTGGTTTAGAAAAAAAGCACAAATTGAAGCTTATTGGGGAAAACCGTCAGAATCCACAGCTGTTGCACAAGGAAAACAAGCTGTTTTCTTACTGAGTTGTCCTTAGTAAGTGATGGCCCAAACTGCAGTCCACAGGAATGCTGTCTGGACAGGCTAAATACTGTAGCCAATTATTGAATCGAGGCTGGGACTTTTTTTTTTTTTTCTAAGTAAAAATTTAAGGTTAACATACAGAGTATTAGGCTTTATTATAGCATTTAAAAAATGGTTTTGAAATTATTTTAATTATGTGTGTGTCCACATGAGCTGAGGTGTTCTTCGTGTCCAGAGGTGAGTGCTGGATCCTCCTGGAGCTAGAATCAGGGGCGGTTGCGAACTGTCCTTTGTGGGTGTTGGGAACTGAGCTGGGTCTTTTGTACGATGATGGTTCTCTGAACTGCTGGGCTGCCGCTCCAGCATCCTCTACACACTCTGTACGTATTGTTTATACTTTTTCCCCCATTTACTCATTTATGAGAGCCTCCGTAGTTTTAACAGCTTCAGTGTTGTTCAAAAGTCCGAATCCAAAGTCTCCTCTGAGTAAAGTAGAAATCTGGTCCCATCCTTTCCTTGTGTGCCCTGATTCCTCCCATTCCTGATGAGGATATCCACTCATGCCCTTGTATGTTGGAAGCATGAAACCTGTTTTTATTTCGCAAGAACTCACAGCGGAGTTTGCCTTGACTTTCAGAGGAGACTTTGGATTTGGACTTTTGAACAACGTTGAAACTGTTAAAAGTATGGAGGCTCTCAAATGAGTAAATGGAATAAAAGTTAAACCTCACAGCTCCCTCTGTTTCTTGCACCTGGAGCTCATGCTGTCAGCCACACCCCTGTGTCTTTCTTCTTTACAACTTCAGGGGCTCCTTTGTCTGCCTCCACTTGTGGCTTTCCCTGACAGATGTTCAGCATTCCTGGAATCTCTGGCATCCTGGGATTCCCACTCTATCTTTGGCTTATAAATACACATGAGCCACTCAGCAGCTGCCGCTAGGATTGCAATCCTACCACACAGTGCTTGACTTTCCAGGTCTTTCTTGGAAGTCTTGGTGGAAGCCTCCATTACTCTTTCACTCTTATATTCTGCATGCTCGGGGAACCAGCATCGTGAGATGAGGATTTGCTGCCAGCTTAAGAAGTAGCTGTGCTTCCCCTTCATCCCAGTAGCTGCAGTGACTCCTGGGCTACATGGCCGCCGAATGCAGAAAGCTGCTTCTCTAGTTGGTCCTAACCGAGGATCCCCGGAGCCGCCTTCTTGAAGCAAAAGATTTCAGGTAAGTTATTTATTTATTTATTCATTTTGGCTTGTGGAGGGACAGGGTTTCTCTATGCAGCCTTGGCTGTTCAGGGACTCATTATGTAGACCAGGCTGGCTACAAATTCAAAGAGATTCACTTTCCTCTGCCTCCCGAGTGCTAAAATTAAAGACCTTAAATAACCTTCTAAGATGTATAGCCTTAACTGGGTGGTGGTGGTGCATGCCTTTAATCCCAGCACTGGAGAGGCAGACACAGAGGCAGAGGCAGAGGCAGGTGGATCTCAGTGAGTTGGAGGCCAACCTGGTCTACAAATTGAAAGACTCCCGCTAGAGCCTCTCTAGACGGGGAGACCCCGCTTCCCAAGGAACAGCGAAACCAGCCTTCAGATGCAAGCCGCAAGAGGTTTATTTCAATACACGGGTACCCGGGGCGACAAAGCCTTTCGGAAGACTTGCGCGCCTCTCGGTTGGGGTGATGGGTTTTTATAGGGCTCGGGAGCAAGAAGCACAGTTACAGAAGCGAGAAGCATAGTTACAGGGATCTGATTGGGCGGTTTGAACAAAGCCATTGTTAGGTCACGTACCCGGAACAGGGAAGGTGGGAAGGCAGATGTGAGCGGAGTCACGTACCCGGTTCTTATCTTGGGTGCCCAGAGTGTTTCAGGCGCCCAACCGCAGATATCCTGCTGTTGGGCATCTGTCCTGCCTTGCCTCTGACCCTGCACTGCTCCAGTCTTGCAAAATAGTGTTGCCAGCATTATGCTAGGGCTTTATTCTTTCAAAATTAAGTTCAGAACAGCCACGGATACACAGAGAAACCCTGTGTAAGTAAATAAACAAGTGAATAAATAAATAAAATGTGCACACCTTGACCCTGTGACAAGCGGGCAGCATTTCTTCAATGAAAGTGTTTGAGTCTTTCCCTCCAAAGTTCTATATTATTATTATTATTTTAATTTTTAATTAACTTTTTGAGATTATATTATATCACTTCCTCTTTCTCTTTCTCCCCCTAAACCCTCCTGTATTCCCCCTTGTGCTCTCTTTCAAATCCATGGCTTATTTTTCTTATTATTTCATACATCTACATTTCTAAATACCAAGTATGTAAATACAGCTTTCCCAGTCTGTGTAATGTTCCTTGTAGGTGTCTGTTTTCAAGCTTTTTAAATAACATTAACCACATTTTCTTGGCCCTTAACCTTATACAAGTTTTTGTTCTTGGGAAGCTGCAAGCTCTCAAGTGTTTCTACTCTGCTCCTTGCTCAGTTCCCAGTGTAATGCAGGCTAAAGGTGGCCAGCAATGCCAACGCCGCTGCTAGATGCTGTGTGTCTTTGGTTTCCTTTGCCAGGTTCACTAGCCCATTATCTTTAAACTCAGCACAACTGCAGTCTCCGGGCAAGGACGGAATAGAGATTAAGTTCTCTATCCCAGTGTAACACAAATGTTCACCTGTCAAATTCCCAGGAGACTCTTCATTCCTATCTGAAATGTCATGAGCAGTCTTCACTGTCCACACTGTTATCTGCATTCCGGTGCTCTGAGCGCCCACCAGAGTCTCCCATTAAGTTTTGCTTAGAGTACCGCAGGGTGCCTCCTGCCTGCACTTAGGAGGCATTCCAAATCCATCCCTCAAATCATTGCCAAAGCTTTGGACCACAGGGTAAGGTAGTGACAGAAACAACCTCCCTTCTCTGGAACCAGCATGTGCCCTGTGCCCTTCTTCTTGCTGTGAGAAAATAGTGAGCACAACTTAAGGGAAAAATTATTTATTTTGGCTCCAATTGTCAATGATTACAGTTCATGCTGGTGGAGAGAGTATGGCAGAACAGCTCACATGAAAGCCAGGAAGCTGAGAGAAAAGACCTGTCCTTGTGGGCTATTTCCTTCCATCTTCCTCCATCTAAGACCCCAGCATGCTGGATGGTGCTGCCCCGATTCAGGGTAGATCATCTTTCTTTCTTTAGTCCTCTCTTGAGACCCCCTCGAAGGCATACTTAGCTGGATGCTTTTCTAATCTCCATCTCCATCCAGTCCAGTTGAGAATCTGGAGGAACCATTACATGGGTGACTCAGTAGAGCTGGAGTAAGGGCCCTTCTGGGTGACTTCGTCATGTGTCAGAGGTTCTTTGAGAACACTTGCTGCAGAGGATCAACAAGACTTTCCAGCGCAGTGTGAGGCTGAGGCTCTTGAGGGTTTGCCCAGGGCTTCTGTGAATTCCTTTCTAAGAAATAAATTAATTCACCTGCCAAAGCGATGTTTTTCATACCACCCTCTGACACTGGACCTTTGGGAGCATCTTCAAAGAGACCTCCTTCTCCCTCCCACCCCAGGTGCTCTTAACAAATGCAGCCTCCCTCTTTTCACCACCATCGTCTCCAAAATCCAGGCCCTCAGAAGCTTTCCTGGTAAGGTTCCCGGAGCCTGCATAGTTTTTAAGTTGTTTGGAAAAGAGAAAGGCATTTCGAAAGCTGTGAAGACTTAAACAGAATCAGAAAGAACAATAACCATAATTACAATCTTCAACACATTCTCTGGCTTCTGAAGACACAGCCCCATGACATAGACCTCACTGCCTATCTCAGTTACATCTCTTAATTTTTTTCTCCACCTGTCTTTTGTCCCTAAGGCTCCCAAAAACCAACTTTACACCTCTAGAACTTTGCCTAGCAACCAGAGAAGGTCTAGAAAGAAGTAGAAATGAAAAGCAAGTGAGATCAAATATAAAGATTTCCCCAGATCTGAGACGTGATAGGTGTTCAGCAAAATATTTTGGGTTTGGTCAAACTTATTTTTTAAATGCTTTGGAACACTGTTACTATAAATAATGCCCCACCCATTTGTTAATGTTTCTCCTCATGGTCCTTTGTACTAAATGTTTAAGAACTGATTCTTTCAGTGCTAGTGAGAAAAAGGCAAACCAGACAAAATCTTTGCATAAGGAATTCGTAGTCAAAGAAATTTCCAACATGTATTCATGCTTGCTTTAGTGACCTCTTATGTGTTAATTCAGCTTTTTTTTTTTTTTAATGTAGTGTATAGGCTTAGTAGTAGATGCAAGTGTTGCTATGTGAAAGGAGGAAGGAAAGACCATGCTTGCATTTGAGGTGCAATACAGGAGGGGACAGAGGGAAGGAAGAAAGGGAATGGGGCAGGGGTTCCAGGCCCGATCGTTGCAGGACAGGGGAGAGTGTGCGTGGCTTCTTTCCTGCTGATGGACCATCGGCTACTCTTCCTCCCACATACTGTTATACACACCCATGTCCAAAACATCTGTGCCTACCTTCTGAGTTTCCAGTTAGAGCTGAGCCAATAGAAATCTCAAAGGGCAAAACATACTATCCCGAACCCACAGGTCTTGGCAAGGGTTAAGGCAGGGTCTTGCTAACTCCCACAGATGCAGAGAAGCTTGGGAAGCAGGGTCCAGGCATTGAGCATATCTGAACTTCAATCTCCAACCTATAATTAGTAGTATAATCTCAAGTCACATGACCCTGGAGTCTCAGTTGTTCTCAGCATGATGAAGACAGAGTGCCTAGGTTACTGTGCTATTATCAACATTGGATAAGTTAGTGTCGTGTAGCAAATAGTTCATGCTGAGAAAGGGGTAGCTGGCATCTACCCCACGGACCCAGAAAAGGGGCCCTCTGAGTACTCAAGCACTTAACCAAACCCAAATACAAAAACATGGTGCTCATTACCACTAGTACATTGCTTCAAACTCATCAGAATAACCAGCTCCAGATCACCTTGAACATATAGGTCCTTATCTCTGTTTGTGTAAACCAGATGCAACTGAGAGAGGATGAATCCATGTTTCTTTGCTTTGTAGACATCAGCAAGTTTCTCATCACATTCCGGCACTGAGTTCTGGAGATAACGTATTAAAATGGGAGTCTGCTAGCAAGAGCTACTTCCATCATTTGGATTAGGAGTTAAGTTTTAGTAACCAACGTACTGCAGGGGAGAAACAGGCTTTCGTTTTGTTTTGTTTTATCTTTCTGACTATACTGTAATGAATAGAATTTTTAAACCCACAAGTGCCCTTAATTCTAATGCCCTGACTGCTTATTACTATCCTAGCAAGTCAAGTACTCAGAGAGCCAAGTGCCAGGCACGGACCTAAGTGTTCCCATTTGACTCATTTGGCCATCAGAAACAGTTCTGAGTGTGGTGCTGTTCCTAGCCGTATTTCACAAACAAGGAAGCAGGGCACGCACATGCTGAGAAACCAGCCGATGGCCAAACAGCTACGAAGGGAAGAGCTGGCTCCCAAATAGAGGCATTGGCTCCTGTGGACAACTGCCCTTGTTAGACACTGCTCTCCTATTCACTTGAACTGAGAACACAGAGTCAGATTTTCCTGTCTTCATGGAAAGATTATGAAGTTTCCTTTTGTCTCATTAAACAACTTATTTTCAGGGACCAGATGGCTTGGTGGTTAAGAACACTGGTTGTTCTTCCAGAGGACCCTGGTTCGTTTTCCAGCGCTCACATGGTAACTCACATGTCTGTGACTCAAGTCCTATGGAATCCAACACCCTCTTCTGGCCTGACATAGATGTCGTACACAGATATACATGCAGGCAAATACCCATACATATTATAAATAAATAAATAAATAAATAAAAATAAGGCATGCCTTGTCATAGTTTTATTATGTTCATTTTATATGCAAAATCTTACAGTTAACTCTCATGGTTTCTTACTTTCATTTTGGTATCTCTGTGACTGCTGTCTGTCTGTAACAGTACTATTGATTGCAATCTTCTAATGAGACTATAACCCTATAACCTTTATTTCTTCTTCTTCTTCTTCTTCTTCTTCTTCTTCTTCTTCTTCTTCTT
>NW_026596057.1:15564833-15694355 GCF_907164565.1 Psammomys obesus | reverse complement strand
TTCTTCTTCTTCTTCTTCTTCTTCTTCTTCTTCTTCTTCTTCTTCTTCTTCTTTTTCTAATTTCCATTTAGCTGCAATTCTGAAGACTGAATGCACAGATTTGGGGATGCCGAGCCAGCACTTCGCCATCACACTTCTTTCCAGCCCTTAACAGTTAACTTCTGAAACATGTTAATACATGTGTGAATATGTGCATGAGTGTGTGTGTGTGTGTGTGTGTGTGTGTGTGTGTGTGTAAGGAAAGCGCTGAAGTTATGGTCAAACAAGTCAGAGGTCTATGACTGAAGTACCGCAGGGCTGAAACAACTGCACTCTGATTAGTGAGCTTGGCTTTTCCTGGAAAAGTCAAGTAGAAGGCAATGCCAAGGCCATTGGTCAAACTGGCAGAAAAGAAAATCTAAGTGTCAGGAAAATGGACAATTGGGGGCCTAGCAGAAGGGCAATCAGAAAGAGAGACGTTTGGGGATGCCTCAGCATCCCAGGAGCTGCTGGATGCTCACAATTCCTCTGCACACTGCCATCATGTTAGCCCCATGCCATCTGGAAAGACCACCAGTGTTTCCTTTAGCCCCAGCCTCACGTTTGGCTTGCAGAAAGCTCACCTGGCCCCTGATGTGTGCGTGTTTCACGCAGGAGTGTGTCTTCTCCAGTTCCCTGAAGACCTCTCTTCATATCTGCAGCCCTGTAGCCCAGTGGCTTCTTAGAATCTAGAAAGCACAGCTTTAGAAGAAGAGTGGGGGCACTAGAACCAATGGTTTTGAGTGTGGTGCTTAATATTCACTTACAAATCTGTGGCTGAATATTGTCTTAACATTCTGACTGCAGGGGAAAAATGAGCTCTTATCTTCAACCTTGACATTGGTCAGCAACAATAAAAGTTAGAGGAGACACAGACCCAACTCTTAGGCTCCCAAGATCAAAATCTTCCTTGAACTCTGTATTTTCTCCAGATTTGCCTCAAAGGATTACAAAGACTATGCCAGTGCTTGCCCTGGGATGTCTCAGCAAGGTAGGCTAATTTCAAAGCGCTCCCATGCATGTCCAACTTATGGCCTTTGGACTGCATGTGTCACAATATAACTGTGGCTGTGGCCTGTCACATTCATAGACTACAGTGCCAAGTCACACTAGTAAAAGGTTGCTTAGTTCAAACACAAAATAAGTGTTAGAATCCAGGCAGCTATTACACGGCAGATGCTTTTGTGTGCTGCTCTGCCAGTGGACTTCCATGGGGTAGCCCCTGTCCCCCTAAGTCATTGACGGTTTGGCAGAAGAGCCAGCACAGAAGACTAAGCATTTCTTTCATTTTTTCCTTCTGTCTCTCACTCCTGGATTCTCATGATGGGCCTCACAGCTCCCTCCCAGTGAGCTCTGTTCAGGTGCAGATACTGGCTAGAGTTCTATCACAGGTTCCAGACCCTGACAGAGAAGGAGGACTCTCTTCCAGGACCGAAAAGAACCGTCCTTTCTCACCCAGCTCTGCTCTGCTACAGAACCTCAGGTGAGACACATTAGCTAGCTCGTGGGCCTCATCCACCAAACATGGCTGCTGATAGGTTATCTCAAAGTCCCCTTAGGATTACAATCACGGCTTCTTTTGTTCCTTTGTTAACACAGGATATGAGCTATGGGTCTCAGGTCCTTTCTTGACAGGAAGTTTTAATGCTGGGGAGGATGGAAGGGATGCTGATCCAGGATAAGGGAGTACTGTCACCATCAAAAGGTACAAGAGAGATGACCTGGATGAATGCAAGAGGCAAGCGCACCCCCACTGCCCTCCCAATCCTTTAGAGGCCAGTCTCACACTCTATACTCGTAAGTCACCTCACTTCAATTCTTCTGGAACATTTGCTGTAGACAGAGTGACTCCATCTCCCTCTAGGGGTAAACATACCCATGGCTTTAATTATTAACATTTCAATGTTGTTATTGAAAACGTTTATTTTAATACTAATGTAATAGGATGGAAAATTTTCATGTACTGCCCTGTAGCCAGTTTCTTATCTTCTGCTGCCAACAAAAAGAACGGGAAAACAAAGCTGAAGAAGGCTCGGGTGATGAAGACAGCGGATAGAAACGAGTTAGGCAGCTTGGGGAACCCAAGAGCAGCAGTTTCAAGAATACAGTTACTGTAGGCCAAGAATGCTAGGAGAGAATTCTGGTTCCCCGTTCCATGGCTTCTCCTAAATGAGTAATCCAGAAAGTTATAAAGGAATAACTTTGGCTTTTCCTTCTTTCCCATTTTTTCCCCAAAGCTTGTTTTCTCTGATGCTTTGGCTCTCCTGAAGCTATTCCTTTTGACCATCGCTCCTGCTGCCTTGCATCTACTTGCTGAATAAGCCAACCTAGTTCAAAAACTTTCTTCCTGTCTTCCACATCCTTCCTCCACAGCTGCCAGGATTTACTGTTTGCCTGTTTTGTTGCTATCTCTCAAACTCTCTTAAAATTGTCTTCAAGCTTCTTACTGAGTCCACTTTAAGTTCTCATCGATGAGACTAAAAATGAAAAGAAGGAACCCTAATTTTCCCGATAACACCAAGAAGCTCAATAAGCACTATTTAAAATATTCTTTTACATACATGACCCGTCCTTATCATTGCTATTCCTTCTTTCTACTTTAAAATTCTCTATTTGGGGTATTTAATTTATTCTACGTGTCTGAGCGTTTTTGCCTGCACATATGTATGTGTACCATGTCCATGCTGGTGTTCACTGAAGTCAGAACAAAGAGAGCATCGGATCCCCTAAAACTGGAGTTTCAGGGATGCCTGTGAGGGATGAGGAGTTAGAGTCCCTGGTAGGCAGACAGATAGGGAGAGCAGCCATGACTAGGTAATAAAAATGGTGAACTTCTGAGATGGCCAGGTTCCTCCTCACCCTCTTGACCCGAGATAAAAGCCTGCAAGCTTAAAACGAAGGCTTTACGGGACTTTTCTCCTGCTAGTAGGCCCTCTGCTGACACAGTTCAAGGCTAGCACTCCAGAAGAGACCAGATTTTCAGGTTCCTGAAAGGTCTTCTCTGCAGGACTGCTTACTTACACCCTCCATGCATGCCTTTCTTTGGCTGCTGATTCTCTGCTGTGTTTGAGATTTCTCTGTTGCTACCCGCCCAGCTGGAGCTTCTGTTCCCGCCTTTTAGTTCTTTAAGGAGCAGAGAAAACGAACGCCATCGAGGCCCTTGGCGATAACACTTGTCTCAATGTGGCCTCTGGGGACTGGGTCTCGGGCTTTGGTCCTCTGCTAGAGCAACACGGGCTCTTAACTCCGGGCCTTCCCTCCAGACCTGGCTTTCCAATTTTTCAAACCACAGTTTGAAAGAAAAGGAGGAAGAGGAGCCAGAGTGCAGATGGAAAGCCTCAGTGTTTACTGCTTGGAGGAACCAGAAGTTCAAGGCAGCTTGGATGGACTGAGAAAAACCTGCTCGGTTTAGGGAAAAACCCAGAGGCACTAAACCTCCGGTGGTCCGAACCACCCCCATCCGGCCTTCCTCAGTGGCAAAAGGGATAAGCAGCACCCCGTCTCCCCGCAGCGATTCTCCTGAAGCACCAGCAGAGCCGGCTCTGCGCACTCTTTTGGCATCAGCAGCAGAAGTTAGCCCACGTGCAAGAGAGGGAGGGAAGGAGGGCAAGAGTAAGACAGCTCTGCCGGCTGGCCTTGGCCCTGAAGAAAACAAGTCCTGGCAGGGGAGAAACATACTGTTCCCTACGATCTGATCAACTGTGCAAACCTCTGGCTTGCACACCCGGGACTCCAAGGCCCAGAGGCGAAGCCGATTAGACCAGGCAGGAAAGAGGAAATGGGGACTGTCCCTGGGCAGATGAGAAACACATTTTGAGGAAGGGGGTGCCGTGTGTGTGTGTGTGTGTGTGTGTGTGTGTGTGTGTGTGTGTGCGTGCGCGCGCGCGCGCGCGCGCGCGCCAGTTGGAGGCCGGTGTGGGGGTGGGGCACACATATAATGCTCTGTTTGTGTGCCGAGATCCCAGCTCCTGGGGTGGCCTCTGGCAACTGCTGGGGCCTCACAGTGAGAAATCTAGAACAACAAAGGCTGAAGGACAAAAAGGTCTCTGGCCAGAGCGGCTGCTGTCTTTACAGGGCCAAGGACAACCAAGGAGTAGACTGGGGGGAAGGGGGAGGAGGAGCTACGAGGTGAGCAGAGTGAAGGAGGGAAGCTAAGGGAGGCTGGGGACCTGTGTGCGTGCAAGGCGCAGCTTGAGGCTCTTGTACATGGGGGTCACAGTACGGAATTTTCACTCAATCAGAAAATGGGAAGCAAAGAGCCCTTTTCCTGCCCCCCCCCCCCCCCCCCCCCCCCCCCCCCTCCAGGTCAGTGGCACCTGGAGTTGCCGAATACCACAGCAGAACCGTTCATTTAAAAAGTTAAGCGGAAAGCAAGCTGGGGAACTTAGTCGCCGTGAGGCAGTAGAACACGCACTTTAGCTTACAACCCAGAGAATGGTGTTCGATGGACCTGAAGACTAAAGTATTCAAGCCTTTGTCCCTCCCTCCTCCCGGTGGGCGCCTGTCACACCTGCAGTCACCGTTTTCCGCGGCCTCTACTCTAGCGCCACCTTCTGGTTCTGACGGCTGATCCACTTGGCCGGGCTGGGCTGGTGATTCCTCTTAGCAACACAAACGGGCCTGCTCTCCACCCAGCTTTGCCAGTGGGCTGTGGTGCGGGTCTTTACATCACTCCCTTTTCCATGTTTCTTCAGTTTTTTTTAAGTCAAGACTTAAAAGCTAAATATTTCTAAATTCGTAATATATCTCCCATTTGAGAGGACACACTTGGCACAATTGTCTTAACCCATTATTTGAAATACACAGAAACACTAAATTAAAAAAAAAAGTCTAAAAATGACTATTAAATAAGGAGAAAAGATTTAAATTAAGTCAATATTATTAAACATGTTTATAGAGAAGAATCCATTTTATATGTAGATAATCATCTAGGAAGACCGCATTTTCATGGAGGATTTTTAAAAATCCATTTTACTTTACTGAGACAGGGTCTCACAGCTTATCCCTGGATGGCCTGGAACTGTTTTTGAAATCTTCAGCATGTCAGGCTGCGTCACCTCACCAAGGCACCCCCAAGCATTTTTCAGACAGATCTGGCTCCCCGTGTCTTGTACAGCCTCTTCTTAGCTGAGCCTTTCCTCCACGAGTTTTCTTTATACATTATGAAATTCTGTTGACCTTTGTTGTTGCTTCCTGAGATTTTCTGGCTTACTTATTTATCTGCGTGCGTGTGCACATGCCATCGTGTGTGTGGAGGTAAAAGGGTAACTTTCAGGAGTTGGCTTTCTCCTGTCACCTTGTGGGGTCCCAGGGTTGAGCTCTGTCATTGGACCTGCTTGCAGGGCCTTTACCTGCTGAGCCATCTCTAGAGTCCCCTTTTCCACCGCTCTAGAGGATCTTTCTACCCTTTGTCCTCCACATACTTACGCCATGTTCCAGGGAGCTTGGTTTGGTCCTTTGTGAGAAGACAATGGGGACTACTCAGTCTGTGCTTCCCACAGACACCCACTCAGTGGGACTGGGTGTGGGCACACCCAGTGCGGGCCAGTCGTCCCTCAAGATCCTTGCTTGCCTGAGAGCCTTCCTTGAGAATGCTACATGAGCCTCCATACTCTGGCTCCAAGTCCACTTCCCATGCATGGAAGCTGATAAATCTGGGAAAGCCAGCCTCAGGGCCAGTGAGTATTGACAGTGAGCTTGAATGAGAAGCGTTTTTTCAAAGTGGCAAGGGTAAGTGTTCATTGCAAGACAGGAGAGCTATCAAGATGAGAAAACCAGAGAGAAAGGGGCAGGCCAAGTCGATAGAGAGGCTGGAGAGAGAAAAGGGATAAGGAGTAGAGACAGATGCTACAGCTCATGACTGAAAGGTTTTCAGTCCCTTTCTGCTCTTCCACGGTAGAATTCCTTACAGTTCCCATGTGGAATGTCCCCCACTGATTTGACATAGTCCCCTGTTGGTGGAACCATCTAGGGCATTTGTAGAACCTTTAAAGACATGTGGCCGAGCTGGAAGATATAGGGCCTCAAAGGCAGAGCTTGTCTGGTCCCAGTCTGTTTCCTGTTTCACTGAGATGTAACAATTTGAGCCACTGTTTCCTAAGGCCAAAGAACCATTCACTGCTATAGCTTCCTGACCAGGGTAGACCATGTCCCTCAAGCCACGAGCCAAAAGAAATCCTTGCTCTTCTCTTTCTGTCAGGTATTCTGTCATAGCAATCAGGAAAGAAACTAACAGAGTTGATTTCAAAACCCAGATTTAGGAAGTAAACAAATGGTCAGTCATCATTACAGTTCTAGGCACCGATATGCACCTGGGTCAGAGATCACGGAAGATATTCATTGGCGTGCAAGGTGGCTCTGAGATCAATATACTCAAGGCAGATTTTCTCCTGTCTGGGATAATGAAATAAAGTGTCAATTTGGATGAGAAAAACACCAGGCCAGTGCTGGTATAAGCGCTGGAGAATCATCGGTAGGGCCAGGTTAGTTTTCAGATGTACATTCTGACAGTTTAACTCAAAACATGGCTAGGAATGAAAAGCCACTGAACCATGGAGGAAGGAAATTGTCAAGTTAACCACAGAAGTACTTGAATTTTGGCCTTGGGGAAGAACATTTCTTATCCAAGCAGCCGAGGTACAGAGACTTCCTTGGCCAGCTCCTACCTACTGGCAAAAGACCAATTCTCATGATTCACACACACACACACACACACACACACACACACACACACACACACTGGTGTCTGACTTTAAGACTTCAGCTTAGTACAGAATCTATACTGATCTATATTATAAATAGAGGTGACCTTGGTAAGTGTCATAGCAGTTCGGCAAATCAACTGTACTAGGCAGCATGAACCAGGAGATGAGGCAGCAAACAAGCTTACAGGCCTGGGAGCTAAGGTTTTCCCAGAAAACATGAGGTTCACATGAGAGAAAATGGCCACATTCAGTGGGAGCCAGTCCTGGGAGGGAGATCAGCTGTGGATGCTGAGCACCCACAGTTTTCCAGGGTTTGTTCCATTATCAGCTTTTTTGAGGAGCTAGAGTTGCAGGATGTGGGTGTCTCCTTTTTTTTTTTTTTTTTTTTTTTTTTTTGCTTCTCTATAGTTCCAATACATATTGTCTAGGTCTCTGTATTGGGGCTTTTCACAGGAGCTAACTATGCTATACAGGGAGACCTATTTTCTTTCCCTTTTTTAACAGAGTCTCATATGCAGCTCAGGCTGGCCTTGAACTTATGATCTTCCTTGCCTCAGCCTTCTAAGTGCTAGGATTATAGGTAAATCACCATGTCTGGCTTTAGATATATCTTGGCTTCCTCCTTCTTTGGCACCAGTTCCTGGCCCTCCCATCCTGGAGTTGTACTTCTAGCCTGTGCTGACACACCTTCCATAATTTGTGCTTTCCAAACTTCCCAGGCTCGGGACTTTGCCTTTTCTCTCTACCTGCTTACAGCTCCGGTGCTGAGACAGAGAATCACACTGCCCTCACCTCTGCCCTAGAAGTACCCGCTGCCCTTTCAGGTCCAGCCTTGAAGGAGGGTGAGTCATTTCAGTATCTCCCACTCTTTCAAGAGAGTGAATCTCTGACAAGCCTTCTCTCACCTCAACACTGAACTTGCCGTCTTCCATTCTTGACCTACCCCAAACCTTTACACATTCATGGCTTGCAAACAATCACAAACTGTGACTGCTGTGTATGCTGGGCGTGAAAGGAAAGGCAGTTGTGTAAGAGCCTGCCTGGAAGGGCTCTGTAAATACGCTTTGCACGGGAAGATGATGTGACTTTAACATGCCGAAGAAAACACCCAGGAACACATTTATCTTTCCAAAATCCAAATCAGCTCTATGCTTCTTCTTCTTCTTCCTCAGCTATGCTTCTGGCTTTGGCATTAATTCAAGAAATCCTGTTGTGTGGAGCTCGCAGCACAGAGCCATAGCTTCTCTCTGGAGTCAATGCTGCAATTTTCCCCTCAAAGCATTCTTCCTAGAAGCTTGACAGTTTGTGGATGGGCTGGACCTTCTGAAGTTTTTCTGTACCAACAAAATTGATGAGGCTCGGCTCAGGAAAGGAAAATAGGGGAGTCTTACAACATACGAACTCCAAGTAAATGTGCTCGGATGTAACCTGTGATGGCAGGGCAGCATCAGACATCACCTGTACAGCCTGGAGTGATGAGTCAGAATCCAAGCCTGTGCTGAGGTGGTGGAAGACCTACCCTTGGGTAGCTGAAAGCGAACACAATGATCAATTAGTGATGTCTGCCAAGGGCAGGACACTATAGGAGGCAAGGGTATAGTGCTGCGGTCAGAGGGTTAGAAATCCAAGCGTTGTCTTTGTTCCTTAGCAGCTCAGCGGTATGGAGCGAGTCGCCTCATCACTTCCAGGCTTGTTTCTCAACATTAAGAGACGGGTGGATTATAGCATCTGCTTCGCAGAGTCACTGTGAGGATTGACAGAGATAACTCATGCCAGGTGCTTAGGCCAGTCTCTGGCACAGAGAGCTCAACGAACATTAGCTGCTATTATCATAATAACACCTGGTTCAAGTGTGGTTGAGGCAGCTCCGACTCAGCACCTCTGAGGGTGGATGGGGTATGAGTGTCTGTGGTTAATCCAATTAAAGGCACTTGGAGAGGTGGTTGGAACGGAGACATCAGCAGAAATCGATGCTTATTTTCTCTCTCTCTCCCACACGCACGTATATAAAATTAATGAAAACCAGATGTCCTTGGAGGTCATTTGAGCAAGACAAACTCTCACTATAAGAAAACCCTGGTCTTATCTGACCTTGTGGATTGGGTCCTTGTTATTTATAAGATGGAGAGAGTTCCTTGGCTTCCTCCCTCTGAGTTTTCAACCTCTTCTGATTATCTCTAATAAATTCCCTGAGCCCACATTCATTATTTTTGTACCCCTGCAGCATGCTGTTCCTGCCAAGAATTCTTTCTCTGTGTTGCCTGTAGACATTGTTTTCTGAACAGTTTGCAGAAGAGTGGAATTATTGATCCTTGGACTCTTTGGTTAAATTTCCTCATGAGGCAATCTTGGACTGGGGTTTTCCTGGAAGATGATAATACATTTCTTGCGGGATGAATATTATTCAGCTTTTTATATACATTCATGAATCACTTAAATTTCAGCTTTTGGTTTTGAAAACAGTGAATCAAGCTTGTTGGGAGCTTTGAATGTGACGTTCTCGCCATATACTTACGTGTTTGAACAGCTGGTCTCAGGCAGTTTCTTAAGTCCCATGCCCTGCTGTCTTTGCTTTCTGACTCTGGACACCATGACTGTGGACTGTGCTCTACTCTCCTGCTGGCTGCCTTTCCCTCTGCAGTAGGCTGTGTCCCCTTCAACTATAAGCCAAAACAAACCCTTTGTCCCTCATGAGGCTTCTTGTCAGGTATTTAATACAACCTCTGGATTATCAAAGTATCGGGAGTAGAAAGGTAAAATTATCAAATTTGTGATTTTTTTTTTTTTTACAGTTTGGAAAAGCTCTAGAACTGATGGGTGTTTAGGTTCCTAACTATAAAGTTATGAGTGGTTAAATGTTAGTGCTGGAAAATTGCCAGGTTTGTGGAGCAGAACACTTATTTAGCTGTTTCCCCTATCAATATTAGGAAGGGAATTTTAATTGCATAGTTTCCATCTGGCTGAAAACCACTGTCTTGTCTTTGAAGGAATTAGTTGGGAAGGCATTTCCCCAGCGCATTTTCTATTTCATTGAGAGATGGTTGAGAAGTAGCTTTCTTCATCTGGACTTTATGCTAGTGGCATCCATGGATCTTAGACCACCAAGTTCGGTACCAATACAGGGAAAAGAAAAGAGGTTTATCTTAAAACCTCTGCACATTTGAGATAGATTTAACTGCAGTTGATACAAGTAGTGATGGCTCATATGCAAGCAATGCTTCAAAACCAGCCTGTCCTATACTTCTTTCCAAGCACTCTCAAGTCCTGCTTTTCATTGTCACAGGAATCCAGTAAATGCTTCAGGGACCAATGCTTGAGGGGAAATGGTCCAGAACAGAAAAGAGTCCATCTTGAGTCTTTTGCTTCAAACCCCACTCTCTGTGTCCATGGGGAGGAATTTGCCTCAAAAGCCAAGATTTATTTACAGATAAAGTTGTTTGTTTGTTTTAATTTTCTAAATCTCTAGTACCCAGAGCACTATCCAGGGGTCTGCTTATAAGGTGTCAAGACCAGGCTGTAAAGCACAGTGTTAAGATAAGTAGGATATGACTTGGAATTTCCGACTCCAAGGAGAAGGAAACTCTCCACACAGGGTTCAGGGAAGGTAGCGGGGGTTCTTGTTGTAGCATCCCTTTTCTGACCCAGAGGCTAAAGCTTCTTGGGTTCATGGAATCATGAATTCTGACAACCTGAATACTGTTTCCTTGGGCCTAGCTTGGGAAGATTTGGGTCTCTTAAATCATGGCATCACATTCACCGTGGTACAGATGCGCGCAACAACCATGCTAGGGGCACGTACCTTGAGAGATGGCTCCAATATAACAATCCCAGACTCCAACAGCAGAAGGACCCCAGGGTGGAGGAAGCAGAGGTCTTTCGGAGCCCGGTGCCTTTATTGTTAGCAGAGCCTGCTTCATTCTTCAGAGGGAGATTCTTTTCTGTTTATTATTCATCAACATTAGCTGATTGAGTAATTAATAATGAGTAATCGAAACTCATTACTTATGGATGTTTCATTGCTTTATTTTGCTCTGTTTTATTTTCATGAAGAGAATCTCTTCCTCAGTGAAGAGGCCCTATTATGTTTGAGAAACGAGGGAAGGGACACCATGCATTGATAGAGCCTTCCAGAAGCCCAAACACTCTTCACAGTCACCAGGCCCAAGTTTACCATCCTGGAATTTACTATTGCAGGCATCTCTGGCCCATAGCAGCACTTTACCAGAGTACCCGGTTTCCTCCCAGCCTTCATAAACTTGAGGGGCAGGCAGGCCATGCCCTCTAAGCCATTGTGATTGGAACGGGTTGGGAGGATGCTGTGATGGTTCAAGTGAGAACTGTCCCTCTGGTCTCTGGCATATGAGCACGTGGTTCCAAGTTGGTGCACCACTTGGGAAGGCTTGCGTGGCGCGGCGTTGCTGGAGAAAGCACATCACTGCGGATAAGCCTCAATGAAAAGCCTCCTGCCACTTCCAGTTTGCTCTCTGTCCTTCCTGCTTGCCATGGGCGATGTGTGCTCTCAGCTGTTTGTCACTTGATGCCATGCCTCCTCTACACGGTCGGTGATGAACAACTCTTCATCTGGAACCGGAAGCCAAAGCAAACTTCCTCCATAAGTTGCTTCCAGTCGTGATGTTTTACCACAAGCAATGGATAGGTAATGCATCTTCTAGACAGAAAACAAAACAAAACAAAACAACAACAATAAAAAAAAAAAAACAGAGAAATGTTCTGAACTTCATAAAATCTTCACTGAGATAGTCTAGTCTTCCCACTACTGGTGTCATAGATCATGGAGGGGCTTAGTGTGTCACAAGGGAAGGGTGAGAGGTTGCAGCTGAAATTAAGAGAACCCTCCAGACTCCGCTGGAGGACAGGCTCCAAGAGTCAAACTGCTCAACAGCCTGCTAGGAATGAAAGCTAAACACAACTGGGTTCAAGTTCAGGGTTAAGCCTCTGAAAAGAAACAAGTACAGAAGGACAAAACTCCTGTCAGTCAGATGATAAATTCTTCAGAACTAAGCCCCAGTTTGGAAACATGATTACACGAATGCTAAGGGTGGGCTGAAGTCAGGTCTTTCCCTGGGGGACCTGAGAAGCTGCTTCTCTGGTGGAATGGGAAGTCAGCTGCTGAGGACAGAAGGCCAGAAGCATTCTGAAGTAGACTATTTAAGCCATGTCATTTTCTGAGATAACTCCATGTTTCTTCTAACTTAATGTGAAGTTACCCAAAGCAAAATAACCGGCATTAAAATTTAAACTCTAGTGCCCGCCCTTTTAATCTTAGTACGCTGGAGGCAGAGGCAGGCTGATTTCTGTAGGTTTGAGGCCAGCCTGGCCTACATAGTGAGTTCTAGGACAGCAATGGCTACAGAGAGAGACACTGCCTCAAAGAACCAAACAAAGCAAAAGTTTCAGTACTGAAAAAAAAAATCCTTAAGTCTCTAATGTAATGTGCATTTTTTTTTTTTTTTTAGATGGGGTAATACAAGTTTAGAGAGATTAAGGAGTATGGCAAATAAGGGGCAGGTCCAGGAAAGGCCAGCCACCTGATTCCAGCTTTTTTCTCTTCTCTTCTCTTCTCTTCTCTTCTTTTCTTTTCTTTTCTTTTCTTTTCTTTTCTTGTCTTGTCTTGTCTTGTCTTGTCTTGTCTTGTCTTGTCTTGTCTTGTCTTGTCTTGTCTTGTCTTGTCTTGTCTTGTCTTTTCTTCTTTCCCAGTACACTTTTCTAGTGAAGTCTCATTTTTAATGTCTGGCTCCTGGGAATTCTTGCTTCCTAATGACCATGTTCAGTGGCCTTAAACTTACAGTATTCTTTCTACCTCAACCTCCCAAGTGCTGTGATTATAAGTGAAAGCCATGCCTAGTTTCACGTGTGCTTTTATTACAAATCCTATGTATAGTTGATAGCAGCTGTATTAACATCCTATTGTTGGCAGAAATTCTCCCACCAGTTTTTGGTTTTCAGCCTTCATGCCTCCTGTTGGAGATTAAAATGACATCCTTCTCATTGCCTTTTTGGTAAAATAAGATCCCCGATTCAGCTTTGCTTTCTGAAACCACCCCTGGGTTAGTAGGCAGCATTCTGGATTTTTATTCAATGGTAACAACAACATAGTTCTTACATACTCAAGATCAAGTAGTTTATTATCTCATCTAGGAATTCACTCTGTTGGCCCATACGGAGAAATGGTGGCTTTGTAAGTCAGCAAATGTGTGCACTACAGCTGCTAAATGCCGAGGACTTGCTGGAGAGAAGATCAGCAAGGGCCAGGGAGATCAGGAAAGGCTCTGGGTGCTAGTCTTTAGATGGAAGGGTGTTGCTCTAATGAATCAGGATGCTATGGCCAGAAGTGAGTCAGAAATGTGGCAGTCATCAGTGACTCTGAATGAAGAGAGAGCAGAGGGGATGGATGGAAAAGGGAAAGTCTGGGTGAAATGGCTCCTGGTAACAGAAAGAGAAGATTATAAAGGCAGTGTTATAGCAAATGAGGCTGCAGAGAGATTTTAGAAAGACAAAGCAAGCTTGGATCAGGAACATCATGAATATAGTTCCAAAGAGCAATTGATTTTTTTTCCCCTAGGGTGCAGATCCAGTCAGAACACTCATACTAGAATCTTAGGAGTGACGTTGGATCCTAATTGGAAGATATAGGAGAAAAGCATCAACAGTGTGAACAAGGTGTCCTGGAATAGGTGGAAAGGGGGTCACAAGTAAAGGGGCATTCCAAGGATGCATTGATTCATGCTGTCTGCTCATGCTGTCCTAACATAGTGTTTGCTCCTCCACATGGTGAAACACCAAGTAATTTTGTTTGGAATCTTGTGTTTTATAAATGTTTCTTTCTGAGCACCTCAATATTTATAAAGTTCCTCGTGGTGATCTTATTTCATTTTCAAATGTCCAACTTAGGTAAGGCCTAAGATGCTTCATGTGTTTCGTTTCTTACGTTTCCAGTTTTCAAATGCTGTGTTTTGAAATGTCTGATTGCTCTGAATGGGCCAATTAGTTAGGCCTGGCAGGCTATAATTTCACCCGGATGACACTGAGTGATGGAAGTTCAAGGCTAGAAGTCACAGGGAAGTTCGGCAGTGTGCCAATGGCATGGCAGCTTCACACCTACTCTGGATCCCAGTAGACCAGTCCAGAGCAGCAAAGTGAGACCCAATAGGAAGGCTAGCTTATCCCTAGGAGCAGTGGAGCAGTTTGATATCATTGAAGTTTGATTCCAGTTACTGCAGAGGCACTTGAGGTTGCCTACTCTGTGAGAGTTCTTCGTTTGCATCCAGAGACCCTGTCACCCTGGTCACAATCCCACCTCTGGATATTCTCCATGATGTACTGACTCACTCTGTCTCATAGTTCTCCCATACTGGGCTGCCTTGGTTGAACCCTGTTTTCTGCTGCAATTAGCTATGCCTGGCTTGACATCTCTCATCACAAATGACATAAACCACAGCAATTTAGACAGAAAAAAAAAAAGGCCTGGCAACATTTTTTTTTTTTTTTCTCATCAGGGGTCTATGGCAGACACACAGAGCTTTCTTTCTAGGTTAGATGGACACAGACAATGGGATCTGATGGAAATGTGAGTAGAGATAGTGGGAGAAATCACCATGATCAGATAGAGCTAAAGTCTTACTGAGTTTTAAACTTAGAAAGAAAACTAGATATTAAAAAAAAAGATTCCTATGTAAGTTGAGTTTGCCAGTAGTTTCTGCTTAGATCAGAATTAGATTTTTCCCCTCATCTCTGTAGTTGTCAGACAACGTACCTGGTGAACATCTTAACTGTAGGTGTCCTATTGTGGTTGCTATTGGATATTTGATGACAACAAGCTGCCCCCCCCCCTGCTATAGTCCAGGATTTGTCTAACTGAACTTGCCTTGAGGGTACAGTAAACCGCCAACCAAGGAGTGAGTAATTCAGTTAATTGTCAGCTCCAAGATGATGTACTGCGTCTGTCATGCTGTGTACCTTCGAGCTTCTGGAATGGCCCCTGTGGTGTTTTGAGTTGAGAAAGGATTCTAAGGTATTGCCATCTGAGAAGGGAAATGTGTTAGCATTTATTAGTGACAATGACATGGGAATAGGAGGGAGTTAAAGTGCCACCAATTGGGTTTGTGGCTGCTGTATGCCTTATGCTATACACTGCCCCCAACTATGGTCAGCCCAAGCGCCGTCTTCCTTACCCCCTCCAAGAAACTAGGTCTTGGTTTTTAAGATCTCACAGATGCCTGGCTCCCTTTGTTTCTCATTCCCATTTGAGATCTATGTCTGTCAATAAAGCTTTTGTGAAATCTCTCTCCCTTTGCACTCCTCTAATTCTGAACCTCATCCAGGCTACCTTTAAAATGTTAATATTTTTAAATTATTATTTAAAATTTTTGTAGGTTTTTTGTGTGTGAAGATGTATATGTGTGTGTACATTTAGAGGACAGAGGACAACTTGAGTTGCACCCCTATTGTATACCATCCACCTTATTTTTAAGACAGGTTCATTCATCAGGCTCAAGCGTACCTCTTGGCCTCGTCTAGCTGCTTAGGGAGTATCAGGAATCTGCCTATTTCCTCTTCCCTAGCAGCAGGATTCCCGAGCATTCACAACCACATCCTGTTTGTTTGTTTTTTAAACTGATTTTTAAAAATTAAAATATAATTACATCATTTCTCCCTTCCCTATATATTTTATATTTTTTCCCAATCTTTCCCTTGCCCCTCCACTCCCTCTCAACTTAATGCTCTCCTTTTGGTTATTATTGTTACACATATATACATAGATATGTAAATAAAACCTTCTAATTGGTAGCTTTAGAGCGGTTTCTAAGTACATGCTTTTAGGGTGTACTATTTGTCATGAAGAACCAATTAGGAGGCTCATCCCTGGAAGATGCTGGTTCTCCCACCCTCAGCAGTCCCTAGTCACCAGTAGTTCTTTGTCTAGACATGGGAGCTGGTGAAATTTTCCACATCAAGTCCTACTCAGGTCTTGTTTAGTCAGCCATATTGTTGAAGTACCAGGGGTGCAACTTGTCTGTAATTTCTAGGTCCTCTAGCTTTCCTAACGTTTCTATCCTTTCTTTTGAGTCTTGGATGCAGGAAATGTGTTGTAGCTCTCTGCACTGGAGGCTGGGCTCCATGAGACCCATTGATCTCTGCGTCATTACCTGTTGTGGTCTCCGTTTGCTGTAAAGGGATGCTTCTTCGCTGAGGGGTGAGACCTACACTTAGGTGTGGTTTTAAGGATATATGCAGTTTGGAATTATGCCAGGCTAGGAAAGTGATAAGAGTAGGTTCTCTCCTAAGATCTATGGTCTCACTCCCCCTTAGTAGTGGGCTAGGCTTTTAGCAAAAGGCATGATTTCCATCCCATTGAGTAGGTCTTACATCTAATTGGACAGCTGTTGGTTACCTTCAACATACGAGTGTCCCTACTGAACTTGTCGGGATGTTTGGCCATGCTGGTTATTGTTAGAGCTCATTGTCATCATAGCTGGAGAAGACTGTTGATTGCCTCCCTCCATTTGTAGTTCGAGTAGCGCTTTCTGCGGCTATAAAAGCTAGACGCAGGAAGGAGGCTTTTAATGTGGGTTCTGGGAATCAGACGCAGGTCCTTGTGTTTGCAAGGCATGCACTTTACTGACCGAGCCATCTCCCCAGGCCCAAGGCCAGCTTTTATAGACTGGCAAAGCTATGGTCATTTAGAAGTGGGATAGTTTGTGGAATGCCAACAGGATGCTGGGAAATGGCCCCGTGGATTAATACGGCCTCGGAAACTGTATGTAAACCACACCATATGTAATTTAGGTACCCCCTTAGTTTGTTGGTCGAGAAACTAAGGGCAACCAGGACCTCAAATTAGACTCAGATGAACTGATACGAATCAAAGACACTGAAGACTCATCCAACATTGTAGTTTAAAAAATGTACTTCTGTTGTTGTTGTTGTTATTTTGAAACAGGGTTTTCCTGTGTAGCCATGGCTGGAACTCACTCTGTAGACAACTCAGAGGTCTGCCTACCTCAGCCTCCCAAGCACTGAGCTTAAAGGTGTGCGTGCCATGCTCAACAAAATTTACTCTTTACAAAGTAGACCGCAGTCCTCCATACAGTTGTCCTAGTACAGAATCTCCATGCAGCTGAGGACATGACCAGAGCATGGATTGGGGAACACGAAACTGCACAACCTACAGGGAGTCGGGTCACGGTGAACCATTTTCACACTGACCACGTTACTCTGCTCAGCATCCTGTCTTCAGGTAGTGTTCCCATCTTCTCTGGCTCGCATCCCAGTGGCTTCTTGATGAGCAGCTCTTTACCAGCCTCAGAGAAGTTGCTTCATTCATTTTGCTCTGAGCAAATGTCTTCTACTATTGGGAGACCCTTGCTGGACAGAGGGTTCTCCCCTCTCATGCCTGTCTAGCCCATGTGCTAGTGACTCTGCTAGCCTCTCTCTGGTGGTCTTAATTTATTTAACTTTAAAGCCTTTTATTTTGAAATATTTGTTTTTATTTTTAATTATCTGTCTCTGTGGTAGGGGGCAGCTGTGTGTGTGTGTGTGTGTGTGTGTGTGTGTGTGTGTGTGTGTATGCAGGTGTCTTTGGAGTCCAGAAGAAGAAGGCATAGGATCCCCTAGGGCTGGACTTAAAGATGGTTGTGTGTTACCTGACATGGGTGCCGGGAAATAAACGTGGGTGCTCTGCAAGGATGTACTCCTAACCACTGAGCTGTCTCCCTGGGCTTCTTAAAACTCTCCTAACCCTTTAGTTGTACTGCACTTTGGATGAGCACTGGGTCACAAATCCTCCCTAGGCAGCGTGCCACAAGGTACTTCAAGAAGCTTGGGAAGTAGGGATGCTACCACCTCCATCTTATGGTAAGGCGGCTAAGGCTCTGAGCAGTGTTAGTCAGCTCCCTACCAACCTGCCCAGTGCCTTGCTCATGTCTCCTGAGTCTGGGGCTCGTGTTCTCTCTGTACCTGCTCTTTTCCCACTGAAGATGCTGACAGAGGCTCCCAGGCTCTGCTGGAGTTTGAAAGAACTTAATGACAGTCTGCAGATTCCTTCTTCTGCCCAGTCATGTGCACCCAGTTCCCTGCCCTACTTGCTGTGTCTTGGCAGAGGTGGAATCGAGAGGAAACGAGTTTAGAGTGTGCTCTGGATGCCGTCTGAGTATTCTTCCCTGAGCTACATGGGGTATCAGCTTGGCAGGTCACCTTCTGCTGGCACTGGCTTCAGGGACCCGAGAAGCAAGGGAGAGGGACAATTGACAGAGAACTGAGCATTTCCAGTTCTCTGTCAGCAGGCTTGATTCCCACTTCCATTCAGATCTCCTCATTAGGCCACTGATGCCCCATGGACCTGTTATTTCATTAGGTTGGCAGGGCCATTGTCCCATTAGCCCCAATGTGTACCAGAAGGATTCCAGTGAGAGGAAAGGCTGAAAGAACTGGAGTTTCTGGCCCAATTTTTTAAATGAAAGAAGAGAATGAAAACCTCAGAAATACTTCTTTCCCTGGCTCCTTCCCATGGAAATGCAAATCTGATGATAATGGACAAGGAGGTGATGGCCTTAGAAGGCAGAGGCAGAAGGCTCCTGACGCTCAGTTTAGGCCACCTATACCCGCAAGCCTCACCCGCTGAGCCACCACCAACTAGCCAAAAGGCTTTAATGAGCTAGGCATTGGTGGGCACACTTGTAATCCTAGCACTTGGGAAGCTGAGGCAGGGGGATTGTTATTATTCCAAGATAGCCTAGGGTACATGGTGAGCTGGAGGCCATTCTGGGCTCCAGCTTAAGGCTAGCCTGGGCTGCATAATTAAACCCTGTTTTTGTTGTTTATTTGCTTGTTTGTTTGTTTGTTTTAAGGCTTTAATGTATCTCTGGACATTTGGCCAGAAGAGTCACGAGGATTTCAATTAGTGAATTAATAAGCCCTTAAGAGCCAGACCAGCCTCTCCTGGAGCACGTACTCCCAAGAACTGGGTGCTGAGAAAATTCTCCATCAAGTGCAGTAGACTCTTTGGTTGTTGTTTTCACGATATGGAGCAGAACAAAGTGGGCAGTAATGACCTTGGCAGCAACTATTGTAGATTCTCCCATTGTGTATCTTTGTGTGTTACATTGGGATGAGTCTAGGCTGGGCAAGTACAGGTTAGTGCTTAGAAGGGACTGCAGGTCAATTTTTTGAAACACAAAGAAGCAGGTATAGAAATAGAGAGAGAGAAAGCATCACCGCATCTGCCGCAACCCCTCTGTGGTCTACTTAACCTGTAAGGGCCCTGTCCTGAGCATAGCTCTGCAGACCCAGAGCAGGGAAATTTAACCTGGACCAGTGGCACAGCCTTCATCTTCATCCACTGTATTCCCGGACACCCTTACTCTACCCCAGCAGGCAGACTGTGTGACAGTACCTCTTCCATCTTACAAATGACAAGACTGAGTCTCTTTGGGGAGGCGTGCCTGCTGCCACCAGAGTTAACACCCAAACACAGGGCTTCTGGCCAACTACAGGACTTTCTTCCAAGCCCTTATCGTCTAGAAAGATCTCAAGTCAACCATGGTGGTTAGGAATAAGAAAGAAAGTCAAGTTTGGGACTATGAGCAACTATCAGTTTGAAGACAAGTTTTAGGATACATGGGCTTCCCAGAGTTACCAGACTATTTGTTTTTTAAAAAAGAAAAGATTCATTTTGTTTTTATTTATGTGTGTCTTTGTGTGTATATTCCACATGTGCTAGTAGCTGAGGAGGTGGAAGACGGTGCTGGATCCATTGGGCCTGGAGTTACAGGCAGTTGTGAGTCAGCTGATATGGGTGTCGGGAACCAAACTCAGGTGTTCTTCACTGAGGAGGCACTGCACTCTCCAGACTCAGTCTGACTCTTTCGAGAAGCCCTAAGCCAAAGCTTTCATCTCAGAAGACAGCCTGTTCATAGCAACATCAATACAGAGCTAGTGTGTCCTCCAGCCTCTGAAGCGGATCCCATTCCAGGTGCCATGTTCTCATTCCCACTGGTATCCAGATTTCTCCCCTACTCTCTCCGCCTGTTTGTTCTTCCTTCCTTGTCCTTTTAACTCCCTGGGCTTACGGTCCTTATCCTTGTCTTCTCCACCATGCCCTTTAGGAATAACTGTGGACCAAAACTAGAACATTTTTTTTTTCATTGAGTCTGTTAGAAACAAGAAAATAGAGAAAAGCATTGAATGAACCCTCAACTATGTAGTGTCTAACAATCACCAGAGCTCTCATTCCTTACCTAAACCTGGACCCATCAAATGGGAATGGGTGCTGCATTTTATAACCTCAGCCTTCTAGAGCCCTGCCGGGAAGCCAGAGGCAGCTGGTCTCTAATGAAAGCCAAAGCTCTTTTCTTCTTGTGTTAGTTTTATTTTTCCATAATGTGTTTGACTGACGGACTGAGAGGAATATGCAGTACCTTTTTAATTGGAAAAAATAAAAGCTTCAGGTATTTGTTGCCAAGAAAATTCTGGGGGGAATGTGGAGTTGCAATAAGGAAATTGCCCTAGTAGGAGAAGACTGTAGAGCTGTGATTGCTTGGGTTTTGTCCTGTGCACCCTGACTCACACCCTTATTCTCACTTTCGGTCTTCTGGACTGACTACCGAAGTCACTTAGACTTGAAGACTTAGAGACGTGAGAGAAGACTTGAATCCCTGGGATTCTTAGAGGCTGGGCAGGATACATGTAAACAGAGACACTTTCCCTTGGTTGCTCAGATTAGATTAGTGCAATTGATTTCTGTACTATTCCTTGGTACTCAGATGTTGAGCCCACCTTCCTTAAGTGGCCCAGGTTGCTAAGCCTATAGTTTTCAAAGCTTTTAAAAGACGTTCAGAAATGGCAATTTGCTACCCGTATGTAAATCCTAGACAGTGGTTGTGTCTGCATTGAAACTACTTTATATCCCCAGATTTCTTATGCTAAGCATCTGACCAAGCAACTAACTGAACAGAAAATCAATTTTATCATTTTAATCTAAAAGAAATAACCCTCTCTGCCAGATATGGCTTAACTCCATAGGAGCTTTTGGTTAGGGAGACCTCAAAGGGCACCAAATAACAGGCCTTCACCATTTCTTTTGGTTGCCCACCAGAACTAGTTGATAAAATCCTTTTTTAGGAAGATACCATGTAGATGCAAGATACAGTGGGACTGAGGCAGAACTGAACTGGAAGCTTTCTGGCCCTGTTGGCCAGCTTTCATAGTGCTGGATGGTGGCATTACAGGCTGCCAGAGGGTTGAGAAGGTTGGGTAAAGCCATCTATGGTCTTACCAATTTGCGGAGTCTATAAACTACAATTCCAACCAGCCTGATAAGATGCACCCATTGGTCTAATAGTGGCACAAATATAATGGGGGAAACCAATTACTCATAGAGTGGGTTTAAGACCCGCTGCACAAGAAGGAATCCATGCCTAGTACTATAAATCTGGTCTAAAAGTCATGACTAAAGAGGTCTTGGGATATGGGGCAGAGACACCTAATACTGATGTTTACGTGAACTGACATGTCATCAAACGGTCTTCTAAATATGTTCATACTTACAGAGAAAGGCTATACTCAGCCTTAATTAGAAAACCCTCTCCTTTCAGTGAATGAAGGTGAATGCAAAGACTCATAGCTGCACAAGATTCTAGGGATAAAGAACAGTTGAGGCTTAGCCCCAGATAAGACATTTATAGCTCTTCTTCTCCTCTTCCTCCTCCACCTCCTTTTCCTCCTTCTCCTTCTCCTCTTCCTTCTTCCTTTTTTTTTTTCTTTTGAGACAGTGTTTCTTTGTGTAGCCCTGGCTATCCTAAACTTGCTGTATAGACCAGGCTGGCCTCTAACTCATAGCAACCCACCTGTCTCTGCCTCTCTGAGTGCTGGGATCAAAGGTGTGCACTACCACACCTGGTGACATTTATAGCATTTTATGAAGGTGTAGGGAACAGTGTGGAAGAAAGGTGGAAAGAATGGAAGAACTAGAAGATAGAAAGAGGAGCTACCAAATACCATCTTCTAAGAACAATACAGCCATGGCAAACACGACCTTATAGCATTTATGTAGATCTATTGGCACTGGGTATACTGAACAGTCAGCTATGGATGGAAAAGGAGCTCTCTGGCCCTACCATTTACTGCTGATCTATCATCAACTAACAGATCTGGGGAAAGGGGGAGGGCTAGTACCCACTGGTAAGCCCACCAGGTTTTAGTTCCGAGCCAAGAGTCACACAGATGGCTTAGTTAACTTTGTGAGACACAAAACAAAAAGTAAGGAAGAACGGCTTCCTTACTGGACTGGGAGAGAAACTGAGTCTGAGGGAAAGGCAGAGTGCATTATATTCATGTATTAAATTATGAAAAACAAAGCTTATTTACAACTAATTAAATGTCTGCGAAATGTCCATTTTCATACTCGTTTCTTTGGAACAATGTCGGTTTTCCTACAGCCCCTCTCTTCTACAACACTAGTCTGTGTTAGACTGGTAAGTTCGGCAAGTGAGAAACCAACAGATGTGTCCAGTCCTCCCTCTCTTCTATCTTCAGGTCTGTCCATCCTTTGACCTGGAGTCAACGCTCATTTCCAGCACAAAGCTGTCCTGGGGTGCTGTGGGGGACTCCTTCAGAGCACACTGTTTTGCAGCCCCTGGTAAATGGATTCGCAGATAAAGTAGCCTTAAGTTCTGCCCTCTTTGCCAAGCACCTGCTTATCACCAGGCTAGGCAAATATTGTTGGAATGTTCAAAGTACCGCTACTTAAATTCCAGCGGAGTCCAAATCACCTGCCTAAGTGCTCTGAGCACTCATTTAGTCCTGGCATTGACAAGTCCTTGAAGCAGGTCAATAGCTTCGATGAAAACAAGTGTAGCTGTCCCTTTTGTGATATGCAAGTGAAACTGAGCCACAAGAAGATAAGCTCACCCACTTAGTTACCCAGGGGTCTGAGTGAGTGAGTGAGTGTGTGTGTGTGTGTGTGTGTGTGTGTGTGTGTATGTGTGTGTCCAGAATCTACTCTTTTAACAAAAATCTTAAATCAAGCTGGCACTGTGGCACATGCCCATGATCCCAGCACTCTAGGAGGCAGAGGCAGGCAGATCTCTGTGAGTTAGAGGCCAGCCTGGTCTACAAAGTGAGTCCAGGACAGCCAAGGCTACACAGAGAAATCCTGTCTCAGCACACACACACACACACACACACACACACACACACACAACTTAAATATTATTAGCTACAATCTTCACTCTATTCAGAACTCTTGTATATCTGATACCTTATAAACTTTAAATCCTTTGACCTACAACTCTGTATTTCTCTCCCCCCCCCATGCTGACACTGGAAACTTACTCTCCATCTATGTTATTTCAGTGTTTTCAATGACTACATATTTAGTGAATATGTGGCATTTCCGCTTTCTTATAGAACTTATTTTAGCTAGTGGAAGGTCCTCTAGATATACCTATCAGTGAATATTGCAAAAATCTCCTGTTTTAAGGTTGCATGATATCTCTGTGTTTCTATGTATAATTGCGTATGCACAGAAATTATATATTATAATTTCTTAATCTCTTTCTACACTGAAGGTTTCATGTTTTGGCTGTGGTGAACAATGCTGCAGTGAAATGTGGAAGTGCATCTATCTTTCCAAGGTAAAGATTTCATTTCTTTTGGGGATGGGGTATAAATCCACACATCCATGCGAAGTATAAATCCACATAGCCATGCATATATGTATCTATACGTGCGTGAGAGAGAATGCTGTGCGCTGTGGTAGTTCTCTCATTTTTAATTTGTTTAGGAGTCTCTATACCGTCCCCTCATGCCATCTGCCTCCCATTCACAATGCAGAGGATAGCTCTGTTCTACCCTCCCTTCCCATCACTTGTTACTATTTGTAACAGTTCATCTTACTAAGTAGCTTGATCTTCTCTGCATTTCCCTAGTAATGAGTGGTGCTGATCACACTCTCATGTATATTGTGTCCATTTGTATGTCTTTTTCAGCAAAATTTCTGCTCAAAACCTTTGTCTATTTTTAAGTCAAGTTATTTTTCTGCTATTGGGTTGCCTTTGTCTGAATTCTTTATATATGTTGGATATCAATCTCTTATTAGATATATACGTTGGTTTGCAAATTTTTTTCCTGTTCCTCATGGAAAATTATTTTCATTTAGTTGCTTCCTTTTCTCTGTAGACTGTTTTAAGTTTGCTGTAGTTCTATATATATGTGTATGTATTTACTCTTTTCAATTTTTAACCATCTATTATGATATTGGCTATTTGTTTTTTCATAAATGCTTTTTATTTTGGTATTACAACTCAAGTGAGTCCAGGGCATAATAATAATAATAACAATAACAATAATAATAATAATAACTTTAAAGTTTTTTAGTGCTTCCTTCCACTGAAATGCACAGATTGTAGTTCACTATTTCAAAAGATTCAAATAAGTTTAGCATTCTATGTAAACAACGTCTGTGTCATGATAGAGGCTACTTCCATGATCAGAAAGTTCCCTCATGCTCCCTTACACTCAACTGACAACTGCTGTTTTGACTACCCTCCCTGTACATACTTGACTTTGAACTTCATATAAACAAAATAACTTAGAATGTACTTTTTAGCATCTGACATTTTAAAACCGAAGGTGTTTTTGGTATTTATCTATGTCACTACATGCATTATCAGCTTTTCCATTTCATTGCCGAGTAGCATTCCGTGTGTGCAATATTCCATAGTTTATTTATCCATTATCTTGTTGATTGACATCTGGTTGTTTATAATTTGAGGCTATTATGAATAAAGCCCACAAGAACATTCTTGACTAAACACTTAAAGATGAAAATATTGGAATTCAGAAGATAAGTTACAATATAAGAATTGGTCAAACTGGGCTGGTGAGATGGCTCAGAAGGTAAAGGCACTTACAGGGAAGCCTGCCAACCTGAGTTTAATCCCTATAAAAGTAGAGCATCAGCTTCCAAAAGTTGTCCTACTACTACCCACAGGCTTTGACACACACATTTTCTCTCCAACACACACACACACACACACACACACACACACACACACACACAGATGCACACAAGCAGACAAACAGACACAAACACAAACGCAGAGAATTGATCCAACTATCAGTGTTTATTGGTTGTTTTGAGATAAGTACATGCATACTATTTTAGTTTGAATGTCCTTTGCTTTTCTCCACTCAACTATTGTAAAATTAATTTTCCAGGATTTTCTCACATCCTACACAAAGACTTTCTTGATTACAACAGTATTTCGAGAACAATTTTACTGCAAAATGTTTACTGTTATGTAATAGGTTCCTTGTGCTTTGCTGGCATGGAAAGTCAGTCTTTGTAGGCAGGAAGCTCATAGTCCAGTGGGGAAGATGGGCATCTAGCAGTGGGGAGCAGTGAAGGGTGCTCAGGATGGGAAGCAGCTGCACCCCTGAAAAGCCTCCATCATCCTTGGGGAGGTCTGCTTAGAACTGGACATCCCACAGAAAGAAAGCAGCAGGGAGAAAAAGATGATGATTCATCTGGGAAGCAAGTGGGTAGCCGTGGCTAGAACATAAGCCTGGCACAGGGGAGGCACCTTGGAGCCAAGACCTGAATCACAGAGGGCCTGGAATGCCATTGCAAGACATGTGGACTTTACCTTGTGTCTTCGTTAGGGTCTCTATTGCTGTGATGGAACGCGCAACCAAGGCAACTTTAGGAGGAGATGTTTTATTTTACCTTATGGCTTATAAGTCTGTCACGGAGGGAAGCCGTGGCAGGAACTCAGGGCAGACACCTGGAAGAACTGGGGGAGCGCCTAGGAGGAGCGCTGGTTACTGACTTGCTTCTCTTGGCATACTCAGCCTGCTTTCTTATACCATCCAGCACCACCTGCCCAGGAGTGGCACCACCCCCAGTGGGCTAGGCCCTCCCATACCAGTCATTAATTGACAATACCCCACAGGTGACTCTTATGGAATCCTTTTCTCAATTAAAATCTGCTCTTCCCGGATATGCCTAGGTTGATGTCAAGTTGACAAAAACCAGGCAGTACACCATGCAAAAAATATAGAGTCACTGGCTGCTACTGCATGTAGGAGCAAAGAAAGATCATGTAAGAGCAGATGATATGTGCAAAATTAAGTGCCCACCTTTCTTACCCACAAGCATTGACTTTTTTCATGACACTGCCTTGGATTCCCCATGGGTCCTGAGGCTTGTATGCTAGTTTGTATGCCTACTCTACATGGTGAACTTGGTTTCTTAGTGATTTGCATGACCCCAAATGCCTGTCAGCTGGAGTTTTAGGAACAGCATTGGCAAGTATTTGGTACGATGGATTGAACCATGAATTTCTAGATACTGTGGCTCCCCTTGTGGTAGCTAGGTTTTGATTTAAGGGTGGGGGAAGGTAGAAACCATTGAAATAAATCTGAGCTAGAATTTCAGAAATCAAATATGAACAAACCCACTAATGGCTATGTACCCCTTGCCTCATTCCACCCTGTCTGTTCCCTGGGCAGAAGAATATCCCACACGAAGGTGTGTCTGGGCTGCACTGCAGGAAACCTGCTTGCTTTTCTGAAGTGTTCTGGAATCTCCACATACTGAGCAGATGGCATTGCTTTCATTTGAGATGCAGAAGAATTTCCATGTATTCAAACAGCAAAAGCTTGAGAAAACACAGAGTGATGGGTGTAACCGGAGTGGGGAAACAGCATTCTATGTCAATAGAAAGCTAGACCCTATACAGAGATAAAAGTCTAGTAGGAGCCTTGGCCAGCAGTCTGGGCTCTACACTGTGTGTCCAAGCTGGAGGTGAGCATTCACAGGCCCTGGGCTCAGCTGGGGTGGTTTCAGTTACAAGCATAGGAACATTTCTCTCTCTTTCTCTCTAAATGTAGAAAGTTGCTGTTATGTGGTTGGCCCTGAGGACAACAGAAATGAAGGCCCCATTTGTGCCCCCAGGGTCTTGAGCACAGTGGTGAAGACAGACTAAAAAAAGAGTCATACAGAGAGCGAGAATGGAAGAGTGAGGGCCCTAGCCCCAAAGCAGAATCAGGGCGATTCCTGGGAAGTGCTAGGAGCTGGCGAAGAGAAGAATGGGAGTGAAGCAAAGCGAAGGGACAAAGTCAAGAGCATGACCAGATAAACAAGGACACAGAGGTCTAAATAATGAGGCAAATCCAGAGAGGTCATCTATGTGGCATGAGGTAGTCAAGGAATTGAGGCTCAAGGTTCAGGCAAGGGGTTAGAATGTATCAGCACATTCAGGAACATCGGAGCACAACATTGTACAATGTCACATAAAACACTTGCAAAACAAAGTGTGTCCTGTCAGTAAATAGTTGAGGGCGTGGGCATATTTGGTAATAGCACTGTACTGCCAAGATCAACAGTTCGTGTGCACAATTATTCATTAATCTTAACACATGTAGAACTAAGAGCTAAGTATCAGGTACTGGAAAGCCACATGACCAGTACTGTATTCTTGATAAAATTACCAGCATCAAGGTTGGCATCTAAGGCGAGCCCTCTGTAGGAAACTGTTAAATGAATAAGCAAATGATCAGTCTGAACCCCCATCCAAAGAAAGGCCTTAGAGTTTCTGTTGATAGAGTACCCTCTTTCTCTATCATAGTTATTACCTACATTCTACACTCTACTAACTCAGGGAAGGAAATGGAACATTCTCAGTAGGTACAGTCAGGATGGAGCAAGGACTTCATCCCTAAGCATATCTGCAAGAACCAAGCAAATAGAGGGAGTCCATGGGGAGATCTGAGGTTTGAGACTATAGGGAGCCTGAGAATTATAACAGATGGAGCATAGGAGTCATTTTAACAGAAATGCCAGCTTCTAGAATCAAGGTAGGATAAAGGAAAGATGTGAATTTGTGTTTTCAGTCAAGTGACTTGTCTAAATTATTTTTTCTCTTACATGCCCAGGACCCAGCCTGATCGGCCTGGTACCTGCATAGAGGAGAAGGAATATAGAAAAAAAAATATTTAGTAGGATACAAAGTCCCTCCCCTAATTGCCTTTTGTGAGGGACACGTCTGTTGATCTCTCTGATTTATATATTTAAAAGGGGAACAAGATGCTCAATCTTCATTCAGAAAAACATCAGAAGAGGGAGAAAACAGGGAACAGGATAGAAGCCTACCACAGAGGGCCTCTGAAAGATTCTACCCAGCAAGGTATCAAAGCAGATGCTGAGACTCATAGCCAAACTTTGGGCAGAGTGCAGGGAATCTATGAAAGAAGAGGTAATAGAAAGACCTGGAGGGGACAGGAGCTCCACAAGGAGAACAACAGAACCAAGAAATCTGGGTACAGGGGTCTTTTCTGAGACTGATATTCCAACCAAGGACCATGCATGGAGATAACCTAGAACCTCTGTACAGATGTAGCCCAAGGCAGCTCAGTGTCCAAGTGGGTTTCCTAGTAAGGGGAACAGGGACTGTCTCTGACATGAACTCCGTGGCTGGCCCTTTGATCACTTCCCTCTGAGGTGGGAGCAGCCTTGCCAGGCCACAGAGGAAGGTAATGCAGCCAATCCTGATGAGACCTGATAGGCTAGGGTCAGATGGAAGGGGAGGAGGACCTCCTCTATCAGTGGACGTGGGGAGAGGCATGGGAGGAGAAGAGGGAGGGAGGTCGGGATTGGGAGGGGGTGAGGGAGGGGACTACAGATGAGATACAAAGTAAAGAAATTGTAATAAATAAAAAAAATAAAAAGTAAAAAAAAATATGAAAAAAAGAGGAACACCACTGTTCCCACAGACAAGACAAGATGGCAAATAGCGTCAGCTCTCAGGACACCCCCTTCCCCAACACACACATACTTCTGGCAGCTCTGGTGCTCACCTGGAGGCCCTCAAGCCTTCACCAGGCTTCAGAACAGCTCCTCCCCCAGGCTGCCCCAGCCTGTGTGTGGCAGTCACCGAGAGTCCCTGGATGTTTGTTCTGCTGGAAGAGAGAGAAGACTGCACTGTGCTGGAATTCTGCCCCACCCCTCCCCCTCTGCATAGCTGCCCCCTCCACCACCCCCCCCCCCCCCCGCCCGCACATGAAAGCTGCTGAGCAGACAGAGAAATCAAAGATGATTATGGGCTGCTAGAAAACCGTGTGCTTCCGCCTGGCTGCATCTGCCTGCCAAGCGGTTATGTAAGCCACAGGCTCACTCAGGCCTGGAACCAAACAGATGCTGTTGACAGCCCTTCTGTGACCCGCTCATCACCTAAGCTTCCAGAAACCCTGCCTCACCTGCAGTGCACCTGCCCCTGGAGAACCTGGCTCATGCTGCGGGTGACAGGACACTTTTATGTTTGTTTTGGGGTTTCCCTGTCTCTGCTCCCTTCCAGCACAGGCATATGGGTGGGTCAGGGCCAAGAGTTGACTTTGGTCAGATTCCAAGTGACTAAGACATTTTACTTTGGAAAACTCCATTTCACAATCCAGGGGAGATGGTTGTTTTTCAGCCTCCTAAGTGAATAATTCACTTTGTCTGTTTAGACACTAGAGCTGAATGCCTAACTCCCAGAGCCCCGGATGACCTCCTGGCTGGAAAGGGCCTGACCATGCTGCTCTGATAACCAATACTTATTTCTATTTAGGGATCCTAGATCTGTCCCGCAGCCCAAGGCACCCAAATGGATGCAGAAGAACTTTCCTTTCACCATGTCCATGACTTGGCTAAATGTGCTGGTTTCTCAGCACTTGGTTTTTTTTCTTTCTCACATTGCAATGCACACTGGAAAATACAAACTGAAATATCAGCTGAGCCCCCATTCTTCTGTGGGCTCAGAAACTGTATGTTTTTGTCACGTATGCAGATGTGTATTTGCTTTCACATATGTGTGGAGTCCCTCGGTTGATGTCCATGATGTTCACTGAGACAAGGGCTTGCAGTTGAACCCAGAGTTCACGCATGCGTAGTCTGGCTAGTCACCTCACTCCAGAAAACCCCCACCTCCAACTTCTGATCACTGGGATCACAACAGGTGGGCCGCCACCATCACCCCTAATTGATGTGGGTTCTCGGAAGCCAGACGCCAACACTCATGCTTGCAAGGCGAGAATTTTAACTGCTAAAGCCATCCTCTTAGCCCTTAAATTCAGCATTTGCATAAGTGTTGTTAGCACATCCGGAATGAGCTCCCTGGCCTGTCAGTGTATATGGTGTCCATTCAGACATCAAAACCTAACCGATACGGATTTCCATTACTCTCCTTTTTACAACCGTAACTGGCCGTACCCCAGAGTCAGGGCTCAAATCTCAAGGACAAGCTTTGGACTTGGACATAGTCTGTGTCGGAGGTCATATCGTGTGCTGTAGCTTGAACTTTGCTGCATACCTGGACTATGCTGTCGTCCTTTGTTTTTTTGTATCACTTTATAGCACGTAGGCTTCCAGGGGGGTCCCGTTCTGACGGTGGACGAGGGGTGACCCTATCCGCTGCCACTCATTGCGTCCTGGAAAGGGGGAGTAGAAGAGCCTCCAGTGGTTGCTCAGAACAGCCTAGTAAGGAGCTTGAATCTTTGGGCTCAGTCTCTCGTTGACACAGGAGGTGAGCGGCTCTCACACGCCAAGATACCTACATAGCTGTTCAATTCATTCTCATTCTCCATGGATGGACAAAGTGCCAGATCCACTACCTAACGAACCCCCCCGCCCCCAGGAAGATGGCCAGGAAGATCATGTCCTGAGGATAGGCAATTTTGAAAAGCTAAAACCGAAAGAAGAAATTGTCTTCTACAGGTCCTAACCTGTAGACAGTTTACCGGGTCTCTAAGTCCACATAAGCGTAATGGCAGTGGAAGACCCACTTGTCTGAGTTGATTCAAGTATTGTATGGCACACTACAAAGCTACGGAGGAGACGCCCTCCCCTGGCTGCTTCTAAGTTGGAGACCCTGCCTTAGATTCCAAAGAAACTCTTCCCCTCTGCACCTCAGGTTGGCCTGCAGCTGAGGGAACAAAAGGTAGGTCTGAAAGCGGTAGAATTTGGGCTTTCTTATTCTGCTTTGCCCTCTTGGTTTGGAGAGGTAAAAAATCCTTGCTCCTGGAAGACAGTGGCCTCTGTGGCGAGCTTATGTAGCCCCTGCTGGCTTCCAGGATGATAACGCCCTCATAGTTATCTGTGTTTGTACATTAACATTTGGAAGACACGACCAATGTTGTCTGGATGGGACCCTGGACCTGAGATGTCCAGAGTACCTTCCCCTTTGTCGCTGGAGGGGTGCTGGCCTCCTGTCTGGCTGTTCAGTTTCTAACAAGGGTCCCCGAACCCTCCTCAAGAGGGTTGCAAGTGAAATGAAGCTGAGTATTTTGCTTAAATAAAGGAATTCATGAAGCATGCTCAGGCTTATGTGCCTAGGAGGAAGCTTGATCAGGCAGACAGCGAGGACAAGCTGCAGATCGGAGGCTTCCTTGACTATTGTCTCCCTATCCTCATTGTAGAACATCTAGAATGGAAGTTTTTTAGCATGGGAGAACACTTTTGTGTGCCTAAGATGAGTGGTGTTAAAAGACAGGCCAACTACTAGCTTGAACTTATGACATTAGCCTTCTGGAAGCCTTTTGTTCAACTCCAGGCATTAATATTACAATTCAGGCTCTCTTTAGAGTTGGACATTAAATAAAAACATAAGAACAAGGAATCACTAGTCTCTCTCTCAATGTATTTACAGATACATAAACATTCTACTATACAACTTACAAACTTATATATTTAATCATTAACCATTGCTGCTCAGATAAATCTAAACCATCATATTATGAATATAAATTACTTCAGGAAGGGTCTAACAATCCATAGATATGTATTTGGCTTCTAAGGATAAATATTTAATAAGTTTATTTCTTTATAACACCTTTAGATGTACATAAAAATGGTAAAGATGGTATTACCTTTGTTTATCCAACTAAAACATCTTAGTTAGATATGGTACATTTATTATAATTAACAAGTCAACCTAGATACATTACCGATTAAAATTAAAGTTCCAATATCTCTCTTGGCCAGTGATCTTGGGCATTAAACTCAGGGCCTTTCTCATGTGAAGCAAGTATCTATTACTGAGCCATATCCAGTCTCCCTAATTTCTCAGAGAAACCATGAATCAGGCTTTCACATGGCAGATAGAAACTTTTGCTGAGTTTAGTTCTACCCTTTGGAACATTTATGGCCTTCTGCTTTCCTGGGTATTTCCTGCAAGGAAAAAACATTAAATATTTTCTGGTCTAAAAATCTAGATTGTTCGTTGGGAAAACAACTCTTGTACAAATTCACCTCAGAAGCATTTGATAATGGCAGTGGCATGAAATGGCCAAGAGTAGGTATTTTAGAATTAAATCATTTGGCGTTTTGACATTCTAAGCTGTGACTTTCTCCCCTAATCCCCCGCAACCCCCCCGCCCAAGACAGGATTTCTCTGTGTAGCCTTGGCTGTCCTGAACTTGCTTTATAGACCAGGCTGGACTTGAACTCACAGAGATCTACCTGCCTCTGCCTCCAGCTCCAGCTGGTTTACAACTTGTGATCTGCCTTTCGTGTGCTGTGATTACAGGCTTGAGCCACCACACCCAGCAAGCTGTTACTTTTTAAAGGCCATTTGTTTTTTTTCATCTACAAAATAAGAATGCTAACAGCACCTTCTTCACTGATTTCCAATGAGGGTGTTCTTTGAACAGTTCCAAGCATACAGCAATAATGGCTGCCATTAGCTTAGGAGCTGAGGCCCTTCTGAGGAGCAACCACGCTCAACAGGCTAGTCAATGAGTGTCTAGATCAATTTAGTGAAAAAGAGCTTTTTCAACAAGTATCAGTTTCAAAGGTCAGAAGGGAGAAGAAAAATAGTTGCATAAGCACAAACCTAATTGCTTGAAGAATTCTCCTCAAATTAGAAAAACAAGGCAATTATAGCGACTACTGACGTAAAAACCTGGGAGGAATTACTCACGGGTCTTTTCTGCTTTACGGCTCTGCTTGAAGGATTAAAATGACAGTGACTGCTTTGAGCCACAGATGTCTCTACTGAGGAAAAATGGTGTCTCCCGGCTAATTAGAAACACGATGGAGAGCCACCCCACCGCCTGCCTCAGCGCCCTCCCTCCCGTCCCATTTTAGCATGTGTACTAATATTACAGGTGTGTGGAGCTAGCGCAATAACCCAACACGCAGGTGCTCCTGCCTGGCCACGCCTCTCAGCCTCCATTCCTTTTGCCTATGCGCATCTCCATGATTTCATTTGACTGCTATGTTCTCAGGACTGAAGTCAGGCACCACTTCCCTCAGGAAGCCTTCCTTTGGTTAGCCCAAGGACCGCTCTCTCCTTTACCCTGTGGTGAGTGCTATGGGTGCCCAAGTTCGGCACGGTGCCTATGAGAGAGGAGTGCTCAAAAAGTCTTAGCGTCTGATCACTTACAAGACCAAGAGCCTGTTTGTCTTGCGTTTTGAGATAGTGATTCCTCGTGTACCCCATGCTGACCTTGAACTCTCTTTAGAGCCCCAGCTTGTTTCCAATTTGTGAGCTCCTGCCTTTCACATGCTGGGATTATAGGCTTGTACCATCATGCCAGGCCCAAGAGCTTTAATTCTTTACTCAAACCCTGAAGTGGAAGCAGTTTGGGGAAATACATGAATTTGGTAAACTTTACATATTTATATCTGAATCGTGATGAAGAATGCCAGAGGCTTCTCTTTATAACATAGTTAAAGCCAGTGTTGGATTGAGGGTAACATGGATTAGTTGGGATGGTTGTTTCTGGGTTTCACTGGGTAAAATGATGTTAAGCCACTTCAAAGTCTTCACAAGTGAGTGAGAATTCTACTTAAAAATCAAAAACAGAGCTTGCTCTTTGCCCCAGGACATTTCTCTGTAGTAGAGGCAGATTCCCTGGGTTGAGCTGTTCTAGGAAAGTGCTCCCTCACAGCCTGTTTCCTTCAACTCTGCTAGGACAGTGCTTCACCAACCGGCTCCCGTCTGCCTTCCTGAAACCGACGGCCATTACAACAAATCCAGTCAAGGCAACACACGGTGCCTTCTTCCACACGTGCCTTCACACACAGTGTGAGCTTTAAGATTAAGATCCAAGCCCATGAATTGGACTCTAGAGTTTCAACCACTGTTTCCTTCAGCACCAGGCATCTCCTGGTGCTGTTGGCTTTATTCACAGAGGATTGTCTCTCCCAGGATGAGGCTGAGCTCTCAAATCATATTTGTGTCACATGTAGTTTCCGAGCCCACTAGTGCTCTTGTATTGATCAAGAAGTAATTTTAAAAGCTAAAATTATTAGTGGTGTGTGTGTGTGTGTGTAGCAAATGTGTGAGTACATGATGGTGAGGGTCAAGCACCTACAGTGGTGTGCATGGGGAGGTCAGAGGACAAAGTGTGAAGTGGTTCTCTCCTTCAGCCATCAGGTAGGTTCTGCAGATAGAACTCAGGTGCCCAGGCTTGTGTGATGGAGGTTTCTTCCAGCTCAGCCATCTCACCAGCCCTCATTCAGGAAGTATTTTGTCACCTGATTCTCTACCCTTCTCATCTCATGAATACCCCTGGTGCTGGGTAGAAAACAGGATTAACAGATGAGTAAGGAGCAATCAATATATTTCCCTGTATTGTAACTTACTCTACAGGATCCATTCAGCACCTAATGTTTGCAGTAGAAATCACAGTGGTAATAATGCCGTGGGAACAGTAGCTTTAGAGTGGACTTCAAAAGACCCTCCATATGCTGCTGGACAAGAATTATGCATCTCCCTAACTAAATGAGTAATTGCTGGTGTTTGGGAGTTGGTTTTAATATAGAACATTCTGTGTTATGATTTTGTTATTTTCTTGGCATGCCATTAAATTTGAAATGAAACATGCACTATAAGACATTTATAACTGTTTGATTAAGCGCCAAGCATGTCATAAGTTCATAAGTGAAGGCGGCACAAATCTACTCCATCGTGTGGAGACTCAAGCGAAGAAAGCATTTAAGCATTCTCTGAATTCTCTTGGTCCAGCTGCCTGTGTCTGGAAAGATGCTCCTGGATTCTGAGGAGCATCTGCATTGGGGGAAAGCAATCATTATTTCTCTGGAACTGATCACCTTGACTGACAACGTCGTTTCCCATCAAAGCAGGGAGGTAACACTGAGGTCAAATGCAGGATGATTCAGAAAGAAGAGCCCATCAAACAGCGATGAAAACAGACAGCAGCAGAAGGCAGAATCCAGTCAAGTGTAGCCTTGCTGTTCCCTCTCTAGGAGATTAGTCTGTGGTTTTGGCACAAGATGACAACTTGGGGGAGAAAGCAAAGTTTATGGATACGGTTGCCTTTTCTCCTCTAAGCCAACTAGTGCCTTGTTTTTCTGTGAGCCTGCCACTGTGGGAAAATTGCTAGAGTGTAAAGTTTCTGTCTTTGTCCCCAGCGCACTTCATTTACCAGGGAGCCAAGTTGGGAACAGAGCCGCCTCTCACACAGACCATGAATGACTCCATTTTCTCAGGGCAGCCTCTGCCTGCCCATTGTTTAACTGTCATGGCCTCTTGTATAGGTGTTCCCTGCAGTCCTGGCTGTTATGTAATGCCTGGGCAGGGAACATTGCGTGAGAGAAACAGAAATTGAAGAGGAAAATCCCAGAGGGCAACGCAGACCAAACTGTTTTCCTGGAGGAGAAAAAGTGAATGAGGGAGGGAGAGAGAGAGAGAGAGAGAGAGAGAGATTCCCGTATAAGCTTTTTCCTCTGATTTGTTTTCCTCAGAGATAAACCCTGGGTGCTGGCATACAAAGCCCATGGCTGGCAGAAGTGAATGCTTCTGTTTATATCCACAAGACAGGACATGCTGTACCCTCACGTCAGTGCAGCTGTTACCTAGGTCTCCCTCAAGACTCTGACCAGAAATCCTCCTTAAGCAATCCTTACTTAAGGCCTAAGTGGAAAGGATTTTACCTCACCATAGGCTCCAATGTGTTCTTCTCTCCTGCAACCTCATTGTCTCAGTGAGCCTCTGAATCCTGCCCGGCAAACACGTACCTGTGCCAATTTCCAGATTGGCATGATTCTCCATCAAGTTCATTGGCTGCCACCATTCAGCATCCATGAGTGACACCATTGTCTCTCATACCTGTATCCATTGCTACGTTCTGGTCTTGAGTGCTTCCCACTGAGGTGATTTGAATGAGAAATAACCCTTATAGACATGGGTATCTAAACACTTTGTCCTTTGTTTGTAGGGCTGTTTGGGTGGGTTTTGGGAGATCATCTTCCTATCTTTACTTTGTCTTTGCTGTAAAAAAATGTAATTTCTCAGCTTCCTGTTCCTGCTGACATGTCTGCTGCTCATTTCCGTGTCTCCCTGACACAAGGAACTCTTATCTCTCAGGGACTGGAAGCCAAAATGAGCCCTCTTTGCCACAGCTCGCCTTTGGTCATTGCGTTTTATCGCAGCAACAGAAAATAACTAACACACATCCTCTCCTTTGGCCATGCTGTCAATACTGTGATAGGGTGAAGGGCACGGAGGTGAGGCTTACCATCTGTTCTTGTCAACCCTGGTGTTTCTTCCAAGCTTGTTCTGTAGACTCGGAGCCCTGGCACCATTAGGACAGACCTCATGGTGAGTAAAATCGGATTCCACACCTGATACTTTTGGAGAGTGCTGCACATCCTGTTCCATTCCTAGAAAGTAAGGACACTCTGTTGGATTTGCAGTAAAGAAACCTGAACCACTCCCATGTGCCATTTCTCAACTATGCAACAGGTTTCCTGGAAACAGACACTTCACCTGTAATAGTGTTGGTTGAACTTGTTGTTCACAGCTCTATTTGTGGGTGTTTGATCAATGTGTTCAGTTAAACTGAAGCAAATTTAGTCTAGATTACCTAAGGATAAGCATGCCTTTGTCTTGTAAATCATGGGCTCTATAGATGCGATAATGGAGGAATAAAACAGCAACCAGATGAAGCAACTGGCAGAGAGATGGGAGGTGTGTGTGTGTGTGTGTGTGTGTGTGTGTGTGTGTGAAATGTAATGGGTCTTGAAATATTACATGGCTCAGAGAGTAAAGGGGCTATCACCAGACCTGACGTCCCGAGTTTGTTCCCTAGAACACACATGGTAGAAGGAGAGAACTTTTAAGTTGTCCTCTGACCTCCACATGCATGCTATGCCAAGTAAGCATCCCTCCACCCCACCCCCACACACGTGCATACATACACGCAACACGATAACAGCATAAAATAAGCAAATAAAACATCATAATGAAGCCCATTATTTCGTATGCCAATTGAAAGTTAAAACAAACAAAACCAGTCAATAAACATCTAGCTTCCACTGTGGTCCACAGTCGAAGGCACTCTGAAATCACAGGGCTCCAAGGGCAGCACCATGGACAATCGCTGACCTGTGCTTGAGCGCTCAGGCTGGAAGCCCTGAAGAGCAGGGGCAAGGGAGAGAAAGACCTTGAAGACTCCTGTACTGTGTGGAAAACATGTTCTTTTGTGTAGTGGTGAATAGTTTGTATTTTTTTTTTTTTGAGACTCAGGAATGGATTCCTCTATTCTCTGATGGGAAGGCACCAATCCTAAATAGTCTGCCATATGTTTCCAGTTTGTGGTGCCAATATACACCCGAGTGTGGGACCATCCCTGGAGCATGGTCCACCCACTAAGAGTCACACCATTAAGGAAAACTGACTCTCCCTCCTACAGAAGCCACAGGTTGCCCATAGCTCCTCAGTTAGAGGTAGGAGCACAGGAACCCTTTTCTACTTTGTTAGGATGCTGGGCGGCTTGATTTTGTAGAGGTCTTGTGCAGGCAACCACAGCAGCTACTTTTTGTTGGGTGTTAATCTGGTGTTATGTATTCTAATGCTAATTATTTGTCCCTAAGATCTGTTTGCCACCCAGATAAATGCATTCTCATGTACACCAAATGAACAAGGTGTAAACCTTTCTCCCCAATTCAAAGTTAGTTGGTATTAAAAGTAGCTGACAGCCTATAACTGGGCAGAAGAGAAGGAGGTGGAGCTTAGATTCCTGGGCTTGGGGTCAGATGGGGAAGAGGAGAAAGGAGAAAAGATGAAGCCAAAGGAGAAGCAGCAGGAAGAAGGAGAGGAGGAAGGAGCTCAGGACTGAATAGAATGGAGTAGGAACATCTGGCCAAGAGAAGTTCACTCTGAGTACAGGCTGATGAAGCAGAAGCCTCCCAGGAGTCATCAGATTGGCACATGATGCACATTTATATGGGTTTAAAGGGTAGCAGGATTAGAATAGCTCAGAACCTGCCCAGCATAGTGACTACAGCTTAATAATAAATCAAAGTCTCTCTCATCAATCATTGGGGAACTATCTAGTTAAAGAAAGCTGCCACCATATTAATTTCCTGCATACATTAGTATTATTAATCATTTTACAACTGTGAGTTCTTCATGAAAGCATCAACTACTGAAGCTTCTTAGAATGGTCTGGATTCCAAGTGGGGTTGGCTAATGGAAAGTGGAGATTGGAAAAAAATTTGGCAACAGGGAAATGTTTCTGAATGCATAACAACAACAAAAATCAATTTAAAAATCTACCAAGTAGGGATGGAGTGATGCTTCAGCGGTTAAAGCATTGTCATTGTCTGCCCCTCCAGATGTCCTGAGTTCAATTCTCTGCAACCACATGGTGGTTCACAATGGTCATCTATGCTGGGATCTGATGCCTTCTTCTGGTATGCATGCAGAAGGGCACTCATACACATAAATAAATATTAAAAATCTTACATGTAATGAATCTAAGGTGTCTCCCATGTTACATGGTGTCACTTCCCTTTTGTCTGGAGCACAGGATAGATACACCTTGCACTGCACGAGCCATCGTGCCCTGCAGTGTCAATGAGCACTGCCCAATACCCCTCAGCTCAGATTTGAGATTATTGTATGTTATGAAATGCAGCATTTTTGCTTTACCTATACATTTTTTTCAGCTCTCATAGAAATAGGGTAGCTTAATTATGGAGAACAAAGACTTTTATCATTCCCAAGCATGTAAGTATCGAATTCAAATATATTTTGACTGTGTTGTATTAGAATGTTTAATCCTAAAAATAGCTGTTTGAGTTATGGAGTGGAGTGTCATTAAAAAAAAATCATTAAATGAACATTGACTTGGGATTAAGTCAGGGTTTCCAACAATTTCTAAAATTGTCCTATTAATATCCCTGCTAGTTCATATTACATAAGTTATATAAATTGTCACTCTCAATTATAAAATTGAAATAGTGATCAACTCTGAAAAATGTTGAAGATACAAGTCCTACAGTAGCAAATATCCAGTCTTTAATTCATGAAAAATAAGCTCATCTTTCATTAGTATACTAATTTGTTTTTGCCTTTAACAAATGGTAAGATTATATGTATACAAAATTATTTTATAATACATTTCTTTATAGATTGTTATCAGTGTTTAATTTATATAACTATTTTATATGCATATATATATATAATATATACCCAGAATTTTGTTCAAACTTCTTGGGCTAATAGGGTCTTGGATGGAAGTGTTGAAGAAACCCTACTCTAGACCTTATTAATTATTCTTTAAATGTTCTGTCTTTCTCCAGCCTGCCAAGAGCCCTGAAAAATGGCACATGTTATTTTCATGCAGGGAGCATAACACAACATTTAAACCCTCTAGACTCAGTGTCCTACTGCACCATCCAAGGACGCATTCAAAACTAAATTTTTTTTTCTTAGGAAAGGTATTAAATAATTCCTCTGTGGTCTGAACTCTGATAATAAGGGGTGCCATCGCTACATATTTTCCTAGGAAAGCTCCATGTCAAAGTGAAGTGACTTAAAATAACATTTATTTTATTCATAAACTTTCAATTTCAGTAGGGTGTTGAGAGAATAGCTTATCTTTACTCTCTGTATCAGTTGGAGCTACGCTAATACTCCATGGAAATAGGAGATTACATGAGCTTCCGAGACCCCAGCACACAGCCTTTGTTTTCCAGTTGTGGCTGCAGATGCAGAACTGACTGCCTCTCTTGCCCTCTCTTGTCCCCTCCTGTCTCTACTTGTCCTTTTTTGTTCCCTCTTGTATTCGCCTGTTCCCTCCTGTCCCCTCTTGTCACCTTCTGTTCTCTCCTATCTTCTCTGGTCCCCACTTGTCCTTTCCCATCCTTCCTGTCTCCACCTGTTTTTTTTCTTGTCCCCTCCTATCTCCTTTTGGCTCCTCCAGTCTCTTCTTGCCCTCTCTTCTCCTTTTCTCCCCTCTCCTCTCCTTTCCTTTCCCATCTGCCCTCCTCTTTTCTTTCTTCTTCCTTTTTAAACCCTCCCCCTCTACCTCAGCCTGGCTCACAAGACCTTTGAGCTTCAGAGTAGCTGAGCTTCTTTCAGGAGAGCTGTGCTCCCAAGGTATACGTTGGCTTTAATAGCATAACATCAGAAGTTACCTATGCTGCCTTCATCATGTTATACCCATCAAGGCTTCCACAGGCTCATCCATGTTCCGGCAGATGGAGATGTGCATCACTTCTTATTGGGAGCTAGTAGGATTCTAGAACAATGTGTAAGACTATAAATACTCCTATGGGAAGATTTTGAGAATTCACTCTGCCACAGGAGCAAGTTACTGGTGAGAAGATGAAGACCTGGGTTGACAGTAAACACTCAGACACCGGGCTCTACAGCTGCTTTTTGATCATTGGAGGTTGAAAAAGAATAAAGCAATAAAATCAAATGGAGGCCAGATGAGTGGTAGCCCTTCAAGCCCCATTGTGTTGCCTCTTCACACCATTGCTAACAGGCATGGAAACAGATGCTGCCATTTTTTATTAATCAGCAAGCCAAAGAAATCTGGGCTTTTCAAGGCAAAGGCAAAAAGTTGGCAATGGGTTTTAGGATTGATGGCTCTCAGGGTGAGGAGAACATAGCTAGCTCTGGAAGCTGTCATTTCAGCCGAGGGAAATGACATCTGTTTACTCTACAGATCCAGGGGTGTCATACACACACACACACACACACACACACACACACACACACACACACACAGATTTGGTGTTGTAAAGGTAAATAACCATGTAGGTCCTAATTCTACTAGTAAGGAAGATAAAGTTTTGATAAAAGTGACATAGTTAAATGGAGCTCCATGCTATGGAACACGTAAGGAGACAGAAATTTCTGTGATAGAATAAGAAGATGGAAAAAAAAAAGTTGGAATATGTGCGGGATCTAAAGAGAAAATGAGAGCTCAGTATCATTGTACTATCTGGCTGTGTTTACTTTTAAACTCATATAATAAATGTGCTGATAACTTAGAAAATAGATTAAAATTACAAAAATATAAGAGTTATAACTATGCATATGATTAATCATGAAGAGATGAGAATAAAACCCAAGGAACAGCAACTTGAAATGACTAGGACATCTGTTTTGTTTTGTTTTGTTTTATGTGTGTGGGTGTTTTGCATATGTATGTCTGTATATCACTTGAATATGATTCCTGTGGATCCAGAAGACGTGGTCAGATTCTCTGGAAATAAAGTTACAGATGGGTGTGAGCTGCTATATAAGTGCTTCCAATTGTACCCAGTCCTCTGGAAGAGCAGCCAGGAAGTGCTCTTAACATTTGAGCCATCTCCATCCCCCAACGTCATTGATTTTAAAAACTATTGTTCTTCTCAGGCTTTGAACTGTTATTAAGAATTATTAAATACTAACACTAAGAAGTGTCTTAGCGACGGTGACAGGCATTAAAAAAAAAAACACTTCAATCTGATGTAGGTTTAAAACTTGCTTTATCAGTGCCTGTTAATTATACAAACAATGGGCTTCATTATGACATCATCAATGCATAGACAATACTTTGTATTAGGCCATTATCCACATAAATTGCACAACCCATGAGTCTCTTTCTTATTCTTCATAGGCTGTTTTCTGTTTTTATGAGTTCTTAAAAAGATTAAACAAATAAAAAAAAAAAACATGTGACATTTGAGATTTTTAGGAGGGGGTGGACTTTTTATTCTGTCTCTTAACATGAGTTGAAGTTCCACCCTTTTTTTTTGTGAAACAACACACATTCTTCTTAGTGATTAGATAGCACTTTAATCTATGTAATTTTCCCTATCCACTTATCCACTGATGATCACTGTGATGATTAATCTCAATTTTCAACTTTATGAGACCTAGAATCACACTGGAGAGGATCCTCTGGCCTTGTCAATGAGAGATTATCTTGATTAAACCAGTCCACTGTGGGTGGCATCATTCCCTGGGTTGAGATCCTAGACTGTATAAAAAGGAGAGGGTAGGTTAAGTGCAAGCATGTTTCTCTCCTTGACTGTGGATACAATGTGGCCAGCTGCTTCAACCCCTTGCTTCTGTTAAAATTATAATTATAGCCCATGATGGACTATAACTTCGAGATGAAATAAACCCTTCTCCCTTCCATTGCTTTTTTTTTTTTTCTGATTATTTTAGCACAGCAACAGAAAGTAACTAAGATTGTCACCTATGTAGATTTTATGACTTCACCATTAGGAGTGGTGCCAGGAATGATTATAACAGCATCTCTGTTGTCTGCTGACTTTGACTCCTTCTGGCACATAACCAGGACTGATAGAGCTAGATCATATGGCAGGTTTTTTTGAAGTGTCTGAGGATCATCTATATTAATTTCCATAGAGAAATTTCCATTCCCATGAAAAGTGTATATTGGTAGGACTCTTTCTCCCCACATCATCTGTTGTTTCCTTGATGAGAATCATTTTGGCTAGGAAAAGATGGAATCTTGTTTTTGTTTTTGTTTGTAGAAGTTTTTAAGTTGATATAATCTCCAAGTCGTTTTTTTTTTTGTTTTTTTTTTTTTTTTTCCCAAGACAGGGTTTCTCTGTGAAGCCTTGGTTGTCTGGGAAGAGGCTGGCCTCAAACTCACAGAGATCCACCTGCCTTTGCCTTCCCAGTGCAGAGGTTAAAGGTGTGTGCCACCACCCCTGGCAATTTGATATAATCTTATGTATCAATTCTTGCTATATATGCTGAGCTCTTAAAATCTACTCAGAAAGTTTTCAAATATTCCTTTATCTTTAAATGTTTCATTTTAGCAAAGTTTCAGTTTCATATCAAAGTCTTTGATCTGTTTTGAGTGGGTTTTTGTGCAAGTGAGACACAGAGACCAATGTCTTCTACATGTGGATATTAAATTTCTTCAGCACCACCTGATAAAGAAATCAGCCTTTCTCCCACGTATACTTGTGTGTTCTGATTGAGTTCTGCTATGGGAGCACAGTGAGGCATCATTGGACTAGGCAGGGAAGGATGATGGCATTGACTCTTGAAGGATAAGTACATATTAAACAGGGAAAAAGGTAAGGGGATATAAATTCTTACCATGAGACTAGCAATAATGATTGGAAGAATGATGTATTTGGAAATTTTAGACCATGAGCCTCACAAAAGAGAATGGCGTGAACAGGGCTGGAGGTTAGATAAGGGCTGCACTCTGGAAAGTTTTACAAGCAGTGGCAAGGAGCTTGGAGTGCCTCGGAAAATAGGAAATGTCCAGAAGTTAATATTGGATAATAATAATATCCTCCTGTGGGAGGATAGCACAGAAGCAAAGGAGTTAAGACCAACGAGGAGGTCAGAACTAAATAAACTCCAGGTGTGCAGCCATCAGAGACCTAGAATTAGAGGAGGAGAAATATCAGGACAGGGGTAAATATGAGAATATATAGGACACAGACTCAGCATACTTCATGATTTGACGTAGCATAGGCTTTAAAAATGGCTAGGATTATGGTGTAGATAACTAGGGGGGAGGCATTGACACCAAATAACTCATAAAACACAGAGCAAGGAAATAGCTAGTAAAAGGTAGAGATTGGAGTCCATTTCAGGACATATTGAGGCTTAATTAATAGCAAGCTCTTGTACTGGATCAATACAGGTCAATCCAATCGACCTGCATAGCACTAGAGACTACTGGATAGAAACCAGACTGATGTTGAACTTCTGGACCTCATATGAGATTTGGAAGGAGTTAATAGTGGAATTGGGGGCACGGACCCGTGCTGCCAATTATAGTACCCTGGAAAGGGTCCCCCACATCCCTGAGAAAACTATTCCGGCGAATAAGGGATCCTTAACTACACTTCAGGGAAGTATCTCGAGGTGAGTTGGTATAACAAATAGTTGGAGCTTATGTTTTATTGATGATTTAAGCACAGGCATTTGGAAAAGGGGAGAGAGACAGATAAGCAGAGGACGCTAGCACAACTTTTAGAGTCTGCTTAGGCTCCTGAAGAAAGACTGGCACGCAAGTGTCTTCATAACTCTGATATGGATCGCTCTTGAAGTTGGATTGTTCAAAGGATTTGAAAGATGAAATAAAAACATTTTTATGTTTATTTTTACTTAGGAACTTGCCTTTAGTAGAATTATAAGGTGGCTTGAGGTACACTGTACAGGTTTATAAGTTGGTAAGAAAAACACACAGGATAAAACACTCAGAAGAATCCGTAGTATACATAGGTGACAGGGAAGTCAAGGTGCATGTTTTTAGTTCAAATATGATTTGTGTGAGATTTTTATTCTAGCTAGCAGGAGCGAGTGGCTTCTGTCCTGTGCCTTAAGTTTTCCTGTCTTTCTATGGGACACTGAGAAGAGAAGCTTCTAACTTCCTGATGGGCTATGCAGGTGCCTCTCCGAAGTTTTACTGTGAAAGGGGAAGTTTGACAGTGAATGTACTGATGGGGACATTTTAGTAGAAAACATGCAGAATGTTCAGAAATGACCTCTACTTCTTTCCGTGTGTTTCATCCTTTGGCCTACCAATTGTTTGACTCACCAGCTATGCGCTGAAGATACCTAGGGCATCTTTAAGGAATTCACAAATTGAATATCACTTTGGTTTTTGTAGCTAACAATGTATATCTCTTGTTCAATTTTAAACATTTTCTTAAAAACTTAGCCAAAAGTGTTTTTGTGTAAAATAGAAAAAAAATGAGCTTGTCCAAAGAATATTTGGTTCTTGTCCAACTTAGGAAAAAAAACTAGATAATAATTTCAGAGTAAATTGCTTGACAATTGGAACAGCCGTTCTATTGAGGTATAACAAGAGAGTGAGGAGTTACAGAACCAACTTAGACACTCAAAGAAATAAGCTGAAATGTATGACTGCTCAACCCTAGGGAATTTAGCAAGTATTAAGAAGTTGGAGCTAGAACTAAAGGAATACACTATCATCATCCAGGGCCTGAGAAGAAGAGGAGGATTGCTTTTGATGGCACAGAACTGCGCAAAGTTTCTTGGAATGAGAATCATCTCTATTTCTTAGCAATGGGATAAACCCTCTTTAAATGAAGACTAGTTCTTTAGAACAATGGTTCTCAACCTGTGCATTGTAACCTCTTTTGCTATTAAAGGATGTTTTCACAGGGGTTGCCTAAGACAATTGGAAAAGAGATATTTACATTATGATTCATATCAGTAGCAACATTACAGCTATAAAGTAGCAATGAAAATAATTTTATGGTTATGAGAAACTGTATTAAAGGGTCTCAGCATTAGGAAAGTTGAGAACCACTGGTTTAGAAGCAATTTTCCCCATATAATCATTAGAACACAATTTAAAGCCAGCCATACAAAAATAAGAATATAAGAATGGCAAAACATAAGAAATAAAAGGTAATGTAAGTGGGCTAAAGGGCATAAACTTGCAGTTGTGTAGAATGAGGAAGTCTAGTGAGCTAAAGTACAGCACGAGGGTTATAGTTAATCATACTGCATTAAGTACTGGAAATTTACCAAGTGGGACACTGTAATTGCTCTCGTCACACACGCAGACGTGTGCACATACAGTAACTGTGGATAATGGAGTGGCTACTGTGCTTAACTGAAGTAATCACTGCCACACAGTACATATATACATAGATGTATATATACATACTATCTACATACATGTACACGTGTGTATATGTACATATATACACATATGTATGTAAATGTATGTATGAATACATAGAGCATGTTGTATACTCTGAATAAATAGAGTGGGAAGTCACCATCACAATCAAGAATGACCCACTCCATCATGACAAAGTGTAATTTACCAGGAAGATGTGATGCTTCTAATTTCATATGCACAATTAACATAAATTTTAAATATGCAAATCCAAATTTATAGAAAACCCAAACTACTGTCATATCTGGTAGGTTTTACAAAACATAGTTCCCACAGTAAATTATACAGCAAACAGACAAGTCATTCTCATACAGATTCCAATGACACAATCTGCACAGTAGACCTAACAGACACATAGGAAACATGTACGTCCTTCAGGCTAGAAGTATTCTCTAAGCACACAAGGCAAATTCACAGAAATATATATCTTACGCGAGGATATAAAGTAATTATTAGTACATTTAAAGTATGTTTGAAATTTCAAAAAAGTCATAGTGAAAAGTAAAATTGCAATGTAAAAATATGATTCCCCTCAATTGATTTATATAGTTAAATGGAATGTCTCAACATTTTTCCAAGAGGGTGTATGCACCTAATCCCCCTCCAGAGTGTGTGTGTATGTGTTTGTGTGTGTGTGTGTGTGTGTGTGTGTGTGAAATGGTTAAGGACATCTGAGACACACTTGAATAAGAAGAAAGTGGAAAGCCTTACTCTGACAGCTCTGAAGATTAGTTATAGAGCCACAGTAATTAAGATTATGGAATTGGGGGCAAGGATAGAAACCAGGCCAATTACACAGAAGAGAAAGTCCATTAGAACACCATATTTACTGTGAAGCTGTCACTGTGGAGTAGTGGGAGAGGATGGCCTTTTCAACAAATGTATTAGGTATTAAGGCATCTTGGACATCCACATTGAACATAAAACAAATTTAAAACCTACCTAAAACTGCCAAGAACAAGTTTATGGAAGAAATGAGTTGTAAGTATGCATGAGTGAGGTTAGCAGTAAATCGTCCAGAAGCCAATGATAGAGAACAGCATTGTGACTTGGTATAAAAGAAGCATTTTCACAAGACAGAAATGACACCTTCACAAAAGCAAGACAGATAAGCTGGACCACAGGAAGATAAATAACTCCTGCCTGCCTAAAGATTCCATGAGAGTGACAGCATATCCCACAGGGCATAAGATATTTTACAACAGGTACACCATCTATTTGCATATAAATTCCATGATGAATGCGTACAGAGCAGTCAAAACTATGAAAACTGGGATTGTCACATTATAGAATATTCTGGGGGCCGAGAAAGCCCGAGTTCCCACCACACACCCTTCAGAATGGGTAGTGCTGTAAGACTGGGAATGATGAGGCTGTGGAGTCATGAATCCATAAAAACTGCTTAGAAACATTGTTTAGGGACTAAGCGTGGGTGGGAAAACTGCAAAGAAAAGCCAGCAAGTGATTTTTGTTGTTGTTGTTGTTGTTGATAATATTAGGATTTTTTCCCTTTAAAGGCGAAGGAAGAGGAATTGGGGCTTGTGTGTGGGCCACTTTTGGGGTTGCAGTAATGGCTGTTTCTTGGTTTTACCTGAGTTTGTTTTATGAAAAATTGCTGAGCTGAGCACCTTTGTTTTTATGGACCCCTTGGTATAGGTTATATTTTATAAGACAAGATTCAAGCACACATGGACATATCTAGCACAGCACACATCCTAAGCACATAATCTCAGCACATACGAGATATTTAAAGAACTTGGTCATGTCTCTTACCCAAACCCTTCTTCCTATCTAGCAGAGAGGACCAGAGAAGAGAAAGATGTGAATTTTCATAAACATCGCACTTCTTAAGTGCAGGCACGATCTCTCTTGCTCTCTTGCTATCACCTCATTGCCATGGTAACTGCACTCAGAAGTAGGGCTTGTGAAGAGAAGAGAAAATGCAGGGGTGACAACCTGGATTTGATTACCTCCTTGCCTGAGGAAATCCTTGCTGAAAACTGAACTGCCCCGAGCCTAAGGTGCCCATTAACTAATAATATGTTTTGTATTTTATTTTCCCTCCTGTAAAAACAATACAAAACCTTTGCTGAAGGCTACAGTTAATCCCATAATCACCAGACAAACATTTCTCAAGATAGATATTCTTGTGCATCAGAGAAACAGGAGGCTGGTGGTAGAGGCATGGTCTTCATGCAGTGTGCTTTGGGGAAGGGGTTCGCTGGGGCTTGGTGCGGTGTGGACTGCAGTGGCCTCTACTCTCCTACCCAGGAATGTGTGCTCAGAATCCATTTACAAGCTTCATTTCTGTAACTCCAGTTTGGGAAAGGTTGATAATACTCAAAGGAAGTTCAGCTCTGTCAGATGTGAAATCATCTGAAACCCTACCCCCCAACCAAACACACACACACACACACACACACACACACACACACAACCCACAACCAATTCATCTGTAAAACACCAATCTGTGAAAAAGACAAGACCAGGATTCGTGGTTCTGCAAACGAAGTCCCCAAACTGAAATCTCTGAAGACTTACCCTTCAGATGAAGTTGAAATACCTCACATGACCTCAGAGGAGTCTACCCCAGCGATACTTTATTCAGCAAAGAGGTTCAGACTAAGATTCTCTGTGGACTGGCAAAAAGGTGAGGTGGAGGTCAAGCTGGAGAGGCCATACTGACCTCATGTCCTTGTGCCTGAGGCATTGTGCTGTGTTTGGAAGACGTGCAGACCCTAACACTGACCCTGTTTAGGACTGACTCAGCACTCGAGTTACTGAGGACCCACGGTGTTCTAGCGCTGTTCCATGTGCAAGCCTTAGACTGAAAGACCACAGAGACCACTCTTGCTCCACTGAGTCTAAGTGGGACAGGAAAGCAGAATCCATTCGCACCAGGGCATTGGTATGCAGGGGTTTAGTTACTTTTCTTAGCTGTGACAAATATCTGACAAGAAACGGCTTAAATAAAACGGAAGTTTTATTTGAGACACAGTTCAGGATTTAGGCAGTCACAGAGGGAAAAACATGCTGTTAGGATCAGCTCACAGCTGTAGCAGAAGCAGCTCGCTCTTGTCCAAATAGACCAGGAAGCTGTAAAGAGAATGCCACAGGCCTGTGGGCTTTCTCCTTGTCCCTTTTGTTGTTCAGTCTGGAACCTAGTCCATGAACACAGTCAGGGTGGCTCTTCTCTCCTCAGTTAAACCTCCCTGACCTCAAAGACGTGCCTGGAAGTATGTCTCATAGATGATTCTACATCTAGTCAAGTTGGCAACGAAGATTGACACCATACCAGGACAGCCTCCAACCTCCACTGCACCTGCAGATACTGGCAGGAGGGGTGGGAAGTAGGAAAAGAGGGAAGGATGCAGTCAGGCACAGCGTATATCCATCAGGACCTCACCTGTAAATGGTCAAGATGAGAGAAAAAAAGGGAACTCGGAGATGGGGTTAGGAATCCAAGCTCTCTAATACAAAACAAAATGGAAAATGTGGCAAGAAACTTAACATTAGCTAAAGGTGAAATCAAAAGAGAAACAGCATAGATACTTGTCTCCCTTCATCCAGGGAAGGAACTGGAGAGAAGAGAAAATTGAATGCTGCTGACAGACACCTGGCTGAGACCTTGCCATGGTGCATGGCCACAGTACACACAGCCAGACACAGCACACAGCCAGCCTGCTAGCCACTGGAAAGGTGAAGAGAAGAGATCCCCCATCAAGTCATAGGGATGCTCACCTGCTGATCTGGTCATGGTGGGATTTCCAGAGTGACCTTGTATGGAGTAGCAGAGAGGGCTGAGAGAAATAGACACGCTTGAATCTTAGTTCTCGCACACTTCTGGCTATGACCCTTTTGGTAAGCTTTGGTCCTCAACTATTTCCTCATTTGCAAAGCATCCTAAACGGGACAGCAGTTCCAATGTGATTACTTTCATTGTGCTGAGTGCAAAATGAAGCAGTGTAAGGCCCGGGGCATCCTGTGGGATTCTCCTCTATAAGATCATCTCTGGTACTCACAAGGAGTCTTCCTGACAAAGCAGGGTGGGTCTAGTTAGGGGAGATGTGGCTATATCCTTTCCTGAGGCCAAGTCACAGGTAGTTGCTCAAAAATGACTCCTGGGCATCTTAAAATGGGGACCAGTGAGACTGAACTTTCAAGCAAAAGGCAGCTTTGCTGTGTCCTCACTCCTGGTACAACTGCCATCTAGAGCTATGCCCTGCTCATGGACTGCTGCATGTGTTTTTGTTTTTGCAAACAAGTACTTCATTCCTGAACCACTGCATTGTAGGAATATTCAGGGCAGAGACCCGTGGTTAACCCTGTTTATTACTCTATAGGTATCTGGAAAGAATACTGCATTCATTCAATTGTCCACAGAGCAACTCCAGCTGACATCCACTGTTTATTGGACAGCTTCTTAGGTGCATTTTTAGAGGTCCAGAGAGCTCTCCAGGAAGGTGCCATGGATGCTTTGCTGTCAGCTGGGTTTTTAAAATGACAAGTTACTTCAATGTTTATACTTAAATAGCTTCAGTCCTGGAGTAAAGAGTCATGGAGCTCCCTTCTCTGTCCTCATATGCACTGCAGGCGGGGCTAATCCTTTTACAACTATGGCCCAATGCTGCAGAGCTGGACAGCCCAGAAGAAAGATACTGCTATAGGCTCTATGGACCAGAAAGACCCAGGATCACACAAAACACAAAGCTAACAGGTTCAAACAGTCTATTGTGAGCTGAATTGCCTCTTGACACTCTAGTAAGATCAGGTGTAAAATAAAAGCACAGTGGGGGAGATAGGATGTCAGGAAAACACAGAGGAAGGCTGAGAGCTACGAGACAGGCTATGTGTTCTATGCTCCTTCTCCATTCCACCCAGCTCATACGCACTGTCAGACTCCTGTGACAATTAAGACCTGCTCTGAATCAGCATGAATTGTGGCCTTAGTACAAGGTCGAACCTCTGTGTTGCAAATGAGGGGAGAAATAGGCCATGTTGTGTAGCATCTATGGCTTCTTGAATCAAAATGGCTTTGAAAAGAGCCAAGGCTAAGGGTAGGTGTTCTAGTTACTCCTTCTATTGCTGTGATAAAACACTGACCAAAAACAACTTTGGGGAAGAATGGGTTTATTTCCACTTCTATGTTACAATTCATCACTGGAGGATTTTCTTTAAAAAAAAAAAAAAAGTTTCATCCACAAAAATCTGTTGTTAGTGACTCAATCCTGAGTGCTAATCATCACTGCTCTTTCCAAAGATCCATTAACAGTTCTTTTAACCAACCATCTCAATGCTCAGTTCTCGGTGGTCGTCTTATGAGACTTCTTAACATGAAGGGACACAGTCTGTCCTGCCATGTCTGTGACTACATCTCACTCTCGCCATCCCTTCACGTTTGAAGCAGTTAGTTAGGAGACGAGTTCCAGCCAGAGCAGCTGAATTGAACCAGCCAGCTAGAGTTCAGAAAGAGATAGAAAGAGTGAGCCTACTCAGCAGTAAATTTCAGAGGCTGAAAACATTTTAGGCCTAGATTAGATTGTATGAAGGCCAGAAACTTCCAGGACTAGGCCTAGGTTAGCAGACTGAGGCAGTAAGCCTCCGGGAGAGCACACATCAGGTAAATAAACGTTACTTTTACACTGCTCCTCTTCTGTGCTTCTGCCAGCTTGAGTGTCGGGGGATATCCCCAGACTGCATTTTGCAAGATAGAGAAATAAGCATCTATTGTATTAAGTCACTGAGGATTGAGAATTTGCATGTTGTAATAGCTAGGCCACCTATTTAATAGAAATCCTATAATGCTTCTTCCACAAACTCATTGCAATGCTCTCTCTAGAGAGGCTGTTGTGCACACACCAGGGACATGCTCCCTCCCTCCCAGCTCCTCTGTTTCCACATCAGAACCAATTCTCTACCACGACATGGCCTACCTCTGTTCCCTTCCTCATATGCTCCTCCTGCGGGGGAGAAAATTTAAAAAAAAAAAAAAAAAACAAAGAGAGATACCAGTAGTTCTCTGGGGATCTGGGCTGGGAAAGAGCTGATTGGCTCCTGTGAGGAGGGACAAGAGAGTAAGGAGAGCACCATATGGATCAGCATCTAGGTTCTTCCTGGGAGGAAGCATGGAGTGAGCTCCAAGTATGAGAAATCGTTCATTGTACCCCTTCTCTCCCTCCCTCCTCTTCTCTCTCGTCCCTTCAGCTCCCCAGGCCAAGCTCCTCCTCTTCCCTCCTCCTTCTCTTCCTAGGTTTTAAAATCTTCTAACATATGAACAAGGTGATCATGTAAACAAAGAACAACTGGCATTAACAACAATAACAAACTAAACACTTACAGCCTTTACTGGGCCAGCCACTGTTCTGAGTGCTTCACACTGACTAGCCTAACTCAAAGGAGCTTGGTGAAGCAGCTGCCTGTTCTAATCACATTTACAGATAGGGGGCGCATGCTCAGAGGATTTACTTCTCTCTCTGGCTCACCCAGGTAGTTCAGCCCATGTGTAGATTTGAAACCCAGCTGGCTTCTAATTCCACGCAATTCTTCCAAGGAGGGCACCTGGGGGAACACAGGTGCAGTGAGTCAGATTCCTGCCTTGCTGGGCCTCAAATCAGACTTGGAATTTTTATTTTTTTATATTAATTACAGGTTATTTACTTTGTATCCCAGCTGTAGCCCCCTCCCTCATTCCCTCCCAATCCCACCCTCCCTCCCTCATCTCCTCCCTGCCCCTCTCTAAGTCCACTGATAGGGGAGATCCTCCCCTTCCATCTGACCTTAGTTTATCAGGTCTCATCAGGACTGCAATGTCCTCCTCTGTGGCCTAGCAAGGCTGCTCCTCCCTCAGCAGGAGTGGGGGGAGAGGGGAGGTCAAAGAGCCTGCCACTCAGTCCATGTCAGAGACAATCCATGTTCCCCTTTCTAGGGTAACCCACTTGGATATTGAGCTACCATGGGCTATATCTGAGCAGGGGTTCTAGGTTATATCCATGCATGGCCCTTGGTTGGAGAATCAGTCTCAGAAAAGACCCCTGTGCCCAGATATATTTGGGCCTAGTGGCACTCCCGTCCTCTCCAGGTCTTACTAACGCCCCCTTCTTTCATATGATTCCCTGCACTTTAACAAGATTTGCTTATGAGTCTCAGCATCTGAAAAAAGTACATCTTGATAAAGCCAAAAGGAGCTCTAAGGGTTAGGCTTGCTCCTTCCCTAACAGTCCTGTCTTGGGGATGATTTCAGAGAATGATCCCTTCTTGGGGCACACCTCTAATAAGTAAGGTACTTCCCACTAGGTCTCATCTTTTGAAGGTTCTACTAGCTCTTGATTCTGGCATTCCAGAGATCAAGCCTCCAGCACACGAGAAATCTCATCCCAACCACAGCAAGGAGGAAATTGTGAGCCCTTGTGGATGGCTGGGAAATATCCTGGTCCCTTTCAGCATCCTGTTCCTGAGCTAGCTGGAACCAGGATACCAGCTGTCAGATATGTTTGCCACCAAGTCAACATGAAGCCAGGGTCTGGCTTCCCTAAGAGGACCTAGGCTTCTGGAAGGGAACAGGTCATCATATGAGTTCCCTAGTGAGGGTAGCGAGGACTGACTCTGACATGGACTGTGTTGCCTGCTTTTTGATCACTTTCCCCTGGTGGAAATACCTTGACAGGCCACAGAGGAAGGGGATGCGCCCAGTCCTGATGTGACTTGATACGCAGTGGTGGATGGGTAGGGGCTCTTATTTTCTGAGGAGTAGGAAGAGGGAGAAACAAGGAGGATGGTGGTATCTGGAGGAAAGGAGGAAGAGTGCTATGACCAGGATGTAAAACGAATAAATAAAAATTAAAATATTTGAATAGCTGAAAAACAGTCTCACCAATTGCCTAAGATGGTGGTGGGAAAGTGAGAAAATGGTGGTGCATATATGTGTGTGTGTGTACTCAAGTGCATGTATGTAGCATAGTCATTGCGTGTGTGTGTGAATTGAACACAAGAAGCCAACTCAAGATAACGCTTTCCCTTAAGTTTTTTTCAAGCCATTTTTTTTTAACATTCTGTTTCTTTCATCCATCAGAACAGCATCTGACACATGTTGTCCCTGTGTGCTTGTAGGCTTGTAGGCTGCAAAGACTCAGGGACAAGACTCAAACTCCGAAGGAGACTCCGGAGGAGAAGCTGGAAGGAGAGGAGGAAGAGAATCCATCCCTAGGGCTCCTGTGATGATGTGTATGGAGAAGGGGCTGAGCAGCACACTGCCTGTGCTCCTTTACAGCAGGTGATGGGCAGCAAGGGCTCCTGGAAGCAGACACAGAGGAGATGCGCACTTTACCACACTCATCAGGTCTCTGAAATAGGCCAAGCTCTCTGATAAAGAGTGCAGAGGTAAGGAAGACCCAGAGATGCTATTAGGGAAGCACAAGGCAGGGAGGAAGCAGATACCCAAACACAGGGATGTCAACAGAGCGACTCACCCAGCCCGCAAGTAGGAGCTCTCTGAGCAAGGAGTCAGCAACCCAGAGCTTGTGTCCACAGTGTTTCCTCCACCCCAGGGCTGCACAAGCACCCAGACAGCACTCCAAGGCACCGTGCCCCCCACATCCCTGGACGCTTAAGCTCCCCTCCCCCTCTCCAACCCCAGCCAGAAGACATTTACAGAATGCCTACCAAGGTAGCAAGAATCACACAGCTCGCTGGAGCTGGGGAATGTAAGATTCCAAGGCAGGCAAGACCTTGTACAAAGGTGCTACCTCAGGAGTACAGCCCGGCAGTGTGGGTGCAGAGGTAGGGAAGGAAGGAGCCTGGGATGGGACGTGGGATGAGGAAAGGTCTGTGGCCTGTGGTGCAACACTTCCTCGGGAATTCACCTGGCACCACTCTGCCCTTCCTGTTCCTCTTCATGCAAAGGTTTAGGAAGATTCTGACATCAGAAATGGTAAATCAGACCTTTCCCCTTCCCCCACCTCTCCGGGCTTCCTGTTGTCACTCCCAGAGCCACTGTTGTGGCCTTTTCCTCCTGTCCCAGGGACAGGCCCGCCTTTGCTGGATTTCAGCTACTGTCATAACTATGCCTTGGGCTGGGACCTCCACCTGGGGTGATAAGCTGTTTGTTTTCAATGCTGTTGTCCTGGTTACCGGAGTGACTCACAGGAGGCAGCAGAAGGCCGAGGGTAGAGGGTGGGCCTCCAGCTGATGGCCAGCCATCCTGGGCTCTGAGCAAGGGCTGTACTAGATGTCTAGATCATACTGCACAGGGAAGAAGGAACTTGGTCACCCACGGTTATGTTTTTCTCAGTTTAGCAATGTGGCCTGATAAAGGTCACAGAGAGGTGCTGAAGGAAGAAATAAGGCAGAGCAGCAAGATACACTTTTTTTTTTTCTTTTGGCCAGGGCTTCATCAGAGAGTTGAGAAAGAGCACACAATCCCCGGAGAAGGCAAAGCACGCTATGCCCTCGAGTGGCCATTCTCCCCAGACGACTGGGGCGAGGCCAGACAACTAAAGGGACCGATGCTGGGCAAGTCACCAGCTCGCAACAAACACCCTGTCCACACCACCCACACCTACTCTGAGGCTGTGGTTGGGGTTGCTGTCTGGGGAATCTCTGATTGAACTTTCCTTATCTCTTGCAAACTCAGAAAGGTGTGTGGGAGTACAGTGTCCAGGGTGCAACAAAAGAAGGGAACAAAGGTGTACTCACCTTGTCATCCCTTTTTTCATCCTTGATGGATGTCCTCTCCAAACTCCTTGGCCTTCACCAAACAAAGACCCCAAACTTTTGGAGGAAGAGAAGCAGTTTGTTAAAGCCAAGGGTCTGCCGATAACCCACCGGATGGGCAGGAGAAGAGGGCAGGATGTCCGATAAAATGCAGTGTTCTGTCTTCCGGTTTCAGGGATGCTACCGCTCACTGCTTGCCTCATTAATATTAGGGGACCACCCTGCTCTGCAGCCATCAGGCATCATTCCTACAGCAATTTTATCTCAGGCGCCCTGGGTTGGAGGTCCTCTGTTCTTTGTCGGTGTGAAACAGACCTGGGACAGAAACTTAGACCCTTTTGTCCCTGTGTGCCCCATCTACATACTGGGTTTCTCACACTCCGGGAAGTTGTCCTAGCAGTTAATCTGAGGCATCTACAAGATTATGATGACTGGCCTTCCTGACCCATGGGCCACTCTTACCTCACTATAGAATTCCAAGACCAGTATTACCTCAGGAAAGATCACACTCTGGTGGTCCTGCACTTTGTCATGTAATCCACTCTTGAAGGCTCAAATCAGTCCTTTCCTCCAGGGTGAAGCCTTGACTGTTAATCACCACCATCTTCTCCCTCCCTGAGTACCTTCACAGTAGTCAGTACTTTTCCCATTACTTACTGTGTGCCGCCTCTCACTGTATTCCCACGAGCCACCAGAGGCAGAGGCAGAGGCAGAGGCAGAGGCAGAGGCAGAGGCAGAGGGTTTAACACGTATCTCTATCTCTTGAAGTTGCTTCTAGTGCACCTGGGAAGAGGTTTGTATACACAGAAGCTGTTTACACACAGATTCAAAGCAAAGGCTCAGGAGCTGAAGGACAGACTGCCCCACTGACATGGGAGGGAAGCTGATGTTCTAAAAACATTACTATTTGGATGGTGGGTGGTAAGGGTCCCGGTGAAGGAAGACACTTCCTGGGAGGGTGAACAGAGGTGTGGAGGCAGGGAACAATGCTTGTGTAGGGAACCAGTGGGAATGGAGGACCCAATCTGGCAAGTTCTTCTAAGCTGATGTCATGGCACATGTGCCCCCTTCCTCTAGGCTTTACTGCCCAACACTGTGTGGTAATGACTTGATGAGGCTCGAGGAAGCAGCAGCATCAGGATCAACTGTTTTAAAGACCAGGGAGAGTCACCCTAGAACAGTGTTTTTCACGCATGGGTAGCCTTGTCAGCTTGCACCCCAGTCAACCCCGAGATGCTCAGCCTGGGCCTTGGCTTCACACGGGCCTCTTGAAAGTATTGCCTGCCGGGCAGGTGACATCGGAGCAGGAAATATCACCCCGAAGCCTGGGGTTCTTCTTCATAGTTATTATCGACTGGCGTTAGCAGTAGCTGGCACAGGGAATGAATCGTGCTAGGGTGGCTACCCAGTGAGGCTGAAGAGAGAATGAGAGGAGAGAGGGAAAGGCATGAAGAGGTAAGGATCTGTTCAGGCTCCCAGAAGGAGACCTGGGGAAGCCAAGAATGAGTGCTTGTTTGTGGCCTCTGCCCCATTTTCCTAATGGACACACTCAAATCTGGGATTGCAAGGCGCCGGTCTCACAGAGGAGTTTGGTTGCTTCCCTCAGGATCATCTGGGGATTTTCAGGAAGTTCCAAGTCACTGGTTTCTGGGTAAGGTTTGTGTTTCTTCTTTTTCCTCCAATTCGAAACCCCTAAGCTTTGAAGAAAGAATTGGAAGCACAGATGGTTTTGGATGCCTACTGTATACAAGGCAGTGGGTGTCCCAGCTTTGTCTGTGTTGTCTCCAGTCCCAGTCTCAGGCCGGTCCTCAAATCTCAGTCAGGCTTTGCTGGGTACTTCCGTGGACACAGAGTTCCTTTGCTCTGGCCTAGTGTAGGAAAGTCCCTCATCCATGGGTAAATGCTGCCACCTGCTGGTGACTTATAGATCATCGCTTGTGCTCCCTATGCCTGTTAGAGAAGCTTGAGGCAGGGTGGGCTGGAGCGAAGTGGCTGGAACCATGTCTTACCCTCTCTTTCCCTCCCCTCCCTTCTCCCTCCCCCTTCCTCTTCTTCTTATTTTTCTTCTTCCTTTTGCTGAACAGTGGAATATTGTATCTTATTGGAATATTGTATCAGTGGAATATTGTATCTATATTGCTTCTCAATTGCTAACAATTAAGTTCTGAGCCTTAGGGGTTTCCATGTTTGCTGTGAAAGGGCAAGAAGGATGCTTGGGTGAGTAGGAACTGCATCGTGGCTGGAAGAAGTGGGAGGCAGAGGCTGTGTCTTCCTAGAAGAGAGTCCTCCAGGCCAGCACAGGAAGAGGAGTCTAAATCATTACTCCCACACTGGCTCCTGCTTACCCCAAGGGAAGTATCAGAACTCCAGAGGCAAGTGGGATCTCTGAAGATGAAGGTTCAGCATTGCATGATTTTTAAGGTGCAAGGACGGCAGAGGCATCCTGGAGCCAAAACAAACAAACAAACAAACAAGCAAAAACTATGCCTTTTTTTTTTTTTTGATTGAGAGAGCCCAGATGTGACCCTGGTACTTCTTGTGTAAAATGTTCAAGGACAAGACCTCTTAACCGTTTGAAGGACTCAAGAACCTTGGCATATACCTAGAAACATAGAAACACCAGTTCAAATCAAGACAATGCAAGAACTCAATGTTCTTGCAAACCAAATTTTGCCACAGATTTGTGGAGGTCACGATGTGAATAAGGTCATAGCAGGCCTCTGTTCCAAGGAAAGTTACAGTGAGGGCAGTGCAGTCTGAGTGTATCGCCCTCTTGGCCTTGGCTTAGTCTCTGGGGACAGGATGAAGAAGGTGAACAATCTCTAAGTCGATGGGGACACATCCTGTGTGTGACGGTAGAGATGAGGAAGGGGCACCTGGGTCTGTTCAAGTTTCCAGAAAAAGTCTTTATAGGACTGATTTTGGAAGATAGAAAGAAGCAGAGACATGGTGGAGGCCACAGAGTTTAGGTGATTCAGGGTGTTTGCAAGGTGCTGATGTGCCTGGACTACAGCTCAGACATGTTTAGCCTGGATAGGGACGTAGAGAGAGGAACAGCTTGGCCAAGGCAGGAGGCTGACGGGGTGGGGTCAGAGTTCCACTCTCTGAATGAGAAGTGGAAAAGGCAGAACACACAGTGAAAGACAACGTATCGCTCACGCCTGCACCCCTGGAGTTGCATTTGTTAGATGCTTTCCAGAAATGCTCAGGTGCTGTGTTCTCATCGCTGAGTGACAGGGAAACATACCATGGGACACATTTTCACTGACAGTCTGTGCAAGTACCAGGAGGAAGGCGCACAAGGGATCTATGGCTATGATTACACACATGATATTGTGGGCTACGTGATGTTGTGGGCTACAGCAAGCTCGCTACTGCTGGCCAGGCCAGTGGCAGCCAAGAGCAAGCATCCACCTTTCTATAACACATCACCAACAGAGCCTTGCTCCAGAGGCCCCAGATCTGGCCAGGAACAAGTATCCCAGCAATGGGGTCTTCTGCTCAGGATGTTTCACATATGAGACACGCCTCTGTGCTATTTGAATGGCACTTACTCTTACTTAACTTATAAAGTAGCAGACTTAGAAGCAGAATAATTATAAGTGAAACCATGGACTCTGGGATCAGACAACATGAGTATGAATATTTGCTCTGCCACTTATCAGCTTTGTGGCAGAGAAAATTGTTTAACCCGTACTTCTGCTTTCTCTTATGGAGACACTGGCAACATTCTCTGTGTGTTAGGTTATGAGCCAGGCTATGGTAAGCGCCTGACTCATGCGGGATGAGGCTTTGGGGGCTGTTTGGTAGGGTAAGGACAGGGTAAGGGGAGGAAGCTCAAAAGCCTTTTGTCTGGTTGGAGACTGGGAAAGCGTTTCAATGACTGGTTAATTATTTTCTTCATTTCAATTCTGGCATTAGAACAGAATGGACAAGGAATACCAATTGCAAAGGTGGCTAATGAGACTGAGTGGTGCGCAGGAGGCCAATGGTTCAGGGAGTTCTGTGGCTGAAGAGGTTCTGGAAATCCACCCAAATTTTCCTCCAGAGATCATTTAGGTTTGCTTTACGTTCCAGAAGGCCGTGCTCATCTGAGGCCGAACGCAAGATACAGAACAAAGTTGATGTTATTTCTAGCACACGAGTTGCACACCTTCTAAAGATAAAATCACCCTTCAATGCCTCTTCATTCTTAGTTCCAAGACATCTCAGACACCTTAGCATGCCCCTCAGGTCCTGCCAGGGAGCCCCTGTCAGTAAGAACTACCTTTGTGCCTCTCAACACTTGCCATTCAGAAAGATTCACAGCTCCCTCTCTGAAATATAGGGAATTAGGTAGCAGAGCCCCAGGGTTGGGTTTGAGAGGTTCAAAGTATAATGGGAAGGACTGACACATGTTATGGAGAATGAAATAGCATCCTATCCTCAGGGCCACCCCTTTCCCTTCCGGGTTTCATTGAGCATGGCCTTCTTCTGCACCTTCTCAGGTGATGGCTTCTCCTGCACATCTCTCTTGCAATAGATAGAGAAGGTACCTTCTTCCCTCTCCTATGAAGTTCAAATCGTTCTCCCTCTTTGTTTCAACGGCCTAGCTTTGGGCCAGAAGATAGCTCAGTGGGAGAAAGCTCTTGTCACACAGGCCTGACAAGTTCAGTGCCTGGAACCCGTGTAAAAAGTTGGATGCAATGGAACACGCACCCATAACCTCAGCTTTCCTTGTGTGAGATGGGAGGCAGAGATAGGAGAATCAGCCCCAAGGCCATGCGCGCATGAGCTAGCCTGGAGTAGGCAGCATGGCGGCAGAAATGAGAGGCCCTGCCTCACCGAGGGCGAAGGTAAAAACAAATTTCCAGTATTTGTCCTCTGACCTCCACATGTGGGTGTGTGCTCCTTCGTGTGTGCCTGCAGCGTGCGTGCATGCGCACACGCGCAAATGCATGCAAGTGCACACACACAAATAATAATGATAAATAATAAATAAAACAGGCCAGCTTTGAATGCCAAGTAGTCTGCAGTATTTACTGCCTCTCAGTGTTCCCCACAGGCCTCTAATTACTTCTTCTCATCCATTCATTTAGCGTGCTTGTACTTGAGCAATAAGACTGTCTGTCACAAATCTAATTCTGTGGCGTCTCCACAGCTGCACCCACAGAGCTAACCTTGGCTAACGGAAAGCACACGTAGCTTCTTAGCTGGTCTGATTTTTGAGTCACAACCACTGACCTCAAGTAGGCCCTTTGTGATGCCTGGCGGTTATGGGACCATTCGTTCTGCCTCATGAATATTAAGCATCCTTTTTCTCCTTAGACTTCCCACACCTTTCCCACTGGCCATTTTGACTGACCGTCTTGGACCTACCTCACTGAGACAAAGCGGTCCTCACAAGCGAACTTCCTCTACCCTCACTTTGTCTTTTTCTCTTGTCACTGGAGATGGACTGCCTGTGCTGAGGATACTCCATCATTACTAAGGCCCTGGATCTCATTCTTTGTTGTTTCTTTGAGTATATCAGCCATGTCTCAGTTCTCCTTAGAGTAGGACTCTCTGAGTGTGATCCGTTATTCTAATCGACTATAATTCCTCTCCTGTCTTAAGCCTTCGTCAGTCAGGCTTTGATTCTGTGTGCCTAGATGAAAGCTCAGAAACCTTCCTAATGTGAATTCTTAGCCTCATTTGACACAATGGACTGTGCCCTTCTTGACCATTTTCTTCTCTTGATCTTCAGGCAATCACATCTTCTGATCTCAAACCTTTCTGCGCACTTCTTTTTGTCTCTTTTGATCAGTGTTTCTCATTTCCTCTGTCTAGTCACATTTAATTTGCCACGGTTAAGACCTTGAATTTCTTGATCAATGGGATGGAATCGAGGACCCACATATAAATAACCTCACACTTTTACAGCCACGTGATTTTTGGTAAAGAGGCCCAGAAATACGCGTTGGAGAAAAGATAACCTCTTTAACAGGTGGTATTGATCACCCTGTATAGCTGTGTAAAAAAATGAAACTAGATCCTGATCTCTCACTCTGTACAACGCCCAACTCCAGATGGAACAAGGACCTCAGCGCAGTACATGCTATCCTGAATCTGATAGAGGACAAAGTAGGGAATGCACCCCAAGTTACAGGCACAGGACCCCCACGCTGAACAGGACCCCCACGCTGCACACATTAAGAATAACTACTGACAAACCAGACCGCATGCAACTCAAACCTTTTTGTACAGCAAAGAACAGCATCACTCAAGTGAAGGGGCAGCCTACAGAATGAGGAAAAGCCTTCACCAGCCACACGTTTGTTGTCTAGAATACAAAAAACTCAAAAAGAAGCCTAAATACCAAGAGTACAAACAATTCAGTGAGAAGCTGGGGTGTAGAACTAAACAGGGAGCTTTCAAAAGAAGAAATACAAATGGCTAGAAGAATATATATATTTTCAATGTTCAATGTCTTTAGCCATCATAGAAAAAAAGTGAGATTTCATCTTTCCTTACCCCAGTCAAAATGGCTAAGATCAAAAAAACAAATGCCACAAATGCTGACATGGATGTAGGGAATGGGCACATTTATCCACCTAACTAGTATAAAAACTATGGAAATCAGTTAGTCAAGAAAGCTAGAAATAGTTCTACCATATAATCTAGTGGTACCACTCCTGGACATATTCACAAAGATCTCTATGTCTTGTTACAGAGGAATTTGGTGGTCTATGTTCATTTTGCTCTATTCAACAATATCCAGGAAATGGAAACAGCTTACATGTCTACCGGTGGATGAATAGATAGTGGAAATGTGGCTTATATACACAATGGAATAGTATCTATCTGTAAATAAAAATTGAAATTATGGAAATTTCAGGTAAATAGGTGAAGCTGAAAACAATCAGAGTAACCCGGACTGAGAAAGACAAACGCCACATCTTCTCTCTAACAGCTTCGAATCCTTATGTGTGAGTGTTTAAATCGGGGCAACCATAGAAGGCAAGAAACTAGTGATGGACTATGGGGGTGAGAGAGAGAGAGAGAGAGAGAGAGAGAGAGAGAGAGAGAGGCAGGCTTACATGGAGTAATCCTATAACAGGCACAGTGGCTTTCCCAGATACCACAGCTATCATATTAAAAGCCCAGTGTGAGATATGGGCTCTTTTTTGGAGCTGATGGTCAGTGGGGGTTCTGTAAACAGTCTATTGTTGCTCTTGGTTACCCTCAAGAACTTGATAAGACCCTGTTGCTGAAGACACCACGTGCCTGAGTCATAGGGTAGGGGGAAAAGGAAGCCGGTACTGACCCGGAAGCTTCATCCCTGTTAACTAGCTTTCACGATGCTAGGAGGTTCTCTATATATTGTATCTGGGGAGAAAAGTCATCAGCAGTTTTCCCAGCTGTGAACTCTGTGAGTTAGGATGACACCTGGCCTGGCAAGAGCTGAACTCAGGGCCTTTTGAGTTTCCCATGCTGTGTGGACTACTCTACCTCTTTCCAAAGGCAAGGTGGTTCACTTTCCCCACTTCTGGCTCTCTGCTGAACGTTGCCTCAGAGGCCCCTCTTTTCATCCTCTGCCTGCTCCCACTCCATTCTCTTGTTCTGGCCACACTTCCTTGTTTTATTCTTCTTCATAGCGCTTCATAGGTTTTATCACCTTCTAAGTGTCTGTTCAGTCTGCTCTTGATCCCGGCAAGAACATGAACTCCATGCAAGCATAGATGCTAGTTTATCTCCTTTGTTCCTCCTTCCTTTTTTTTTTTTTTTTTTAATTATTTCCCACTGTAATAGTTCATAGCAAGTTCTCAATACAGGTTTGTTGAGTGGATTCATGACTTTAAAACAGAGCACTGTGGTTTTTGTCATAGATAAAACCCAAACAAGGGCAGGACTCCTATGTGCTGATTCATGAGATAGGAGAGCAAGAGAAACCACCGTGGAAGGATAACTCCTAAATTTAAGGCAACTTGATTGTTGATGGCAAAACTTACTTGAGATAGCAATGTCTGGGAGAGGAACAGGTTTGGAAAATCCAGTTTTGGATGGTTAAATTTAGGATGTTAATGAGTTAAGTAGGCAGTGGAATATACAAATTTAGAATCCAGAGATGTATATTTGGTAGTCTTTAGAACAGAGACGGAATTTAAGGCCATGGGTAGAGATGAGATAATGTACAAACAGTGTAGAGAAAAATGAGAGGAGGGAGAAGGAAGGGAAGGGAGACAGAAGGAGGAAAGGGGAGTGGCAGGGGGAAGAGGAGGAAGCTAGAGGAAGAAAGGAGAGGAGAGGAGAGGAGAGGAGAGGAGAGGAGAGGAGAGGAGAGGAGAGGAGAGGAGAGATAAGGACAAATTCCGGTGAATGCTGACGTTTGGAGCTAAGAAATGGCCGAGAGCAAGGAAAGCACGGGATTGTATAAAGGAGGTCAAGGAAGGAAGGGGTTTTCAGGAGGGAGAGGGCTCCCAGTTGGTGGAGGCTGAGAGCCTGAGCAGGGGACAGAGAGAGAATCTTCCAGAGCTGCCTGTGTGGCAGCTTCAGTTAACTGGGGGATGGGAGCCAGAGTGCAGAAGGGTGGGGTGGGGGTGAGGAGGACGTGTACAGAAAGAGAAGCAGCACTAAAAGGGACAGGACAGGTCTCTTTCCCAAGACCTTCCACTGGACTGACCTGACAGGTGAAATGTAGATGTCGCTCTTGGGTTCAAAGGTCATGTTCGCATGGTGCTGGGCTGCCCGGATCTTCTACCCACGAGTATTTGCCGTATGAATCTGGGCAGGAAGTGTGGTCGGCAGACACCCGCAAACTGTTGGCTCCCTTCAGGGCTTGCCTCAAATCAGAGAGGAGCCTTCCAGAATCACATCCTCTGCATGCTCCCTGCCTCTCTTGACTTGCTTTCTGGAACATTATTACCTCTCGGTCTATGCTGGTCACACTAGCCAGGAAGTTTTTACTGTATAATTTCCTGTCAGGGTTGTCTGAGACCTATCTTGTTGACTGCCCCCCATCCATATCCCCACACCTCCCTTCCTTCAGAGGCACTGATCTCTCACTGATGTCTTGTACCCAGACTCTTTTGTCTGCTTCCTGTGACATATTTAACCAGAGACAGAAGTCCACCTGTCTAACTACAGCACAGTAGATTCTGTGCTGCCAGTACTGTGGGGCCTAGCACACTGTCGCTGTCAAGCAAGGCCAACGCTGTTGGGTTAGCGAACAAGTAAAGAGAGGAATGGCCAGATCTTCTCTGCTAGCAATCGTTAGATTACATGTGCCCAGACTCTATCTTCAGTTTGGGAGCCAAAAGTGGAGAGACCCACAAACATCTTTATCTGCTGAGTGGAGTCACAGGGCAAAGGGGACTCTCCTTTCTGTTTTTTGTTTTGTTTTGTTTTGTTTTGTTTTGTTTTGTTTTGTTTTGTTGTCTGTGGTACTTTCATGTTTTCTGTCTCCAGCTCTGCACAGCTTTTTTTGAGCTCCCTCCGTGGTCTGAGGCTGAATTTGGCCTCAGTTCACCTTGGCCTGGAGAATCCACATGTTCAGACGTCCAGCATCAGAAAAGGAAATTTCTTTCAAGAAACCTGGCTGCATCCCACAACCAGACCAAGATGAAGAGAGGCCCTCTCCAGTAATGTGCAGAGCAGCAGTTGAAAGAGGAAGAAGGGGGTGTTTTTATGTTTTTATGGAAACCTCAATCGCCTTTCCTTCTCTTCTGTGAATTGCCTCTGTGTTCAGGCAGCTGACTTAGACAGCTGTGAGGAGAGGCATGTGGGCGTGATGGGGGCCTTGGAAAGAAAAGGCCTCTTGTACCCCTGCCAGTGTCTGTAGGTGGTGTGACCTGGGAAGACTGAAGAGCCAGGAGCTTCTCAGCAGTGGTGACAGAAGCCAAAAACCCAGTGGCAGTGTTCCTGTGAGCCAGAGGGGGAGCCCGAGTGTTGGGAGTCAAGAGATGCCAGCCAAGTCCAGAGGGAAAGTGGGACTGTGCTTCCAGAAAGGTGAATGAGGACAAGAAAAGATGCCGAGGAATTTGAAAGCTGGGAGATACTTGTTCTTGTCTTCTGCTTTACAAACACAAATTCATTCTTTGAAGCCAGTGCAAAAAACTTTCTCTTGTGGGAAGAATTTCCAAAGCCCGGGCAAAGCCAATTATCCCATTCTCTTTACTGTCTGTCGCATTGCTGTCATCCGACAGAATGGCTTCGTGTGTCTCTGAGTTTTCCAGCAGGTAAAGCCTACAGAGCAAGATATGGCCTGGCTCTTCCACATGCCAGCTTGGTATCTGGCTTCTCCTCAGTGCCTATGTGACTCATGCTTCAAAATGGTGTGGGAACTTGTTGAGATGTAGATTCTAGGTGATAGGTGGACCCAGTAAACCTCGAATTATCTTAACTAAGCCCTCGGGTTATGCTTGTGTACAAGAAAGTCAATATAAAGTTGATCTTTTCAAGTGCTTTGTTTTTTAATTAATTAGTAATTTTTCTTAACCTCCTCCCTCCTCCACTGTCCCTGTCTCCCTCCATCTTTAGCCAAATCCCTATCCCACTTTCATACTTTTTTTTTGTTTTGTTTCTGTTTTTGTGGTGTGACTCACTGGGCTTAGCCAATGCCACCATCACAAACATGGGTTCGAAGCTGTTCACTGGATCATGAGTAACTCACTGGTGGATATTTGGCTAACGACAATGACTTGCTCTCTCCAGCTGGCCCTAGACTGCTGTTAGCTCCTCTGGCAGGGCAAGGGCCCCGTGATACCCTCCCCAGTTATGAGTATTCCTGGGCTCTATTTTGTGCAGATGTATGTAGACAGCCACAGCCACGGTCAGCTCATGAGTGCCTCAGCCATGTCATGTCCATCAGAGAGCAATTCACCACCTTCCTCCCCACCTTCAGCCTCTTACTGTCTTTTTGCCCTCTTTTCCAGGATGTTCTTTGAGCCATGGAAGGATGGTGTGCATGTCTTATTTAAGGCCAAGTATTCAATAGTCATGTGCTCTTAGTGACTACCAAACACAACTCTCTACTTTAGCCACCGTTTGCTGCAAAGTCCACATCTGGGAAAGAGCATGGCTTCCTCTTCTCCCTCACTTGCCTGTAGAGCAACGTACAGCACCATGAAGGCTACTGAGCAGGAAGGAGGCTTCCGGTTCAGTTCCAGCATGGTTTCTCTGTGATCTGCAACCAAAGTCCAGGGTGTCTTCAGCAACACAACTTTACTATCCAGTTCTAGTGGGCAACCAAGGGCAATGGCCATAACCCGTATAGTCTGGTGAACCTCCAAGGCCGCAAATACTTTTGATCATGAATCAAAACAACCAGAATATAAAGTACAGTTTTCATTATGTCATAGTAGGAGTTTCTATTGCTGTGATAAAAACACTATGACCAAAAGCAAGGGTTTATTTCAACCCAAAAGAGTTTATTTCAGCATATAGTTCCATATCATATTCCATCACAGAAGAAAGTCAGGGCAGGAACCTGGAGGCAGGAACCTGGAGGCAGGAACTGAGCTGAAGCCATGAAAGAATGCTGCTTATTGATTTGTTCCTCATGGCTTGCTCAAGCTTATTCAGCTTGATTTCTTTCTTTGTTTGTATCCTTTTTTGTTTTTTGTTTGTTTGTTTGTTTGTTTTGAGTCAGGATGTTACTATGTAGCTCTGGGTCAGCCTGAAGCTTACTGTGAGATCAGGCTAGCCTCCAACTCACAGAGATCCTCCTCCCCCCTGACTCCTGAGTTCTGGGATTAAATGCATGTACTACCATACCCAAAGTCAACCTGATTTCTTATACACACAGACCACATGCTCAGAGGTGGCAACATCTTCAATGGATTGGACTCTCCTATGTAAATCATTAATTAAGAAAATGTCCCACAGGCTTCCCTTCCCTACAAGCTAATCGTATGGAGGCATTTTCTTAATTATGGATTCCTCAATTTCAGCTTGTGTCAAGTTTAAAAGAAGGAAAAGAAAGAGAGAGAGGAAAGGAAAGAAAAAAAAAGAAAAGAAAAGAAAAGGAAAGGAAAGGAAAGGAAAGGAAAGGAAAGGAAAGGAAAGGAAAGGAAAGGAAAGGAAAGGAAAGAAAAAAAGAAAAGAGTGAACTGGGCATGGCGGTGCATGCCTTTAATCCCAGCACTTGTGGAGGCAGAGGCAGGAGGATCTCTGTGAGTTAAAGACCAGCCTGGTCTATAAAGTGAGTTCAGGACAGCCAAGGTTACACAGAGAAACACTGTCTTGAACTGCACCTCCCAAAGGAAACTAAGACACATAACTGCCCTATGCACATTTCATATATATACCTAAAATAAAAATTATCTAAACAGTAAGAAGTTTTATCTTGCATGTGAGTTCCCTCGGTACAGTCTGTTCTAAAAAGAATGTGAGCTGTGGCTCTAAAATGATCTCCTGTCCTTTTTTGCAAGTTCTGTCCTGTAGTTTGGCAAACACTGACATAATGAAGGTGATCAAATATTGGATGAATGAATAAACGCATGACAGAGCAAACAAGTGAACACCTGTAATTCAACATCTGGAAGACAGAGGGTTGCATCAGATAATTTCTAAAATCTCATTTAGAATTCTGACATTTGATTTCTCCATCATGTTCACTATACCCCAGGACCCTGGTAATCCACAAACAAAGAGATTCCGGTGGACCTGAGATTAGAATGTTTTATATCAATTTGTTCACCAATTAAAGATCTTCTTTAATTAGCATCCTCTAAGCTCTCAAGCCTGTAAAGACCAGCAAAGGCAAATAGGAGAGATGAAAGTGCAGAAGACTTACAGAAGTTTCTTTTGTGGTGTTTCTTCTTTCTTTTCCTCAAGGTCCCAAGACTGATGCATTGATTATCCATTCTGTTGCTGCAATAAAACATCATGACCAAGGCAACTTATAGATGAAAGAGTTAATTTGGGTTTACACTTCCAGAGGTTAGAGTCTATGATGGCATAGCAGAGGTAGCAGGGAGTGGGCAGAAATGGTGGCTGGAGCAGCAGCTGAGAAATTTCATCTAAAATCACAAACAGAGAAAGCAGAGGAAATGCATTAGGAACAGTGCATGCTTTTGAGACCTCAAAGTCTGCCCCCAGTGACAAACTTTCTCCAGCAAAGCCACACCTCCAAGACCTCCCCAGGCCAATCAGGGTTACCCACTAGAGACTAAGTATTCAAATATCTGAGACTTATGGGGACATCTCAAGGCATCACAGCTGAGATGGAATGTGGAAAAAAGAGACCCAGCATCTCTGTGACCAGGAAGAGTGTGTTATTCCCTGGACTAAGGAAATGTTAAGCTAAGTCAAAAGGGCATGTGAATATTTCTCTCTCTCTCTCTTTCTTTTTTTTTTTTTTTGTCTTGATTATCATCCATTAGATGATTATCATCTAATGTAGCTAATTAGACATTCTTAGGAGGGGCCACGGCAGTGCATGCAACATGGGCCTTGTAATCTCAGATAAGTAGCCCCCTGGGCTGTGCTGTTCAGCTAGCCTAGCCTACTCAAGTAAACTCCAGGCCAATAAGAGATCTTGTCTTAAAAATCGAGGTGGTTGACCCGTGAACAATGACACCTGAGGTTAATCTCTGGCCTCCATATGTGCATGCGTGTACACACGCACATGAGCATATACACCCACACACATACATAAAGAATGGTTATTGTGTAGCTAACACTGGGAAACATCTCACTGTGTAGCCCAGGTTGAGGCTGAGGCCTTGACCTCAACTCAATATGTAGTCCAGATAGGCACTGAACTCAAGATTCTCCTGCCTCAGCTTCCTGAATGCTGGGTTTACAAGTGTGAAATACCATACTTTGCCTCCATGAAGGATTTCGTCTTCCTTCCTTCCTTCCTTCCTTCCTTCCTTCCTTCCTTCCTTCCTTCCTTCCTTCCTTCCTTCCTTATTGGTGTTGTTATTGTTTTTGAGATAGGATTTCTCTGTGTAGCTCTGGCTGTTCTGGAATGTCCTCTGTAGACTAAGCTGGCCTCAAACTAATGGATATCCACTTGTCTCTGCCTCCCGAGTGCTGGGATTAAAAGCTTGTGCCACCTCCACCTGGTTCATGAGCATATTCTTATTCCTATTTTACAGCCAGAAAATCTGAGGCTCAAAAAGTTAAATACATTGACCAAGACCAAATCAAATGAAACTGAGATTTAAAGCCGAGTCTTCCTAACTCAACTCCTCTTGGGTTTGCATTTTTGCTTTCTCTGCATATACTCTTACTAATGAACTTTATTGTCTGATAGAATAATAATATTCATATAGTCTTGAGCATGTGTAGGACATTCAAGTGGATCCATGAATCTTTTCTATGGGTGATAACGGGCGAGGGCATAAAACAGATGGAACTGTATCTCATCAATCTTTCCCAGTGTTTGAGAGCAGCCAGAGCCTGGTGCTGGCAGCTGGCCACAGAGTACAGGGAGCCTGGGGAAGCAATCCTGGCTTTAAAGCTATAGCTAAGATTCAGGGAACTTCTCAGGCAACACAGTCTAGTCCTGGATCCGGGTATAACACTAGTTCATGAATCCAACCAAGAGACTACATCATCCTTGAAGGTGGAGAGACAATGCAACCTCTCTTCCTGAAATGCCTCTCAGCTCCACTCATCCAGCCTGTGTGGCTGATGGGCAGCACTGAGCTTGGCCACTGCACCCCTTAGGAGGCCAATGCCCCATCCCATTCCGTGCTTCTCTGTCAATGCCTCCTTTCTTCCCTCTTTCTAGACAAGCACACAGATCCTTACTTGCACTACTGCCAAGTTGAACAGCTTGGGGGGGAAATGGAGAATGCCAGATTTTAAAAGGAGACCTCCAAACAGAAATTAAGACAATACATTCCTTGTTTGCATGCACGAAGTGCTGGATAGAATGTCAGATTCCAGAAATTTTTATTTATTTGTTTGTTTGTTTATTGTATATACCTTTTGTATGTGCTTTTGTGTGTGTTTATGTGGGAATAAGCATGTACACATATACACATGGAGGTCAGAGGTCAGAATTGGGTGTCTTCTTCAATTGCTTCTCTACCTTGATTTTTTTTTTCAGTATTTCTCACTGGCCTGGAATTTACCAATTAGGCTGAACTGGCTGGCCAGAAAACCTGTCTCTGCCTCCTCAGCATCTGGATTATAGATGCTCAGCAGTATCTGGCTTTTTTATGTGGATGCTTGGCATCTAAAGTCACGTGGCAAGCATTTTACTAACTGAGCCATCGACACAGCTTCCAGAAGTTCTTAAGGGGGGGGGCAGAAATGTGGTCTAGGCCAATTCTCCATGCCTGTGACCCTTAGAGGAAGCTTGTGCAGACAAAATGAGACAGTGAATGTGCTTGTGATGGTCAAAGCGCAAAGGACCCAGGACACAAGATGCTCAAGAATCCAATTCTCAGACTCCACAGTCCCTTTGGATGCAGGTCATCAATATGGTGAAGGATCTCAGGCAGAAAGGATACAAAACATTTGGCTAAGGGGGCATAGCAGGGAGAGGAAACTTGGGAACATAAGGGGCTTATATTACCTCATAATGTAGGTAGCATCTGGGCTACTTCAGATCCTATTTATCACAAGGATGCCTGCCCCATACCATCAAGATGGTAATAATGCCAACATTTCCTGAAAAACAGAGAGGAGTCTGGGCAATTTCACATGAAGATCCCATGGCATCTGGAAATTAGTTACTGATTATATTTTCCAGAAAGACAGACGGAAACACAAACAGTTCAGGTTAATGAGGAGGGTTCGATGGGCAGGAGTCATATTAGCTAAGTGCAGGGACAAGTCTATCTTTTAGGGTAGTGACTGCCAAGACCACACACACCGTCACACAGCTCTGCGTATAGGAACTGAAGGTTCCCAGAGGAGAACGAAGCAGGAATCAGGCAGAGGCCGTGTGAACAGTAAAGATGTTGGTTAGAGCTATAGCCCCAGCAATAGAGTACATGCCTAGCATGGGCAAGGCCGAGTCTAACCCCTGAGGCCACAAACAGAAAGGCTGGAGAGATAGCTCAGCAGTTAAGAGCACTAGTTGCTCATACATTTTGTTTCCTGCACCTACACGGAGGCTGCCAACCATCGGTAAATCCAGGGGACCCGATGACCTTTTCTAACCTCTGTGGGCACCGGGAACGCATGTGAAGGTATACAAACATGAATGCACGTAAGACACTCATATCCATGAAACAAATACATCTTTAAAAATATGGATGAAATGAAAAAGAGTAAAAAACCCCAGTATCTTGCGTCTACGTTGTATCAGTGATTTTTGAAGATGCTTCAGTGTGTGCGGCCTCTGTGTTCACAACCTTTCATGAGGCCAACACTGAGAGTGACTGCTCCAAGGGAATGTGGTGAGAATTAGCTGAGATGTTGGGGTGTTGGATTAGCATAAGTGTTAGAACTAGCTGGTGTTTGATGATCTGCCGCACACAGCCCAACTCCTGTGCTCAACTCCATAGGTCTGTTCACAAGTCAACAGAGAATCCACCGTTTTCCTCTCCGTGAATCTAAATCCCAAAGCCCGAAGGATACGGCCACTTGAAACCCTTTGACTTAGGACAAGTGTTGGAATGGGAGCTTCCTGAACCTTGTCTGGACTCAGAGAGTATGAGGCACAACTACACTTCATGCCTCCTGCCCCTGGAGTCATGCCTGCAAAATACCAGGGTGTACAGAGTAGTCTGCTCCCCAGATCACACCCAGAGAACTGTTGCTGAGTCATGCTCCTATCAGAAGTATAGAACTAACAGGGGCCATAGGGGCATAAAAACAGCCACACTATCCAGGAAACCAGAAACATAATAATGAAGCAAGCTAACCACCTTCATACCTCCTTCTCTCTTCTTTATTTCTTTCCTCTAACACTGGTCTAGAATTCATTGTGCAATGCAGATTGACTTCGCACTTGAGATCCTCCTGCCTGGGATAACAGGTGCGCTCCACCAGACAACATTTACTAGCTAATTTTTTTCTGTGTACTGACTATGTTCCGGATGTACCGCTGGGCCCTTGCCATGCATTATCAACTTAACCCTTCCTGTCCCTTCATGATGGTGATACTATCCTGATCCCCGCTTTTTAGAGGAGGAGCCAAGAGACTCAGGTATTAAATAACTTACCTGAGCTCAACCTAGTGGGTGCTAAAATCCAAACCCAGACCTAAAACCTTCTGCCAACCAGCATTATTTTTCACCACATAGTGACATCACAGGTAGCATATTCCAAATTTCTATTTTAATGTCCTAAGCACTCACTCTAAGAAAATAATATTAGGTATGCAAGGACCATGCATAGACTGGACCTTGCTTGGCTCTCTACAGAGACATAGCCAATGGGCAGCGCAGGCTTCAAGTGGGTCTCCTAGTAAGGGGAGCAGGGGCTGTCTCTGATAAGGACTTGCTTTTTGATCATGTCTCTCTGTGGGGCTCCTTTGCCTCGCCATAGAGGAGGAGAACTCACTCAATCTTGATGCGAGTTGATGAGCTGCAGTGGGTTGTTGGGGGGGGCTCCCCTTGTCTGAGGAACAGGGGAGGGGGGATTGGGGAAGAGGGAGGGAGGGTAGTATCAGGAAGAGAGGAGGGAGGGGGCTATGATCTGGACGTAAAGTGAATAAATAAATAATAAATAACAATAAATAAACAATTCCGAGAACAATAAAAAAAGAATATTAGGTATGTGGGGTTTATTTGGTTGCTTTTTTTTTTGCATGTTAGTTTTGAGTGCCCATAAATTCAGAACTACTGAGTGTTGTATCCTGGGTCAACTATTCTTTTCACGAGAGACCTGCATGGCAATCGGTGCTGAGAAACAGAGATTCAGGGCAGACTTGGAATCTATACCCATAAACCATCTCCTTGTATCACGCACCAGCTACATTGCCATGAACTTTTCTGAGCCAATCATTGGACTAATAAACGAATTTGAGGACCACTCCCCATCCTTGTTCAACCGGCAGCTCTGTATAGGTAGGTACTAGAATAGAGGAGAGGTAAGTGCTAGAGTGAGGGAGAAGGCGGGATCTGGATGAGGGGAGAAGGAGGGTACTAGAGAGAGGAAAGGGTGTACGAGGCTTTTTCCTGAAATGCCCTCCCAGAAAATGACATGAAGGTGGAGGTCTATGAGCACAGCAGGGCAGGAGTAACTGAAGAATGGCTTGCTCTGTGGGAGCAAGGAGTGAGAGCAAACAGGAGGCCTAGGGCCACCTGCGGGAGGACTGAGGGGCCTCTGAGGAGGGAGTGGAAGGGAGGAGAGCCAGCTGTGGCAGGAAGGGAAGGCGGGAACTGTGAGAGCCTGAGGTTCAGCTCTGTCCAGGCAGAGAGAGGGCAGCCCCGCTGTGTTTCTCGGGCTGCTCCGTGGATGTAGGCAAGAAGGTTGACTGTATTACGTTGGCCCTACGTCCTGAGCCTCGTTCTCTCTGAAGCTGCTGCATTGGCTACAAAAGGGCGAGACACAGAGACATCGTCTCTGCTAACAGGAAACTGGTTCCGGTAGCTGAGAAGCCAAGTGTGACAAAAGCCTGGATACAGTGTTCCACACCGTTGTCTGCCTTTTCCAGGTAAGCAAGTGTTTATGGGAAAGCCAGAAGTAAAGAGTAAGGGCCTAGGTAGCGGAGAAGACGGGAGGTGGCCAGGGCTGCAGCAAGCTGGCAGAAGTGCAGGGAGAGGAGCAGGGCCTCATGCAGGAGCAGGAATGACCCCCAGGCCAGGCTTCTGAAGAGGGTCTGTGTGTGCAGTGGAAGAACTGGGGCCTGCACTAGGTCCAAGGCTGGCTGATAGGTATGGATGAAGTTCACGAGGCTGTGCTCTCGAGGCCCCAGAACCAGAACATCTGGAGAGCAGAAGTTCCAACAGCGCCGTCTTTTCAGAGTTCCTCTTCCTGACCAGGTACGTTTGAGTAGACTTTGCCAGATAACCATGCTCAGAGCTCCTGATATCCTCCTAGACTTCCCTCTGCAGAGCAAACGTCTGTGATGCTAGGGAAGGGAGGTCGGTTGACTATATGACTGGGGATGTAGCTTACCAGAAAAGGGATTCCCTGTCTGGAAAGGCAATCTTCCCTGATGCTCCTGAGAAAGGCAAGCTAGCAAAAGCCTGTGTGATGCCCTGAGGAGGCTTGCCTGTGGCCCAGAGGAAGGCAACAAGACACCAGCTATGGAGAACAGGGTACATATGGTTGGCAAGTGGATAGGTGAGTGTTCCACAGAACAGACCAAGAGGAATCTGCTCAGCATGCTGTCATAGAGGAAGGAAGAGGCCTTTGTATCATTTTCATACAAACTCAGCATCCCTTTGTTCCCCAGTTGGGGGCCTCCAGCCCTGAACCAGCATGCCAGTCACCTGGATTTTGCTAGCAATGTGTCTTTTCTACGTGCTACGCATGTACACAGTTGCTCTCCAAGATATGCAATGCTGGAAATATTCCAGACTTGGTTCCTGGTCAAAGTATATACCAGCGGCACACTGACATGTTATGAGGTCAGTGAATCAAGAGGAATTATCCTCTCTACCCCCACCCTGGGCTTCAGTTCACAAAGACAAACCCAGGTAGGTCTACAATATGTCTTCTCTTAATCCACAGCTTCAGTATGCAAAAGAAGTGAGGCTTTTTCCCCACTCCACACACACACACACACACACACACACACACACACACACGCACACACGCACACACGCATACACACACAGTCACTGGGCAGTAAGCAGGCAGGAGTGCAGAGAGGAGAGTCAGGAAGACAGGTACAGGACATACCAAGTACAAAGACAGCGCCTCTCATCCCTGCTGAGGTGGGGGTGGAAAGTGGTGCAGGCACTAAGGGACTTTGGTGACAGTTACTGTTCAGTGACTAATATTTCTGGCCACCTCAGCAACAGTCTATGCAGCATGCATCCGACTCTCAGTCAGCCCTGGCCTGTTTCTCCTGCAGAGGGCAATCTGGGTCAGTGAGCACAGGGAGAGGAGTCCAGCCTTGGGCCAGCACAGCCAAGGTTCCTTGGCCCAGCAAACACAAGGGGCTTTGATGCCTGCAGAGAGCAGCAGCTCTTCCCCCTGGTTTGCTGTGGCTGCTCTTGGCAAGCCTTGCTCTAGAGGCCATAGCTAAGAGGTAGTATTGCTCAGAGTTCAACATACAGCAGTGGGATTGGAGAAAAGGCCCAGAGCTGGTGTTTGTGAGCTGTGTAGCCTTGGGCAGGCAGAAAAACCTCATTAGGTTTCAGGGTCCTGTCTATAAGGTAGAAGGACAGATACAGTAACAGCAGCCTCTTTTTGGAAGGTTTCTGGAAGCAATAAGAGAAAATGTGTCTGGAAAACAGTCAGCATAGAGCACGTGTCCAGGAAAAACGAGCAAGTCGGTACTCAATGTATCTGGCATCCTCAGGATGTTCCCTAAATCTAAAGCAAGCTCACCCTTACTGGCCAGTGACTCATTGCCATCCTCACCCCCAAGGCCATCAGTAATTCCCCCCATCGGAAGCCATTCACTTACACATATGTTCCTTATTAGCCGACACTCAGCTGGCTTTGTCTGTGTCTTCAAGCTAACGCAAAATTAAGTTGAAAACAAAACTCAGATGGCTTCTACATCTCATACCTTGGTGTCCAAACCTTAAGTCTATGCTTGTCAAATTGGGGAACATGTACCCTTGTGGGCATGTGGGGTATGCTAGGCATGTGATGCTGTGGGGGTTCATATCTTTCGCTTAGGGGAAGGCTAAACATTGGAGATAACGGTGAACATGGAGTATAAATTCCCATGAATGTTGAAAGTGGAGCATTTTAAACTCAAGGGGGACGTGTCTCTCTCTCTCTCTTTCTCTCTCTCTCGGTGTCTCTGTTCATCTCCCATGGCAGTTAGGGCCTTATTATCCATTGTGAAGACCTTAAAGACCTTGCTTATGCGGACAGGTGGCTTGGGAACCTGTCTGGTGTCTTACGTTCCCACCCCATTTTTCTGGGGGGCTGTTTTTGCCTCCAGAAAAGGGGGTCTACACAACTCTGTGTCTGGGAAACTGCCCCAGATGCCCATTACAGAATAACATACTTGCCCTCCTGGCAGGGACATCAGGAGCTAACCTGGTTTTTCAACTGGAGGACACCACGGGTGTCTGAGGTGTCTCAAAGCCTGTTTCTTGCTGTTTCATCTAGCTCTCCAAGCCCAGAGAGCATCTGTTTTGCTAGCATCTGGGCCTCTAGCAAGCAGGATTTCCAAAGGGAAGATGGATGACTAACTTCAGAAGGGCCCAGAGCCTCCTTCCTCCCATGCTGCTCAACAATAGGAACAATGTACCTGGCACAGATATCCACAGAGCCATGGTGGGGACCTCCTATTCTCTGGCTAGGAAGGTGATTAAGTACATCAGATGTTTTCACTCCTCACCCTCTTTTCCTTCTGCAGGGACCCTGAGCCAAGCAAAAGCTCTTTCTAGGAGGAGCAGACAATAGAAGTGCCCACACACCATGGCACGGGTGGACTCTCAGGACAGGCGGAGCAAGGTGTCTCTTGGCAGCATGATTCACGACACCCAGATGTTGAGCATGAACTTGGACTGTGAAGATGAGGATGGTAGGGAGGGTGGCTCCCTAGCAACTCAGAACAACACTGACTTGCCGTGTGACACTCAGTCCTGCAAAGAGGAAGAGAAATGGTCAGTGTCCTTCAGTGCTGCACACGTGAAGCAGAAACCTGGGGAGACACCTGGGAAGACCAACAATTACTGGGGAAAAAAGGAATCAAAGATCACCCAGACTCAAGACTCCGCCGGATTAGAGGGGGCTCTCGGGGTCCCTTCCAGAGGCTTACACAAGGCTGTGGCTCAAAGGCAGGCTCTTCGGGACTTTGTGGGCAGTGACGGGGGCAAGAAGACAAACAAGGACCCAGCCTCCGAAGTCCTGACCAGCTTCTTGGACGGTGGAGAGTTTTTTGCAGCACAGAACAGTGCGGAGGCATCCTCCCTAGACAAGAACTCTCTGGAGCATGCCCCCAGGTCGGAGAGCACCCCAGCTCAGACTTCAGCCACTTCGGCCAGCCCAGCGGCAGGGTTGGCAAAAGCACAGGGCAGTCGAAAAGCTCAGGGCCAGGCGGGCCTAGGAGTCAGCGGGCAGGAAGATCAGGGTCCCCACTGGCGAGTGCAGGGAAGGCGGGCCTTCCAGAAGGACAGCAAACTTCAGGGTACCGCTGAACACCACGGTGCCAAGCCCTACGTGTGCCAACTGTGTGGGAAGGCCTACTCCCATCGCAGCACGCTCCAGCAGCACCGGCGCCTGCACACAGGCGAACGGCCGTACCGATGCCCCTTCTGTGACAAGGCCTACACTTGGTCCTCGGATCACCGCAAGCACATCCGCACACACACCGGCGAGAAACCCTACGCATGCCCGGACTGCCAACGGGCCTTCGTGCGCTCCTCCGACCTGCGCAAGCACCAGCGCAACATGCACAGCAACGACAAGCCCTTCCCGTGCGCCCAGTGCGGTCTGACCTTCAACCGGCCGCTGTCGCTGCTGCGCCACCAGCGCACGCACCTGGGCGCCAAGCCCTTCCGCTGCTCCTCCTGCGGCCGGGAGTTCTCCGTGGCCAGCCGCATGGTGGAGCACCAGCGCGTGCACTCGGGCGAGCGGCCCTTCCCCTGCTCCACCTGCGGCAAGTGCTTCACCAAATCCTCCAACCTGCACGAGCACCAGACGCTGCACACCGGCCAGAGGCCCTTCAAGTGCGCCGACTGCGGCGTGGCCTTTGCTCAGCCGTCGCGCCTGCTGCGCCATCAGCGCGTCCACACAGGCGAGAGACCCTTTCGTTGCGCAGAGTGCGGCCGGGCCTTCGCCCGCTCCTCTACCCTGAAGCGGCACCAACAGATCCACTCCGGGGACAAGGACTTCCTCTGTGCGGAGTGCGGCAGGGCCTTCCGCATCGCGGCCGACTTGGCGCAGCACATCCGGATGCACAATGGGGAGAGGCCCTACCGGTGTGACGGCTGCGGCCAGGCCTTCACCCGCTCCAACCACCTCCGAAGGCACCAAGCCGAGCATGACAAATGCAAAAAGGAGCCTGTCTCTTCCTCTTGCGATGAGTGAGGGCACCTTTGGCTTGCTGGAAAGGAAAGCAAAGACACCCTCGACTTCACATCCTGTTTTACCCTCAAAGCAGTATTGCCAGCCAGGCTCAGTAGTCACGCCCTCCATTCCCTCCCTGGTTTCTGGCCCTGTACTTTGTGGATTTGATTGTGTTGTGACACAAAATAATCCCCAGGTGTGCAGTTTCGCACTGGTTGCCCGCAGCTCGGAGGCCATGAGCAATTAGAAAAGGGTAAGATAAAGAGTAGGGGCTGGCCAATAGTTGGGTTCCTTCCGTCAGGAGATTTCAGTCAATGAGCAGGTAGGTATAGAATTCTCTGTTTGCACTGCGCAGGATTCAGTGGGTACGCTCATGAAAAAAGGTCTATTTTATTCTTTCCTCAAAGCCATATCAAATATTGAGGATAGAATTCTATAGAGAATTCTATTCTATTTCTCTATAGAAATATAGAAAGATTCTTTTTGATTTCTATATAAAGGAATCCTCAGAAATGATCCCTGTGATGGACTTTTCCAGAGAACAAAGCCAACCTGGGGGTAACTCAAACAAGCCAGACATCCTAACGTGTCACCTGACTGCTAAAATGACTTCAACCTTGAGGGAATGTCTCTGTGGGTTGGCTTTGAAGTATAGACAGCAAGAAGGGGTGGGGGGGTTGTGCCATGTTTGGGAGGCAGTGATTCCAGAAGTTCAGACCAGCCTCAGCATCCAGAAAAGAAGATGTGGTAGCTGGACTTCCCCCCCCACCAGGTTCACGGGTGTCTCTGCTGCTGCTTTTCTGTATCACAGGATGGGAACTTAAGCCACTTTTGTCATTTGAAGAGAACATCGAATTCCTTCAGATAAGCCACAGTGTGGTTCGTTTAAATCTGCCTGGATCATTAGCTGTCATTTGAAGGAAATAAAGCACCCTTTGCCAGGGCATGGATGGGCTTACTTGTGTTTGGGTCAAAGTCATTAAAATCAGCCGTGAAAGGCTTTATGCCTCATCATTACCCTGTAATGAATTTATCCATAATCTGCCCTGCTAACCTTCAGTCTTCAAAGCACAGACACAGACACAAAGCGAGTCTCATAAGATCTGTGCTTTGTCGCTTTGGACCTTGACTTTGAGGAATGTGTGGCTTCACAGAACATTTGATGCTGACAGACAAATGGAGCTTGTAATCTTTCCAAAGTGTGTCATATAGAAATTTATTTTTGTTAAAACTTTTCTCCCCCTCTCCTGTGTATGGTATAGGGTATGTGTGTGTGTGTGTGTGTGTGTGTGTGTGTGTGTGTGTGTGTGTGTATGCATACACGTTTATTGGTCTAGATATCCCGGGCTGCATTCATTATTTATTCAACACGAGCCTTTCAGTGAATGTAAGAGAAGACTGTTTGGGTCAATTTTTCTTAAAAATTTGCCTCACTTATGCAGCACCCTCTGTATGCACACGCAGAAGATGAAGCAAGGCACAGATAGTCTCTCTCTGTCACTCTGCACCTGATCTTTTGAGCCAGCGTCTGTCACTGAAACTGGAGTTCACCATCCCATCTAGGCTGGCTCTCCATCAGGCATCCAGGATCTGCTTGTTTCTGTCTTACCTGAGTTTGGGTTTACCCATATGTGCTGCCACACTTGGCTTTTACGTGGGCGCTGTAAATCTAAATTGTGATCCTCATGCTTGCGTTACAAACACTTTACCTACTGAGCTGTCCCTCCAAACCCCATATATTAAACTCTGTCAGATTTCACCTGACTTGGACCCCGGGTGTGACTGCTACATAGCATTCTCAGGATACATGGGGTCAAAGAAAAGCAACACACACAGCCACGCTCTGTTTGACACAAGCAAACAGAGCTTTACTTGATAAACTACAGGCTTGAGGATGTGTGTGCTAACTCTCTTAGATACAACTCTTTTCTAGACGATAAAGTTAGTTTGAGGCCACCCTTATCATTCACTAGTCAAGTACCTTGAAGCTTAATTTCTGCAGTTGAGTGGTGGAACAGGAGTGATGGTAATAGATAATACTGAGTGGAGTCATTGTAACAGCTGACAAGAACTGTGGTTGACTGCAAGGGCATTAAACAGGCAGAGAAAGCGTAAGAATTAATTTTTGACTACAAATAGAATAAAGACCAGTATGGAATCAGCGAAATACTTGAAGATTGATTATTCCTCTGTATTTTTGATGGTTGCTAGTGTAATTTTTACTAGTTAAAATTTTTGGTTTGGCTCTATACCATAGTTTTTAACTCAAGGATAATTCATATAACATCTTCATAAAAGTCAGATTGTTTATTAACCATTCAACTTGCTGAACTCTAGCTTTGAGGATGAAGATAGGATTGCAGTACATTACCTGGGTACCACTTTCAAGTCTGCACGCCTCTAAGGAAAAGGAAAACAGTATCAGCATGTGCTTGATGTCTTTAGTATAGAATACGGTGTTTCTGAAATATAAGGGACTAGAATAAACAGGCTAAAAAAAGAAATTTATGAACTGTCCAGACCTGTTACATAAGCAAGTCACAGTTTAGGATAATTTGTCCCAAGCAGTCTTCTCTTCCACCCACTGAAAGGCTCATGTTACATAGGCAATGAATGTGACCCGGAGTATCCAGAGCAGTTAAGCATGTCCAAGCAGACTGTAAGAACGATACAGGGTGCAGACACCAGAGAAGGGAGAGAAGCCAACCAGTTAGGAGGAAGCTTGGCACAAATTCTGCTGACTGGAGCCTGACATTCCACGTGGACTAAATAGAAGTACTTTTGGGGAATAATCAAGGCTTGAAGACAAGTTATTCTAGCTCACGTTGTTGCCCCAAAGTCAGTTTCCTGGTTTTCTATAAGCATCACATCTATAAGCATCACAGTAGACAATCTCATCTTATTTTATAATTCAGAGTCAGGGCTGGGGCTTCTTCATTACTTAAAGCTTTACCCAGTTAAAAAAAAATGCTTATATGTTTTCACTTAGTAAAAGTTCACCTGATATAGTCACCAGAATCTACAGTAATCGTGACCTGCATAATATAAAGACTAGACAAGGCTTTACCCGGTATCCTCCGAAATAGTCTGACATAGTAATAGATATATAGAGATGATCTCCTTGCTTAGAAGAAACTATCACCGTTGTTATGGTGGACAACAGTAGGTTGTAGAAACAAGTGGGGACACGAGGAGCATGAGTTTGAGCCCAGCTTGGCCTACTCTTCTGGGGGGTGGGGCGGCAGTGCTGGAGAGATGACTTGGTGGTTAAGGATGTTTATTGCTCTTCCAGAGGACTGAAGTTTAGTTCACAGCACTGGTAGCAAACAGTTCACATCTTTCTGCAGCTCCAGCTCCAGAAGATCTGATGCTTTCTTCTAGCTTCCATGGCCATGCACAAAAAAATGATACACGTTCACACAGACACAGACAAACAAAATGAGGAAAATGAATATTTTTTTAAAAATCTAAATTTTAAAATCAAATGATGGTGTGTATTGACCCTATTTTTTTTTAAGATAAGATAAGATAAGGAGTGAAGAGGTTAAATTGTCCAAGGGTAGTGACTAGAAAGTGGCTGGCAAAGCTGCCTCTGTTTGGTGTGGAAGAATATTCCACAATTGCTGATGCCATTTATGTAGAAGAGTTAGGCAGTCACACTTGCAAAATAAAATAAAAGTTGGAACAGTGTGCAGGAAATCGTGGCTTCATTCATGGAAGACCAAAAATGATCTGAAAACGAGTGTGGGACAGCTTGGTTTGGCAGATGTTCATCATTAGTTCCTGGGTAAAACTATTAATAAAATGGCCAGAAGGAATGCAGTGGAGCCAAAGAAGGGATGGTTCCTTGAAAGCCCACTAGTAGTTTCTTGGCCAAAGAAACATTCTGTGCCTGTGTAATACACAAAGATATACACCAGGAATGAATCAGCTCTTGGTACTTACACACGTTTTTTTTTTGTTGTTGTTGTTGTTGTTTTTTATATCGTGATATATATTTATTATATTGTATATATGTGAATAAAATACAATACTTTTTTTAGAGTTTTTTTCTTTTTTTATTATTAATTACACTTTATTCATTTTGTATCCCCCCATAAGCCCCTCCCTCCTCCCCTCCCGATCCCACCCTCCCTCCCCTTTCTGCATGCATGCCACTCCCCAAGTCCACTGATAGGGGAGGTTCTCCTCTTCTTTCTGATCTTAGTCTATCAGTTCTCATCAAAAGTGGCTGCATTGTCCTCTACTGTGGCCTGGTAAGGCTGCTCCCCCCTCAGGGGGAGGTGATCAAAGAGCAAGCCAATCAGATTATGTCAGAGGCAGTCCCTCTTCCCATTACTATGTAACCCACTTGGACACTGAACTGCCATGGGCTACACCTGTGCAGGGGTTCCAGGTCATCTCCACAAATAGTCCTTGGTTGGAGTATGATTTTATGGGAAGTTCCCTGTGTTCAAATTATCTTGTTCTGTTGCTCTCCTTGTGGAGTTCCCGTCCCCTCCAACTCTTACTATTTCCCACTTCTTACATAAAATTCCATTCACTCTGCCCATCAGTTGGCCATCAGGCTCAGCATCTGCTTTGACAGTCTATACTGCAGAAGCTTTCAGAGGCCCTCTGTGGCAGGTTTCAAGGTTGTTTCCTGTTTTCTTCTGGCTTTCAGAGGCCCTCTGTAGCAGGTTCCGAGGTTGTTTCCTATTTTCTTTTTCTTCTGATGTCCATCCTCTTTGCCTTTCAGGATGGGGATTGAACATTTTAGTTAGGGTCCTCTCTTGTGCTTAGTTTGTTTAGATGTACAGATTTTAGTGGGTTTAGTCTATGTTGTATGTTTATATGAGTGAGCATATACCATGCGTGTCTTTTTGCTTCTGGGACAACTCACTCAGGATGATCCTTTCTAGGTCCCACCATTTACCTGCAAATTTCATGATTTCCTTATTTTTCATTGCTGAGTAATACTCCATTGTATAGATGTACCACAGTTTCTGCATCCATTCTTCAGTTGAGGGGCATCTGGGTTGTTTCCAGCTTCTGGCTATTACAAATAAAGCTGCTACAAACATGGTTGAGCAAATGTCCTTTTTGTGTACTTGCGCCTCTTTTGGGTATATGCCTAGGAGTGGTATGGCTGGATCTTGAGGAAGCGCTATTCCTAGTTGTCTGAGAAAGCGCCAGATTGATTTCCAGAGTGGTTATACCAGTTTACATTCCCACCAGCAGTGGAGAAGGGTTCCCCTTTCTCCACAACTTCTCCAGCATGTGTTGTCCCTTGAGTTTTTCATCTTGGCCATTCTGATGGGTGTAAGGTGAAATCTCAGGGTTGTTTTGATTTGCATTTCCCTAATGGCTAATGAGGGTGAGCATTTCTTTAAGTGCTTCTCTGCCATTCGATATTCCTCTACAGAGAATTCTCTCTTTAGCTCTGTTCCCCATTTTTTAAGTGGATTACTTGGTTTGTTGCTTTTCAGCTTGTTTAGTTCTTTATATATATTGGATATGAGTCCTCTGTCAGATAAAGGGTTGGTGATGATTCTTTCCCAATCTGTAGGCAGTCGCTTTGTTTTGATGACGGTGTCCTTTGCTTTACAGAAGCTTTTCAATTTCATGAGGTCCCATTTATTGATTGTTGCTCTTAGAGCCTGTGCTGTTGGTATTCTGTTCAGGAAGTTTTCTCCTGTACCAATGAGTTCTAAGGTATTCCCCACTTTTTTTTCTAGCCAATTTAATGTGTCTGGTTTTATGTTGAGGTCTTTGATCCACTTGGACTTCAGTTTTGTGCAGGGTGATAAGTATGGATCTATTTTCATTTTTCTACATGTAGACATCCAGTTGGACCAGCACCATTTGTTGAAGATGCTATCTTTTTTCCATTGTATGGTTTTGGCACCTTTGTCAAAAATCAGGTGTCCATAAGTGTGTGGATTTATTTCTGGGTCTTCTGTTCGATTCCATTGATCCACCATTCTGTTTCTATGCCAGTACCATGCAGTTTTTATAACTGTTGCTCTATAGTACAGCTTGAGATCAGGGATGGAGATAACTCCAGAAGATCTTTTATTGTAGAGGATTGTTTTAGCAATTCTCGGTTTCTTGTTATTCCATACGAAGTTGAGAATTTTTCTTTCCAGGTCTGTAAAGAATTGTGTTGGCAATTTGATGGGAATTGCATTAAATCTGTAGATTGCTTTTGGTAAGATGGCCATTTTTACTATGTTAATCCTGCCAAGCCATAAGCATGGGAGATCTTTCCATTTTCTCGTATCTTCCTCTAATTCTTTCTTCAGAGACTTGAAATTTTTTTCATACAAGTCTTTGACTTGCTTGGTTAGGGTTACACCAAGGTATTTTATGTCATTTGTGGCTATTGTGAATGGTGTTGTTTCTCTAATTTCTTTCTCAGCCCTTTTGTCTTTTGTATACAGGAGTGCTACTGATTTTTTTGAGTTAATTTTGTATCCGGCCACTTTGCTGAAGGTGTTTATCAGCTGTAGGAGTTTATGATCTCAATGCATGCACATTGTAAAGCTATATGACTTTGCTTAGACCAGAAGAGATCACCCAGGTGCTCCAAACAGACCTTTAAAAAGTCTTGCTTAGAAGAACTTTGTATGAAGGAACTGTTTAATTGCTAGAATATTCAAGTATATGCCATTGCTAAACTCAGTACTTGGACATGAACTACAAATTCAGTGACCTGTGAAAACACTGCCAAAGATGGAATGACTCACTCCTCAAACCAGAATAGGGTGCCTGCTTAACAGGAGTACCTGTTTTTAATACCGATTGTTCTTTGTCCTTTCTGCGTGAAACTGCTCTGGCTCAGTTTCCCCATCATACCTGAGGATATTTTGTAGCTCTCACTTTTCTTTGATTTGTTTTTTCCTTTAACCTGCTCCCTTCTGTCTTCATTCAAATCAGTTTAGAGTTTCATTGTCTTAAGAGTGTAAGAAACTTAGTTGATTGGTTCACTGCATAGTTAGAAACTTCTAACTTCCTGCCTTCAGCTCACCCTAAATCTCCACCCAAACTTATGGTTCTGTCTTCTAAGGCTACTATTTCCTCCTCCTTCTTCTCTTTCTCCTCCTCCTTCTCCTCCTCCTCTCCTTCTTCTCCTCCTTCCTCATATCCCACTGAGTACAATGAATGTCCTACTTCACCCCACACCTGTGTGTGGGGTCACCCACTGGAATATGGGCACTCTATCTGGAGCCACACTCTTGAAGAAAAATGATTCTCTCTCCTCTGGGACCCATCAACTATTGGTAGCTCCTTAGCTAGAGGGAAGGATTCATGAGCCCCTCCAACCTCCATCTTTTAAAATATCATTTGTGTGATCTGGGTCTAACTCAGTGATAGAATGCCTGTTTAATGTGTTTGGGGCTCTGGGTTCAATGCCCAACACTACAAATACAGATAGACAAAGACAGAAACACACATTTATATTAAAAACGTAAGTAATTATTTCCCTGAGTTCTGTGAACCATTCTAGCAAAATAATTGAACCTAAAGAAAGAACCCTACCTAATAGTTTTTCTAAAACACAGGGGGAAAATATGATTAGCATTTGAAGTGAGGAGGAAGCAGCTTTAAAGACTGAACTCTGGAGGGTAGGATCTAATTCTAACTATATTTACTATTGGAATTACATTGAATTAGAAGACACTCAACCGACCTGTTGCTTGTTGGTAGAGAGAAATATCATACCTTTGGGTGTAGGCTTAGATTTTTTAGACACCTACTTTATTTAGGGTTCTTAAATGCCTTTATCTCCCTTTCAAACCCCAGACCTTAAGCAGAAGATTAGTAAGGAAAGGGGCTGTAGAGCTCTACTTTCTGCTGATAAGGGTCTATGGGTCCTTTGGGGATTAACAGACTCGGTTGTCAGGATACCAGCAGTCTAGTTAAACAGTAAAGCAGCAGCAGCAGCAGCAGCAGCAGCAGCAGCAGCAGCAGCAGCAATACATGTCAGCAGCAGCAGAATGACTCAGTAGATGTGGCTAGACTCCATCCCAAATGTCATGCGCTCACTGAAATGGCAAAACTCCAACAAAGCAGCTCAAAAAGTTCTCTGGATCATTTCTCTCTGTGAAGGCCAGTGAAGGATGAGAACTGTAGCAATGCAAAAGTGTAGAGATGGAGAAGGCATTGTCTCATTGTTTGTAAACCCTATTAAACTTCTATTACAGCCTTCTCAGGGTCCGCACAAGGATGTTTTGGAGCTCACGAAAACCACGTCCCTCAAACAAGGTAGCTTTCAGCTGACCAACATCACTCATCCTCTCACAGGGAAAAACTCCCACATCGCACACTTGGGACAAAAACAAACAAAAAGACATATTCACATGACACCAGAAATCAGAAACTTCCATCTCATTTGGGGATCACAGTTCTATTTCAACTGCTGTCCAAGTTTTTTAGAGATTTATCTACAAAAATGTCTAAAAAGCAATTAAGACAAGATTAACCTATTAAAAATCAACAATAGAGCAGATTCATGCTCATAGTTGGAAGGACTCAGCAGCCTAACAAATTATTTGTTATGTATTACATGAAATTGACATAGTTTTGATCAAGACCTTGAAAAACTAATTCTAATGCTTACATGAAAAGGTTAAAAGCCTATGACAGGACAAATAATTGAAAGAGAAAAAATGAAAAAGAAACAAAGAGGGTGGCTTGACCCAAGAGCAAGGCACTGGAGGCACAAATTATTTCAGCATTATTGTCAATTTTGTATTGACATAAAAATGGATAAATGCTTTTATAAAACAAACCACAGAGAACCCAGAAAGAGATCCAAGCATAAAATAGACTCTTAATGTCTAACAGAACAGGCATGACAAGTTAGTGGAGAAAAAAGTTATCAAGTAAGTCTGTTGGGACAACCAGGCCTACGCATAGACAAATACAATTGTATTCATTTTTATATCATAAAGTATTAAATGACTATGGTCAACCATATGTTCAAACTACAAAAACATAGAAAAACATTTTTTTAAATTTTATTTATTTTATGTAAATGAGAGTTTGTCTGCCTTCATATCTGTGTACTGCTTGTGTGCCTGGTACCTGTGGAGGTCAGCAGAGAGCAACAGATGTCCAAGAACTGGAGTTACAGATGGTTGTGAGTCTCCATGTGGGTTCTGGGAATCAAACTTAGGTCCTCTCAAACTGCACCCAGTACTCTTAACCACTGAGCCATTTCTCCAGTCCCTATAAAAATTTAAAGATAACACCAAAAAATCATAAAGGAAAACAAATATAATTAAACCACATTGTACCTTTAAAGATCTGGTTGTACATTAGGGCGTGTGTCTTAAGTTCCAGCACTATGGAGTATGAGGCAGGAGAATATCAAATTCAAGGTCAGCCTAAGCTGTACAGTAAGACCCTTTCCCTGACTGCCCCCACCACTGTCTTTTTAGATTTGTAAAGCAAAGGGTTGCATAGGTAACATCATGACATTGTGAGAGAACATTTCAAGGGACTAGTGTCCATAATCTAGAAATAAGTCAAACAAATTAGTAAGGAAAACACATCTTAAAAACAAGAGAAACAATAAACAAACTTTAGAAGAAACTCAAGTCCCCCCCCCCCAAAAAGGAGATGACCAAACCCACCAGTAATAAAAGAAATGTACAACAAAAGGCCTCACATCCATTAAGTTGGTAAACATGCTAAAAATCTGAGAGCCTCTTGATGCTGAGAGAGGGGCCATATCAGTTACATAGAACTGTTAAAATTGTTTTTTTAACAAGCTACACAGCACATTAACTGAGGAGTTATTATTCTGTTCTTAACCCTCTAAGCTAATCTGGTTTTCTCCAGAGTAAAGCTAAGGAGTAAAAGTAAAGATACTTGCACTTTGTAGCTTTTCTTGCTAAGCTCTCTCTCCTGGTCCCTCCTGGACACCTGCCCATAGCTAACTCTTTTACTTCTAGCTCCTCCTTCCCTGGCTGGCAGGAACTCCAGCCCTATTATCTCCCCTGCTCAGCAATTGGCTGTAAGCTGTTTTATTGACATGTCAGGGGACAATTGGGAAGCAGTGTTTACACAACATTGTGACAGGAGATTCTTAGAACAAAGATGCAAACAGCTATGGGGGAGGGGGTAGAAAAATCAGTATTTGAATTACACAATAATCTTATGTCTACACAGAACTCCACTTGAGAATGCCCAGATGGTCCAATGATGATCAAGCTATCAGGCAAAGACAAAGCACCACACGGAACATGAACAACTGTGCAATACCCTTCAGATATGTCAGGGTCATGAACTATTCTAGAAAAAGAGGTTAGAGAGATAAGACAACTAAATGCAATGTGTGTCCTGGATCAGAAAATAAAGAGACACAGTAGAAACATCTTAAGTGGGAAAATTAATGAATTTTAATGTTCCTGAATTTTACCATGGTTACATAAGAGGTTCTCTTTATTCCTGGAAGTTATATTTGGGGACTTTTTAATGACTGAAAGGTCATGGTGTCTGCAAGTTACAAATGATTTGAAAAAAAAATGACATAAGTAAAAGTTTGCATGAGAGGAGGAGGGGAGAGAGGGAGCAAGACAAGAGGAGAGAAAGCCAGTGTTGCAAAGTGTTAGTAAAATTTTGAATGTAGGTGAAGATCAGACAGGAGCAATGTTATTATGCCATTTTAACAACTTTTCTGCTGGTGTGAATTTTTTTTTTTCAAAATGAAATGTCAAATGAAAGTGCTTATTTGAAGTGTTAGTAAGTATGAAGAGAAATGAAAAATTTCATACTCTGCTAGAAGGAATGCAAATGATTGGTACAGTTCTTTGGAGAGTAACACACTAAAGATGCTATCCTTATACAATAAAATTAATATAGCATGAGGATGATGTGAGAATAATATAGGTAAGCAGAGTATATGCTCATATTATACCACCAGTTCAAGTTAAATATAAGTATACAATTGCACATTTGTTTATTTCATATCTTAGAAAAATTACATTTTTAAAATAGATATTAAGAACTAACATGATAAGATATTTCTACAAATATAGCAATATTGAAAATAAGAAGTTAATTTTTAATTACTACAGTCAATAAGGCAGGAGACTATTTCCCTTAGGAAATTAAAATATTCATTAGAATACATAAAAAACACGAGAATATTAATTTCAGCATGATTTGTAACAACAAAAATCTAGAGACAACCTAAATGTTCATGAGAAAGAGAATGGATAAGCAAATTATGTTTTATTTATAAATTAAGACACTAAAGAACAGTTAAATGGAGTCTACTCATCTATACTGTATTAGTCATCACAGGCTGCTATAATAGAACATCATAGCCTTGGGGGTGTAGGAACAATAGGAATTTGTTTGTTTGTCATAATTGTGGTAGATGAAATGATCAGATCTCTGATCAATTTATAATCAAAGTGCCAGCATGGCTAGGCAGCGGTGAGGGTCTTTTGGGCTGCAGAGTGCTGCTTTGCATTCTCACAAACAAGCCAGCACTAATTTCCAATCACCAGGCTCCACCTTTATGATCCACATTGGCATTCGGGCTTTAACAGATGGATCTGGGTGTGCATCGAAACGTTTAGACCACTGCATAAATTTCAGCTTGAAGCATCCATGCTCAGAGAGAATCCAGTGTTCAGAAAGCTGTGGAAAAGTTGGCCATCCACAAGCCCAAGCTGAATGGCTTGGAATAAATTCTGTTTGTTTCCCTAAGTATGAACTAACCCTGAAGAAACCTTGCTGTCAGACTTCAGCGTTCACAAAGAGCTGCAGAGAATATATTACCATTTAATTCTCATGGTTGTAGTTCTTTCTTTTGATAGCCTGTGCTGGTTGGTTTTTGTCGACTTGATAGCAACCTACGCACATCTGGAAAGAGAAAATCTTAATTGAGAAAATGCCTGCAATAGGATTGGCCTCTAGGCAAGTCTGTAGGGCATTTAATGATTATTGTGGGAAGTCTGGCTCATTTTGGGCATCCCTGAGTAGCTGGTCCTGGATGACAGGCGTGCAGGAAGCTGTGAAAGTGAGCCAGTGAGCAGTCTTGTCCATGGCCTCTGCTTTTGTCTCCGGATTTCTGCCTTGACTCTCTGCTCTCACTCCTTTCTTCTTTTATTTTGATGATAGACAGTGATGTGGGAGCTGTAAGGGAAACAAGCCCTTTCTTTCCCCAGCAGCTTTGGTCATAGTGTTTTATCACTGCAGCAGAAACACTAGTAAAGCACAGCCCTAGGAAATACAGGCTTCATAACTTACCAGGTGTTTGAATTCATTATAAATGTTCTAACAAATAGGAAAAAAGTTCCCTCTGTTCTCAAAAGTGTAACACAAGGAACCAGAAGTCAAGGAGAAGAGACTTATCTATTATTTAATAGGATATCTTCCTGTACTTTAGCGGTAAAATTAATTCTTCAGTTTAGTGTCCAGGAAGACATTTGTTCTAAAAATCTGGTGGGTCGGTGGTACTGAGCAGGAGAAGGCAGTTCCTATGTCCTTAGAATTGTCTTTATCTTTCCTAACTAAGAATAAGCAAGACAATTTTCCAGTTGCCTTCTAGGAGCTTCAATAATAAATCATTAGCTCTCATGGGCATAATAAATACAACTGGGGAATTATTTGAATACGGACTCTAGAATAAACATAAGTTCAACTTGAGCACAGAATGTCCTACAAAGGCAGTGCAGATACACTGCATATTAAGGGAAGCCAAGTTTAAGGTTCAGTGTTCTCAGCATAGACTTACGACATTTTGCTTTTAAGGTCATTAGGTACTTAGCACAGCTAAGGGCTGTACTAAGATAATGACAGACCAGGCAAAAATGTCCTCGTACAAAATTTTCCTCTCCCTCACTGGAGAGAAAAATATAAAGCTGGATAAAGCACAGAATACGGACACGAGCAGAGAGGGAGGTTTTAGACCATCTATGGACCTCTGCTAGCACACACACAGATCTTCTTGTTACACTGTGTCTGTCTTGACATTAGGATGCTGGGGCTCTCCCGTGTTTAGAATGGTGTCTGGGGTATGCATTAGGTAGATGATCAACTGGTGAATGAGACAGTTTGATGTCACTTCATATTTATTGGGCATGTTTATTGACAGTAAGAAATAAACCTATCAGTTATACATCCCAGAGTCTGACATCCAATCTGATATGATAGATATGTAGACAGCTGGGCTGGATCAATGAAAGCCTGATTTAAAATATTTAGGGTTAAATATCTTCAAGTAAAAAACTTGATAAAGGGCCACCTATCTCTTCTTGAGTTCACTGGGTTGTGTTTATTTTTTCTTGTGAGATAAAATCTCATTACATAGCCAAGGTCAGTCAGCCTCAGACTCACAGTAATCCTTCTGCATTTAGCTTCTTGGATGCTAGAATTATAAATTGCATGCTAATTCACAGGTACATGAAGACAGAAGAATCTCAAAACCCACCTTCAAAAATCATCAACTAGATAAAGTAAACTAACAAATGGCCTGCTAACCTCTTCCTTGGCACTTGAAGTAGTTCCAACATCAGAAACCTCACATATTCATTGGGTATTCATTGTTTCATTTGGCTGCTCTAGTTACTAGAAATACTTCCCCAAGAGTGGGTGGCAAACTGCCCCATAGTGAATCTATTTGTAAGTTTCAATTTGTTTTCAGTACACACAGGAAGGAAAGGAACTATCTTATAAATGATAGCTACTCAGTACCTGAGGAATCATATCTCTACTAATCCTACAAAATAAATGCATTTTATATTTCAATGAATGCTGGGAATGCAGTTGATTTACAGTAACAGTGGTAGAAAAAAAGTGGGGAGAAATGATTAGACTGGAAAGACACTTTCATGAAAGGTTTTCAGCCCCTCACTGAGATCTCGCAATAGCTTCTCTATAGGCTTGCAGATGAGATCATTTGAAGGAGCAGGGATTTAAGGAAGTACCCAGATGGGAAGGAGAAACCAAATTGGGGAGAAAGGCATGTTTATGGTTTGAATTTGGAATGTCACTCAAAGTATAAAAGACTTGGTCTTCAGTTCATGGTGCCATTGGGAGGTGGGACCTAGTTGAAGTCTGCTGGTCTTATGGAAGATACCCCTCGAATGGGATATTGGAGTTTCAGCATTTCCTCTCTCTTGTTTTATTTTCTGGCTGCCATAAACTAAAGGAGCTTCCACCATAGCACAGTCCTACCACGATGCACTCTGACCAACCATGGACTGAAACCTCCAAACTTGTGAGAAAGAAGAATTAAGAAAAATAAGCCTTTCTCTTATTAGGTTGACTTATCTCAGGTATTTATTGCGATGATGCAAAACCAAGTAAAACAGGAACCTGCAAAGGGCCTATAGAAAAGAACACGTATAATGAAGAGATTGTGTGTGCTATTTATAATCTCTTAGTTCTTTGGTTACCCACCTTTTAATCATGGATGACAATGATCACACCAAAACATCAGTGAGTTCAAAATTTAGATTTTGAACTAGAAATAAAGATTCTGTAGTCATGAGTAAGCAGGAATTATATTTATTCAGAAATACATTCTCAAAATCAGTTCCATTGAGGCTTTTTGGGACAAAGTATGTGTATCAATTTCCATTAATTGGTAATCTGTGTAAAATCTGATCTCATTCTTAAAGTTTTTCAGTCTAAATCTTAAAAGGTAATTGTCTTAAGGAGAAGTGAGATGGCATTTGAGGGTGAACTCAATAAATAGAAGTCAGCTCTCATTATCTCTGTTTCCAGTAATAACAACCTCTCTACTCCAGCACACAACATTATCAATTTTAGGTATCTAGATTTTGTGTATGATGTTTTATACTCATGATTTGAAATTGATCTAAACTAAATAGTGTTCTGTAATGCTTATTGCATGGTATAGGTGCGTATTATCATCCATTGCTAGAAGCACAATCTAGGTGATAGTAAAACAAGCCCATATCTATCCTTGGATGTGCCTTTCACCTTCCTGACCCGGCACAGCTTATACGCTCAGCTCACTTCTCCAGTCCATCACATGTGCACAACTGCAAAACATACTTGATAAACTTTTTCCTAACACGAAGTTCTCTTGACTTTGTTTTTCAGGCCCAGCTTGTTTAAGCCAACCAAACGGTATTGTTATTAGCATAAAAGTGAACCCTGATATCATTAACATCTTCTTTAGCACACAAGATTGTTAGAGTTTCAGCTATTAGGAAAAGGATGAGATCGTTGTATGTGGCAGAGGGACTCCTTCTGATGTAGGATTATGACAGAAACAAAGCTACTCTTCCCAGGCAGAGGGAGCAAGGGAGGGGGAGATGGAAGGAAGAGGAGAGAAGAGAAAATAAAGCCCTAGCAAAAACAAAAACAAAACAAAACAAAATCCTATCAGATACTAAAATGTTTTAGTTTTGTTGAACCGCACCATGCCTCGAGAAGAAAGGATGTTTTGGTGTCGGACCCATGCTCCATTCTGGGATTACAACAACCCAGGACATGTTCTCTTCATGGAAGAGGCAAAGGCACAAGAGTCAGGCTATGCCATGCAGACTTAACATTTCTGCTTAGGACATGAGCACTAACAACACACCAGCCAGGAAATGGAGAGAAGTCTGCGATCAGGGGTGAATACTGCACTGACTCTATGGGGGGGGGGGGAACCCCCACAAACCAGAGGGGGCCTGGCAGCAATCCAATCTTCTATTGTTCCCTGTGACCCTAGGAATAGCAGATAATAATCCCAGAGCTCCTTCTTTTCTATCTGTGAGGAGAGTATCAAGTTACCTTGGGGAGTTGTGACAATCAACTCTACACAAAAGGTGTCAGCACTTCATAGATCTCTATGTACACACTGTGTCTTAGGTTAGGGTTACTGTTGCTGCGACCATGACCAAAGCAACTCGGGGAGGAGAGGGTTTATTTCACTCACAGATCATTGTCAAAAGCAGTGAGGGCAGGAACACAAACAGGAAAAAAACCCAGAGGCAGAAGCTAATGCACCCGTCATGGAGGGTTGCTACATACTGGCTTACTCACACAGCTTCCTCAGCTGCTTTCTTACAGAATCCAGGACCATCAGCCCAGAGATGGCATGACCCACCATGGGCTCTACCCCTTCCCTGCCCTGCCCACTGAGCACTAATTAAGGAAATTGCACTACAGGCTTGGGTAAAGCCCACTCTTACGGAGGCATTTTCTTTTGATTGAGCTTCCCTATTCTCAGATGAGTTTAACTTATGTCAAGTTGACATAAAACTAGCCATTACAACTGATCCCTTGTCAGCTTGACACACAAACACATCACTTTTCAATTAGAATGTTTCCTTTCTTATTTATCCCCAAGATGACACATTAATATCAAGATCACAGTGTAAAACCTAACTTTAAAAGTTCTCACAGTAGTTACAAATTCAAACACATTAAAAGTCCCTATCTTTAAAATATCCAATCTCTTTTAAAATCCAAACTCAGTTTTAAAAGTTCAAAGTCTTTCAGCTGTGGGCTCCTGGAAAAAAAAAAAGTCAAAACTAAGTCCTTTCTTCAAGAGGGAAGAACCAGGGCACAGTCACAATCAGATCAAAGCCAAACCAAACTCTGACAGTGCAAATAACTTGAGGTCCAATGTCTGGGATTCACTCACCATCTTCCAGGCTCCTCCAAGGGGCTTGGGTCACTGCTATAGCTCTGCCGTCAGCTTGTCTTCTAGGCTCTGACTTGCTCCACACTGCTGCTGCTGCTGCTGCTGCTGCTGCTGCTGCTGCTGCTGATGATGATGATGATGATGATGATGATGCTGTTCTTGGTGGTCATCTCATGGTTCTAGCATCCCCAAAACTGTTGGGGTCTCTTGGGCTGGGATCAGTTTCTATCTAGTAGTTAGTACCAGGCTTAGTGTGCCATGGTAATTCTCAAGAAATGGCTAGTCTGCTCCACAGTTGTACTGGGGCTCTGTTAGGCATAGATCATCTTGAGTCAGCGGAAGAATGCTCCAGAAGACCCTGACAGCAGAACCATCACTCTAGAAAAATTTCAGTGCTATGAAACCTGATGAATGATGGTTTGGTCTCATGTGTGCTTATACCAGCCCTGTGGGGAAAGGCAGAGGTAGGAGGATTGCTGGGGCTTCCTGGATACCAACTTAGCTAAAACATTCCAGCTCCAGGTTCAGGGGGAGACCTTATCTCAAAGGAATAACATGGAGAGTGATAGAGGATGATGCCCAAAGCCCTTCTCTGGCCTCTGAGGGAGCGCACAGGCATGCGTACACACTCTCTTCATAAAAATAAGAACATCATACTGATGGGCATATATACATATCGTATTTACCATAAATTGATCTGGATCATATTTTCTCTAGCGAAATAAATGCGTTTTTCTCAAAGGTGTACTTTATTTCTTCTTTCTGCCCTAACTTTCAGCTGAGGATGTGGAAACCCCTATTCACAGATCTATTCTGAGAATCTAAGAGTCTTTGAAACAGCAACCTAAGTAAGCAAGAAGAGGCAGGTATAGTTAGTTGCTTCAAAGAAAGTAACTTGTCAGACACTTGGATTCAGATCTTCCTTTCTTCACATTCACTCCTGGATGCCGTACATTGGTGTTTAGTAGTGACCATGCTTCTGCACAATCGCTGTTTAGTACTAGGAGGAAACAGGAAGTTTCTGCGGGGAGCATGACGTCTAAGCTGCAGTTGCTTCTGTTCCTTAAGTAATTCAAGATGACTAACCTGATAGCTCGGGTGGAAGGAGGGAAAAGGGTAAGATTTACAGGTAAACACGGAGTCTTGGCTACTGAAAGGGTTTGGTCTTCATGTGTCCTTTCTTGACTCCTCAGGTGGCCAATGCTCTTCCCGATGAACTGCTCATCTGGGTCTTCGTAGTGCCACCAGTCCGGTAGGAAATGTAATGAAACTTAAAGACTTAAAGGTAGGAGAAACAGCAATTGTGTGCTTATGCCCATGGCCCATTTCCTTATACTGCTTCAGGTAGCCTTCCTGCCTGGCCCCCTCAAACAGGAGTCCAGAGTTGGCCTTGCTGAGGGTTGTGCCTTTGGTGTGGAGGCGGCCAGAGGTGAAGCATAACCCACCAGGGGAGGGTGCTGCCTCCTGTGGCTTCCCAGCCCACAGCACCAGACATTAGGCTCAGCAATACCTGGCAGCAGGCTTATTCAATCCTCCAGTCCCCAACGTCTCTCCTGCTCACCTCTTGGACCTGACAGACAAGCCTCCTAGCCACCCAGGCTTGGAATCTTTCTGTACATCGCGTTTCCTAGCTCTACCCTGGCACTGGCGCTTTTTGAGGGGTGCGCGGATCTGTCCCCACCCTGTTCGGAAGAAAAGGTGTTCACTAGGTGTTCACTAAGTAAGCAGTTCATTCATTCACTGAGCACATACTGCCGCAGGAGCTAAGTCACGTGGCTCAACAGAACGACAAGCTGGTGCCTGCTCATTCCAACTTGCGTACATAAGAAGAACAAAATAAACAAGGGAGTGTGCTGTGTTAGGAGACGATGGAAGCAGTTATAAACCCAACCCTGTGGAAAGGTACCTAGGAGAAATTGTCTCTTAGCTTGTGTCTTGAAGAACGTGGGGGTTAGCCTGGAAAATGAGGGTGGGAGCTGATGAGGGGACAGAACCTCAGGATTCCAGTACTGCAGATGGAGCTGCGTGGCTCCATCACATGTTCCCTGTTGCTATAGACTGAAGCAAGCCTCCTCTCCTTAAGGTGTTTCTGTCAGTATTTTATCACAGTGCCGCAAGTCTGTGATCTTTATTAATTAATTTTGTGTATCTGTGACCCAAATTCCTGAGAGAACAGCTTAAAGAAAAACATTTTTATTTTGGCTCACAGTTTCTGAGTATCCTTGGCTCCCCACGCTTGCACAGAACATTGTGGTAGCAAGAACACACCAGGGGATTTTGTTTTTAACTCATGATGTATCAAAGGCAAGGGGCAAAGAAATATGTGGCATATGCTTTTGTGTATGAAATTTTGTCATGTACTTAATTAATTATACTTGAAAGCAGATATTAATAAAATGAGAAGTAGATGAAATTTAGAACAATGCTATACCATGACATTAGTACATTGGTTGTTTTTGTTTTGTTTTTGTTTTTTTGTAGTTGCTATAAACTTTTAAAAGGAACAAACATGGATGCATGAGAGTATAGGATGATGTGACTGATTTCTGCAAAACTGATGTATAATCAAAGGTTAAAGCTTTTCTTCACAATATTTGTTCTTACACTGAAAGGAATAAAGAATCTTTATTCATGCTCTTCTATACTTAAACACTTTAGATATAGATGACAACTTATATATTATCATAGCCTTATGACTAGGTATAATCTTGTTGTAAGGTGAACAAAATCTGGAAAACATAATAAATGTATGTGCCTTTTGACCTAATAGCTTAAATTCAACTATTCTAAAGAGATAATATAAGCAATAGAACAACATAAATTTGATATGCATATATATTCTTTATATATATTATAATTCATTGTATTTACAGTTTTTAAAGGAAAGAAGCGCCAGTGTCCATGGGAGTAAATTATAGTTCACTTGTGTGTGGTTGCTAAATGTATAGGTAGGAAATTATTGTGAACTGTATTGAGTGCATTTGATAGAATGTTCAATAAAACAGTACAGGGGAATCTAAATAGACTATCACTGCAGTTGAACACACAAAAAACAACAAAAGTAAATTTGGCAAAATACTAACAATAGTTGCCTTTAGATGGGGATATTATGGATTATTAGTTTTCTTTGGTTTTTTTAAAAATTATCTGTGTTTCAGAGATTGGTAATTTTTATTTTCCAACTATCTTCTCTTTTTTTTCTATTAAAAACACTCCCCTCAACCCTCCAAGAGAGCCCTGAGATGTCCTGAGTTCACATGGCTTCAGTGAGATTTGTTTTACTCCTTATATCCCACAAACCAAATGGTCACAGGTAAGCAGATCCACTTTACAGCCTTTGTGGAGCTTTGGAAAAAATGTATGTTCTGCTATCGATGGGGAGGAGGGTAAAGCATTAGCCATAGATAGGGAGGGGGTAGAACATCAGCCATGATGGGGAGGAGGGTGGAACAGTAGCCATGGATCAGGAGGAGGGTATAACTTTAGCCACAGGCAGCATTAGTCAGAGGAAGGTAGAGACAAATGATGGAGAATACATCTGGGGAGCATCCTTAATTGCGGGACTTAGCTGTCTGCCGTGGGACTATACCTAGATTCTTCTTCAGTTACATGAGCATGTAACTTTGTTTTTAGCCTAAGCCAGTCTGGTTTTGTTTGTTTTTTGTTTTTGTTTTGTTTTGGGCTCATAATTTGCAACTTAAAAAGCTTTGATTAATTGAATAATCAAAGCATGTTATTTTTTTAATTTTAATTTTTATTAATTACAATTTAGTCACTTTGTATCCCCTCCTGTAGCTCCTTCCCTCCTCCCCTCCCAATCCCACCCTCCCTCTCCCTTTCCACCAGTCCACTGATAGGGGAGGTTCTCCTCCCCTTCCTCTGATCCTAGTCTATCAGGTCTCATTAGGAGTGGCTGCATGGTCTTCCTCTGTGTCCTGGTAAGGCTGCTCCTCCCTCAGGGGGAGGTGATCAAAGAACAGGCCTCATGTTACTTTTATACAGGTGAAAAAGAAAATATGTACCTGTAAGCGTTCTGAAGCAACCTAAGCATTCTAAAGGTCATACTCATTTCTTGGCCTGCACTAGAAGTATAGGTAAAATATTAACAATAACTTTGGAGTTCAAAAATTCAGAAATCTTGGTTCAGTCAAGGCATTGTGTTCTTGATGTTTAGGTGGAGGGGACAAGGGAACGCAAAGGGCGCGCTCTTACCAGCTGGGCTTGTGTTTTGATGTTTTGTCTTTCCAACTGCCCTCCCTTCTGCTAACTGCAGCATCTGCTTTTTCCTAGAGCCAGGTCCCCTTCCTAATTCTTGACCCAGGTGAGCAAATTAAGTAAACTAGTTTATTCAGTACCTTTCAGAGACACTTCCAAACAGACATTAAGGAAAGAAACTCTTATCTGAGGCTGGTGCCTGTAAAGTCAGCCTTATGGAAGATGCTTGTTTGAGAGAGGAAGGCACAATACCCGTGCAAATAGTGTTCCAGAGACAGGTTGGCCCAGTAATTCTCAGCATCAAGAGTAGCGACATCCCTGCCCCTTCCATTTTTTTTTTCAAACAACCAGAAAGTATGGGTTCTTCCACTCCCACTGAGATATGTTTCTTACCTGCACCTGCTCATCCCAATTAAGTGCCATGTTTAGCATCTCTAGGGCAGAGAAGGAATGAACCTTGGCAGCTGTGTGCAGCTTAGCCCAAAAGTCATGGCCTTTCTGTTCCTCCCTGAACCTCCAGGAGGGTCTTGGCACTTTTGAGCCAGAAATTCATTAGGCTAGGCTAATGATATTTTATGCAGTGCCCAGCTAAAGAAGACAGGCGTCACAGAAAGGTGAAGGTGGCAGTGAATGCCTTGAAGAGAGAAAAATTTTTATTTCCTGGCAGTTTCAACACACCTATCAGTGGATTTTAGCAGTTCCTCACCCTATTCATTTCATAGCCTCCCTCTCTCTCAATGAAAACCTTTGTCTCCCACCAAGTCCCCCTTCTATTTTCGTGCCTTTTACTTTGTTTGTTGGTTTCCTTGTTTTTGTGACCTACTGGATTACGTTAGGGTTTTGCTTGCATGAGCGTAGGGGGAGATTGTGTCCTGGAGCACAGGCAACTTATCAGAGGTCACGGCACTGCAAATCTAACGTACTCTCCCCAAGCGAACATTAACTGTCCTTAGCGCCTAAGGGAGTGGTGAGTCGCGTGAGCGCCTCCCCTTCCTACGATGGATGAAATGCTGACAGGCCCAATCCTGTGCTCATCTTCTGGTGCAGTAATCACAGTGGCAGCAAGCTCATGGGTGCAGCTGCTGCGCCAAGTCCGGACAACGTCTTGCTGTAGCCTACCTACTCTCCATCCTCCGGCTCTGACATTCTCCCCACCCCCTCTTCCACAATGTTCCCCGAGCCTCATACAGGATGACACACAGATGTCCCATTTAAGGCTGAGCACTCAACAGTCACTTATTTCTAGTATTTAACCAGTTACGAGTACAGTTATGCTGCACACTGCAGAGAGAAGCCTCTCTGGGGAAGGCTGGGAACAGTGCCAACCTGTGGTCATAAGCATGAGTATTTAGAAATCACTTCTATACCCTATCTGCTTAGCAAAACAACAGCAGTGGGTTGTCCCTCTGTTCCCTGACAACCTATGACCTGTGCAGCCATGGGCTCATAAGCAGGTTTACAGTGCTAGGCTAGAGTTTCCTTTTAAGGACAGGCTTCAGATCAGTCAAAAGCAGTTGTTTTCCCCATCATTGTTATCACTGTTATATCACCCTCTTACCAATAGGTGCCTTTCACAAGTTCAAAGCTGGGTAGAGAACTGCGGACTTTTCCCCCTCAGCAGCCAGCATAGTATCTTTCAGTTTTTGTCTCCGCTCAGTTCCAGCTTTCTTTCTCTCTTTCTGATAACTAATGTATATAATGTGTGTGGGATAGAAGAGAGAAATTGTAAATCAACACACACACTTAGATGGGGAGACAGAGACAGACAACAGACACACACACACGAGAGAGAGAGAGAGAGAGAGAGAGAGAGAGAGAGAGAGAGAGCGCAAAATAGTTTAGCTGTCAGAAGGAGGCAAAACTTTTCCTGGAAAGGAAAATGAAGCAGAAGGGAAGAGAGAAAGATGGCTGATCTGGGGTGACAGATTGCAGCTGTTTCCTTCTTCATCTGTAGGACATCGAGAAGAACAACCACCATGGTCTGTGGTCCACTCATTGACCCGGAACCCAGCTGGACGAACAATTCCTTCTCCTTTGGCAAAAAGAAGAGAGCAAACAGGGCGAGTGGCCCACCTGCAACCTCAGCTCTTGGGAGACCTGGGAAGGAAGATTTCTGTGAGTCAGAGGCCAGCATTTTTTCACACACACAAAAAAATTTAAACGGGAGTGGAGGATACTGGGAAATTAGAGGATGCAGAAAAAAATGCCTTCTTTCTGGTTAAATATAGTTGATAAGCCCTTGAAATGTAGTTAGTACTATTGAAGATCTATACTTTCAACTTCAAAACCGTAGTAGTGTTTTCTCTGTTAGCTCAGCATCATTGACTTGGTAGAATCGTCTTTCATTTAGCCACATCATCTCACTGACTGTGTTATGTACTGGTATATGGAATGTACATCATTTTAGCATCACTGCTGATCTACTTGGCGATGACTGACTAACTGAAGGGACTCTGGCCAGTGTGGAGAGTGGGGAGAGCATGGTTCTTGTATGCCTTGTCCTTCCCTCAATTACCTCTGCCTTGCTAAAAGCCACCAAGGTCTATTTCCTTATTTGGCCAGTCCCTCCTCCTGATGCTGACTACCAAGGTCCAGCTATCAAAGTATTGAAAGACAGCAATCAAAAGCCACCTTTGGTTCACCTAGTTACCATGAACAATTAAAATTAAACACCTCATCCTAACACAGGGTTTCCCATTTTACCTTATAAACCACCATTTTTCTATGTGCCACATCCGTTTCCTCTCTATCCAGAGGCCTTCCTTTATCCCACTCCAGGACAAATACCTCTTTCTCGTCTCCCTTGTTTCCCTCCTCTTCTCCTTCTTCCTCTATATTTTTTGCCTGTTTCCTATTCCTGCCCTCTGTCACCTCTGGGGCAAGTAAATCACCTTTGTGTGGAGAACTTGGTCTTGGGGTCCTGAGCTGACAGATTTTCTTTCACTACTTCAGTTAGATGGTTGTTTTACTAAAATACTGAATGCATTTATTGGAATATGCAAGCAGTGTGAGGTATTGTTTATGTAAACTGTAATCAGTAACTAAGTTGAAATACATGTGATAATGTGATTAAATTATTTTTAGTTAAGAATAAATAGAAATTGATTTTAAATTGAAACAAAGGCATAATATTTATGCACAATAAGATAAAAATGCAGACACTACTACTGTGATCAGAACTGTAAAGAGAATAGGTTTCAACAAATTACAATTTGATGAACAAACAAGCAAACAAAACCAAATCTGTTATGCAAAAGATCCTTAAGATAACAACAAAGAGGCTGCGTAGATGGTTCAATCTGTAAAGCACTTGCACCACAAGGATATAGACGTCAATCCAGATCCCCCTAACCTCTGTAAAAACCAGACACGGCACTTGTAAACCCAGAGAGGACGAGACGGAGACAAAGGCAGGCTGAGATCTGGATGATTGCAAGTCAGTTGGTCTAGCCTACTTGGTGAAGTTCCAGACCAAAAAAAGACTCTGTCTTAAACAAAAGATGGACGACTTCCAAGGAAGTTTTGGGGTTATCCTCTGACCTCCACACACACAGAGGCAACCCGCACATACACGTGCACCCCCACTCCTATTGCAACACCCCGCAAATAACAGCATAGTCTTTGCTAGCAGATAAATAGTAAGTCTGGTCATCACTAAAAAGAAGGAGACAGGGCAATTAAATTAAGGGCCTTACATCAGAACTAAGGAACCAAAAACACCTCTTAAATGATTTATAACAACAGGCAGAACTTGTAACATTATCTAGTTATAAAATAGCTTGAAATTTGAGCCAGTTAAAACTTTTAAAGGTATTTGGGTAATTTTGCTATGTAAGTGTGTTTTTTTTTTCAACTGTAATTTTTAAAAAATGAAAACGGGGTCTCAACCTTCAGCCCACATTGGCCTCAGACAAACACACACACACACACACACACACACACACACACACACGGGTGTATATAAAGAAAATATTTGTTGTGAAATTTTTGTTAAGATATTTTGATGAAAAGACTATAAATAACATCAAAGATCAAGTGATTAAAAATGCGAAAAATTACTAAGTTGAAATATTCACTTGCTTTGTTCCTCTCTCTGATACGTGTTTAAAAAAATATGCTCAGTTTTCAAAACCAGACTGTTTGAAAAGTGTTACAGATACAGTTGAATTTTTTTTTTATAGTCTATATGTACAAGTGTGTGTGAATCATTGCTGGTTTATCAAGCTGCTGTGAAGTGAGGAAACAATAAACCCAGTGATCTTGTGTTCTTTGCCAGTGCATGCTGGTTGAGTAATGGAAGAGTTTTCCAACGGTTGACTATACTATCACGCCAATATTTTAAAACAAAAGGAATGCTTGCCAAATACCCAACCACCAAAGAAAATGCCAGCATGTTATTTACAAGTTCCACGATACCATCCTTTTCTTCTGAGCAGCTCAGTCACTCAAGCTGAGGGAAAGAAAATCTTGTGTAAGCCTTAGCTAGTCAGGTGGTTTTTTTTTTTTTGCTGAAATCAAATATGTTATGATAAAAATGTCAACGGCTTTCACACTTTCTGTAAATGGACCAAGGTGTGCAAGATGTTATGGGGTCGGGTTCCAGCAGGAATGGGGGAGGGGGTATGCAGGTCCCATCCCTAACTGAGACAATGATTGGGAGAGTCATTTTCCTTCACATTTGGTTGCCCATTCTCCATGGATGGGCCACCAGAACTAACTGGACTCAATGGGGTTTAAAAAATAAAAAAGGACCTGTAATCCCAGCACTCAGGGAGGCAGAGACAGGCAGATCTCTATGAGTTCAAGGCCAGTCTGGTCTACAAAGTAAGTTTAGGTCAGCTAAGGCTACACAGAGAAACCCTGCCTAAATAAATAAATAAATAAATAAATAAATAAATAAATAAATAAATAAATAAATAGAAAGAAAGAAAAAAGGAAGAAAATGAAGTTGGGGGGAAGACATGTTTGTTCAGTTCCAGGATAGTTTAGGGTAGTAGATATAATCAAAATTCATTCCATACATCTATGAGATTCTAAAAAAAAAAAAAAAGAAAATAATATAATTTTTTTGATTCTTGGAAGTGTGTTAAAAGTTAGTTGTCGTGTTATATAAATTAGTTGCAAAAACTAAAGAAAAACTGAAGACAATTTGTCAATATTTTATAAACTTGGAATTTATTATTTACACAGTCCCTTTCAAAATCTGATGTGCTAAGTATACAGTCTCACACACATGCACACGGACATTTAAAGACTGAAACAAGGAAAGCCAGAGGGAAAAGTTTTTGTTTGTTTGATGATGAACACATGAGGTCGAGAACCATTTTTCAACACATGAGGTCGAGAACCATCTTTCTGATCAAGACCTTCAGGCTCTTCTTGCTGCCGGGGATGATGGGGTGGTGATGTGGTGGGTGAGCCAGCTGATAACATGTCATGTGATCTCCCATCACCCTACGCAAGGAAGCACGGTGAGCAAACAGTTCCCAAGCAGATTTCTTCCCTGCTCCCTTGACAGGAAGTAGCAAGCCAGGATGCCCCTTGGATAATCAGAGCAGCCTGTGAAGCACGCCTAGCTGCAGTGGGGGACAGTGGGAGCCAATGCACAGAAAGCCGGAGGGGCGGAAGCAAGAGCATTGTTGCCAATAGGTAGTCATGATGTTGAACTGTACTCATCTAAAATATCTCTTTCCTTTAGGTAATAAAACTGCTTTTTACTGGATGGAATACTTCATTAAGTTTATAACGTTATAGTTTTAGGTGTTTTTTTTTTTTAATCTAGTGTTCTGAGAAATACTGGTTCCAACAGGTACCACAGTTAGGGCACAGTTAGGTACCACAGCTAATGCTTTGAGAGCTATGCATGTATGTAGAAGGCCCCATATGCCTGTGGAATATCTCTTTGGCTGGGTCATTACTTCCTTACTCATTTTTCTGTCCTATAATTGTGCCATCTTTTCTTTATGAGGCTGAAGGAAGAGTGGGAAGGAAGGCATAGGCCAGGAGACTTACTGCATTACCAAGTAAATCCTCTCAAGTAGGCACGGCTACCTGAGGCAGCTAAGGGTCAGAATGCAAGGAGAGCAGCTGTATATTACAAACCCATGAGCCTGGCCCAGTGCCTTTGACCAGGATGCATTCCCTACAGTGTTCCATCTCTCAGCTAAGAAGCGTGGTTTGGGAGGGGTGCCTTCCTGATATGACATTTTAGCTTTTTCCTATTAGCTACCATTGCATTTATCAAAAAACTGGAAACTAGCAACCCTACATTGGAAAACGAATGACTGACATAAAAAATATCCATGTAGGATGCTGAGGAGATGAGTCAGTGGGTAAGGTGCTTGTACAAGCTTGAGGACCCAAATTTGGATTCCCAGCACTCATGTAAAAGCTGAGTGTGGGGGCCTGTAGTCCCAGTGGTAGGGAGTGGGCAAAGGGAATCCTCAGGCTCACTAGACAGCCAGTCTAATGAAGGAGTGAACTGAATGATTCAGGTTCAGTCACACACACACATAGAGAGAGAGAGGGAGACAGACACAGAGATAGACAGAGACAGAGACAAACACAGATAGACAGAGACAGAGACAAAGAGCTAGACACAGATACACACACACACAGAGAGAGAGAGAGAGAGAGAGAGAGAGAGAGAATATGTAGTAATGCATAGACAAAAATTCCATTTTCTTGTCAGAGAGAGGCCACCAAAACAGTAACCCCATCTCTGGGACCCTGGAGTCCACTCTGCACTTTCAGCATGCTTCAGCTCATAAGGTGAGCCCAGGTTCCAGCCTGAGCCAGAGGAACGCACAGCCCTTGGTTTTCCTGACCTTCTGACATGTGAATTTGAGCCCAACTCCCTACCTAATAACTGCAATCTTAATTTTAGCTCTTAAGTCTTGGAGGTATATATGCTAATTGGCAATTTGGTCCTTTGATTGTATTTAAGCCTCAAGTCCATTGCTTTGGCTTTCAGCTTTCCCTTTTGCCTCCCATGAAAATTTACCGCCCTAGGTTCCATCTTCAGATTCTAATTTAGCCGTTTGACCATATTGGCAGTAGGATCTGGAGCAAGAAGGCTGACATGTCTAAAATCTAGCAGTGACAGAGCCTAACGGATTCTGAGGTACCTGGATTTAGCTAGTGGTGCATTCCACTTCAAACTTATGAGCAATGGGAAACTAAGAATGCTCTGCCAGCTAGTTTTTATGTCAACTTGAAAGAGGCTAGAGTCACCTGAGAGGAGGAAATCTCAGTTGTAAGCCAAGCCTGTGGGGCATTTTCTTAATTAACAATTGGTGTGGGAGGGCCCAGCCCATTGTGGGTGGTGCCATCCCCTGGGCTAGTGGTCCTGGATGCTATAATAAAGCAGGTTGAACAAGCCACTATGTGGCGCTCCTCCATGGACTCTGCATCAGCTCCTGCCTCCAGGTTCCTGTCCTGCTTGAATTCCTGTCTTGGCTTTCTCTCGCTGGACTCAGAACATAAACCACATGATCCCTTTGCTCGCCAGGTTGCTTTTGGTGAGGCTGTTTATCACAGCAATAGTAACCATAACTACCACAAAACTGTGGCAGGATTCTCCAGAGACACTGCACCAACGAGCAAGACAGTCTGGAGAGCTCTGTTTACCTACTTATCCCTTATAAACTAAGAACCCCCTGTAAATTAACCTGTTAGATCATGGAAGCTGTGCAACCCCGAATCTGCAGCTGGTAACCTGAGTCCCAGGAGGGCCGATGGTGCGGGTCCAGACACACAGCAGCTAGTTTGAGAAATCGAAATAGGAGTTTGTATACTCTGCTGTCGGGAGTGTAAACAGGTAGAACCCTGTTGGAAAGCCAGAGAGTGCTCTATAATTAAACCAGGTGCGCCATATCTAGTAATTCGGCTGCTATGTATAACCGAAAGTGATGCGCACGTATGTGGGTGGAAATGTTCCTATCACGTTGTTCATTATAGCCCCAAATTAGAAACTGTAAATGTCATCAGTAGACTGCACAAACAAATGAGGGATGTGCGCATATGATTGAAAACTGTCAGATAATGACACTGGAAAAAAAGTCCTCACATTGACTTGGTTCTTCGCAGTCTGTGACCTAATACGAATGAGTCATGAAAAAGTTACACTGAACAATTCTGGTGGGTTTATACTAAATTCAGAGTTATACTGTGAATGCACTTCCCTTAAGACAGATTTTTAACTTATGCCTGGACCTAAGGACTATGTTCATGCCCATTTTTAAAGCTTAGCCATTTAGATGGCTGCAGGGAAGGCGAAATTCTGCCCTAACTAAAGCAGTGAGAATTCCCCACTTGCCTGATGGAGGCTGAGTAAGATGTTCTGCATCGCCAGGGAGTGTGGAGTTGGTAGTCATGTCACCTGGTCCAGCCTTGGCTATGCAGTGTGCCTGCTGTGAAGTATGAGGAGTGATATTCACTAGCTAAAATGGGCTGAACACATGTTGGAACCCATTCACAAATGTGACAGAATTCAGTGTGGGTGATGGGGCTTCCAGGAGCTGCTCAAAGGACAGAGCTCACAGGAAACAAAGAGTGGCTTTCCGATGATGAAATCCTAGTGAGCTAGTTTGGGTCTTCCCATCTTCCACAGCTGGCAGGGGCCATCTTTGAACTAGAAAATTAGCCACCATCAAATGCTGAACCTGATCACACCTTGATTTTGGACTTCTTAGTTTTTATATTATGAAACTGAAGTTTTATTACTTATAAGCTAACCCCCCCCCCACACACACAATGGCAAAGAGCAAACTGTTCCACCATGATGTGAGTCCCACCAGAATGATGTTGAGCAAAAGAAGCCACACAAAGAATTACATAATGCATGACTCAACTTACATAAAAATTAAAATGCAAAAGCTGGTCTCTATTACATAGCAGCATAGGAACTAACTTTGGGGAAGGGAATAAAAATTAGGAGTTTCAAAGAAAGTGTCTAAGCAAAGAATAATAGCTTTTATTTAGAGAGTTAATAGGGCTGTTTATTTTATTCAATTTTAAACAAAGTGTCAGAGGAGTTCTACTTAGTTACACAGCACATGAATTGTTTTGAAAACCTACCAAAAACACGTACTCAGATGATTTGCTGACATTAGAAAACATCCTTAAGTTGACATTTTATCCACGAAAAATGATAAGGTGCATTGAAGGATGAATTGCTTAAGAATCTATAACTATTATCCAAATTTTATTTGCGTAAAATTTACATACTTTTGGAAGTGTGTGCAACTATAGGGATAAAAAGATTTGTGCAAACGTTAGAGATGCCACAATGTAAGCATAACAGTTCCATGAGAAAAGCATAAAGGTGAGGCAGTGCAGGTCAAGTTCAGGAGGGGTACACATGGAGGGAAAAGAGGCTATAAAGAGAACCTGGGGCAGTTGTGAAAGGTTTTGAGTGTTGGGGTCTGTTCTTATCCCAGAGACTGTAGAAAGCCATTAAGAGTTCTGGGTAATATTACTTTTCCTCGTTCTTTGTATTTCTAATAATATGAAGTGTAAATCATGATTTCTATCCTTCACAATTATCCAAAGTGGTAGGTTAGGAAACTGATACCTAAAAAAGGCTAACTTATCCTAAGACAAAAAAAAGTGAGCTTTTTTTTTTTTTTTTCAATCGTACTATTAATTTATATGTGTGTATGCTTGCTTGGGTTTCTGTTCCATTTGCATGCAGGATCCCACAGACGCCAGGAGAGGGTGCCAGATCCCTGGAATTGGGATTATACTCAGCTGTGAACCTTGACGTGTGTGCTGAAAGCCATACTTGAGTTCTCTGCAAGATCAGTAAGTACTCTTAACTGATGAACCATCTAGCCAGTTCCAGTTTTGCTTTCTTTTAAGGAATTTCCCCCCTCCCTCCTAAAAAACCCCCCAGAGCTTTAGAAGGATTCAACAAATTACTTATTTTGGTAGAGGATTCAAGGAAGACCCCAGTAGCATTATGAGCAGCCATCACATGGAGTGAGTGGCTGGCATGGTTCCCATAGCAATAAAAATCTTAGTCACAAAACTTTGTCTTTCTGAAACTAGAGAACATGATTTGATGATCTTTCTCAATCTATGAAGTCAGAGGCATTGAGTCCTATGTGAGCTCAGGGTCCTGCCTCTAGAAAAAGACTTTTTTTTTTTTAATATTGTTATAATTGATGGTTCTTTCTTTTTGTCTCAGGAATATTCTCCTGTGCAGTGATACACTTTATGAATATATTGTGAAAGTTTTTGTTTCCTCTGTAGCTTTTGGATTTGGCTTATACGAAAGAGGTAGAACGTTCCTTTTAGCCAAGATAAAATCATCTCACTGCCTGAGATCTGAATCACTAATGATGTAAAATGCACATTTCCTCCTTACTGTCCAGTCAAACCCTTGATTTTAGGTGGCAGTTTGGGTTCAACTCCCAGGCTCATCCTTTCTAGGTTGTGTAATTTGAGGCAAGTCACTAGGCCTCCTGGACTCTTGGCCTCTTTAACTACATTATGGGATACAAAGCTAGCACTGGTTTCACGATGGGCATGAAGTGCTAAACACATAGCCAGGTTTGTTATTGTTATGTAACAGGTTTTCTGGCCTTTCTGCAATTTAATGGATAATTTCTTAGCAATGTTTTTCTACTGATTATCAGAGGGGTTGGGAAATGTACTTTAATTGAGTATTTTCAATGACTAAATTGATTCTCTCTCTTCCTCTTTCTCCTCTCTCTCCAAAATATGAAATACAAAATAAGGATTAAGACTCAAAGGTACATTAGAGAGGTATTGCTGTTATAAAGTACTTAAAATCCAAGATAGAATCTGATTGGCTAATTTCATTCAAGTCCTTGTCTTTAGCCTCCAAGGATATGAACAGAAATAGATTCTCCATGCTATTTTACAAAAGAATAAATGTCCTTGTTCTCTTTTTATACGTGTGTTTATTAGCTCACCGCATCTGAAAAGTTGGGCCCTCACTATGCAACCACGGGGAAGAACTCAGACTGTTAGCTTACCCTGCCCATTAAGTGAAGATCAGCATTATACTTACTTTCTGGAGTTGTAAGTTTTAAAGCAGACAGTCAGTCTAATAGAGCTTAGCATTTAATCCTCACTCATTAAATGAGAGTGTAAAAGGCATCACCTGCATGCCACCTGAATCCTCTTTACAGGTGAGCATGGCCTAGTTCCTGGCTGCTGTTTGTGTTGCCTGAGAGCACTCACAGCTGTTTCTCCACCAGAAACTAGCGCTCAGATCAAGACAGCATCTGGCCCAAGGGCAAGTCCCAGCCAGTAGCCAGAGACCTAGTGGTACAAAAGGCTAATACTTTGCTTCAAAGTGGGCTATTTTGTGGTGTATCTTCTGACTCCTTGAAGAATCAAAGCAAAGATAGTTTTCAGCTATTGTACATCTTGTTGTTTGGGTTTTTGGCTTCTATGCCGTATCCTGCACTCTAACCATGGGAATAACGTTTTCAATTATTTACAACAATCTTCATTTCCATCTTGGCTCATGAGGAACCCATTTAAAGACCGCTGATATCAGGAGTAATCCTGGAAAGCTGACCTCTGACAGTATTCTCTGAATCTCAAGATATCACTGGCAGACATTGTCACTACTGTGTTCTGTAAGATATACACATTTTACAAATATTAATACCAATAGTAAGCAATGAAAATGAGACCAAATTATGTAGCAATGCAGCCTAACACTATTAAAAAGTTAGAAGGGGTAAAGATAGCTGGTTGGTATACTAAAACCAGCAGTGACAATGGGAAAATCCTACTGCCTTTATATGCTTGGCGTATAAGTTGGTTTTACTGCCTTTTAGTCTTTCATCACTGACCTTCGTACATACAACAGCATCAAGATGGTGCAAAGCATGCTAAGCAACCAACGGTTTACTAATGCAAGTATTAAACCACAAACTTTATACAAAATTCCAAACTGAGATATCCATGGAAGGACTTCAACTATGAATTCAATTCCAATAACCTTTCAGTTAACTGGGAAAGTACTATAAAGAGCTGGTTTTAGATTTTATTAAGATTATTAGATTTTATTAATGTGGGGACACTAACCATGCAAACCTGGGGGAAATGTCTACTCACAAATATCAAAACACAAGCTGTGATAACCAGATAAATATAGTATTGTTATGAAAGAAAATGGTTAAAATAGGCCAGGATGGAATGTATTGACATCAACAAGCTTGTGAAGTATGAGGCATCAATGGGGAAACATTATTCTTCTCAGCATGAGCACATCAGAGGTGGGCTAACAAGTCTGTAGGGAGCCACTGTCCCAAACAGTAAGGTTGAGTTCACTTGTTCCTCCATTTCCTGGAACAGAAGGCATTCTTTAAAGCCTGAACTTATTTTTCTGACACTCGCTGTATGAAATTTTTAATCATAGTTTAAAAAATTGAAATGTGTGCTCAGAAGTAAATCACTAAAGAAATAATAGATTCAATCACATAAGATTGGGTTCTATTAAAAACTAAGCTAAAAGTCAAAAAGTAAACAGACGAAAGAGTAATACTGAGAAATCCTTCAAAGCAATAAGAAAAACAAAGTATGGGAGACATTTCATATAAAAGACTATTCATTCAAGCGAAATTGTTACAGTGAATATATACTGAAAAGCATATCACTCCTAAGTTAGCTGAGCATTGGGGAATAACAGCCCAGTTGAGCTGGGAGCTACAAACCCTCGTGAGAACACGGTTAAACATGAATGCACAGGTATGGCTAGCTGTGTGAGCGTTCCTGGAAAAGGGTCATTAGGGCTCAGGGCCTAGGGCATCTTCCAAGGAAGTGATTACTGAAGAAGTCAAGTGGAAAGTCCATGACCTGACATTGGGAGAGTCTGCCCGGAGACAAACAAGAATGGCTGGCTGGCAGGCTCTGAGATGGTGTGGAGGAACCTGATTGGTCGCCCAAAGCTGTATAATTTGCTGTCTCTTTTAGAATACAGGAGTCTGCAGCCGCTTTATCTCCGTGTCTGCGTGGTGGCTCGTTGAGTTCACCCCCTCAGCCTGAACACCTGCTCTCACCCACAGGCTGGACCGTTGGGAAGAAGAGCAACTTTAAGCTGCATTAGGAGATGGTGAAATGATTGTAAAAGTTTTGCAAAGTTTTTCCCATATATATGGGAATTTTTCCTTCCTTCTTTATATTCTAAAGATATTCAGTCTCCTAAGAAAATAACTGAAAATTTTAAATTAAAATTTAGGCATTAAGGTATTCACAGTATACACTTAGAACAATAAAAGATTGGGAAGGTTCATGTCTTGCTATAGTGGAAGGGTTAAATAAAATGTCTGTTTCTATGGACTATTTGTAACTATGAAGTACAATAGCCACAAAGATAGTCAAGCCCACAGTATGATGGTTTCATGTTAGTTGGTGACAGCACTGTACAATAAGAACTGTTTGCAATATATCCACCAATCACATGACCTCTTCCTATCAGGACTGTGGCAAGCCAGGCCTGGGAGAGGTTTGGTTTTTAAAATACAGATTGTTAGCTATTATATTATGTCATGTGATACTCGGCCAGTGTTGTTCTTGTTGTTTTCTCCATTAAAAAGTGACTACTTGGCTCAGTGGGCTTTTAACTTGGAAACTTTTTTCTTCATTTGTAGATAATTTCCACAATAACTTCTTAGAAAATTCTCCCCTGTTCTTCTTTTTCTGATTTTCATAGTGTTCCTAAGTGCCGGATGGATTATAAGTATTCCTAAATTTCTCTTTAAGAAAACAGATCTCCTGACAGGTTTGGTTTTTTTTTTTTTTTTTTTTTTTTCACATTTATCATCTACATTTTCCATACGAACTTTGTCATTCATTTCTAAGAGCACTCTCGTTCTCTGATAGTGGACATAAGAGCCTCCACAGTTACATTAAACACTAACAGCTCTGGTAAAGTTATAGTAAAAACCGAGAGTCACACCACATGATTCTCTACCTCTCTCAGCTTCAGATCAGGGCTGAGACTGGCTCTGACCTCCTATACCAGCGGCTCTCAACCTTCCCAAAGCTGCCGTTCTTTAATAGAGTTCCTCAAGTTGTGGTGACCCCAACCATAAAATTATTTTCATTGCCACTTCATAACTGTATTTTTGCTACTGTTCGGAGGCCTAATGTAAATCTCTGTGTTTTCCGTAGTCTTTGGTGACCTCTATGTCATTAGACCCTCAAAGGGGTTGCAACCCCCGGATGGGGAACGGCTGTTCTACAAGGTGGCCCTAAAAACTGTGTCTGAGCCCTTCACTCTTACCTCCTGTGTCCTTTTGGGCCACGTGCAAAGAATGAAGGGAACCTGAGTCGCTGAGATATAGATAAAAAAAGCAACTCTAATTGCTTTGCCCTTGGTATGAATGAGAAATAAACCTTAGTTGTCCCAAGACATTGGAAATGGAGTGGGACATTAGGCCAGAGCACATTATATTTTAAATAACACTCCACCTGGTTGTTTGTTTGTTTGTTTGTTTCACCTCCCCCCTCCCCACAGTTTCTATCTTGTTTCATGAATGCTGTACTTCTCTACTCTTCAAAAACATGATTCTTTTCTTGGCAGTCTTTGTTTTGAATTCATTTTTTTCCAACAAAAATTGCTTCTTTTTTTAATACTAGATGTTCTTTTTAACTGTCTTATGATTTCTTGACTATTTTATTTTAAAGTAAGGTACTAAAATGTCAACACAGGGCTGAGTATGTAGCTGTGTTGGTAGAGTGCTTTCTAGCATGTAATAAAAAGCCCTGGTTTGATCCCAGCATATCACAAACCAGATATAGCGGCCCATGTCTGTGGTTCCAGCATTGAAGAAGCAGAGGCAAGAGGCTCAAGGCAGCTATCTAGGAAGTTTGAGGATGGCCTGAGCCTAATGAGATCCTGTTTCCAAATAAAATAAAATAGACCAAAAATAATTCTTGGTTATTTGTTTGTTTGGTTTGGTTTTTCGAGACAGGGTTTTTCTGTGTAGCCTTGGCTGTCCTGGAGCTCACTGTGTGTTTAAGACCAGACTGGCCTTAAACTCACAGAGATCTGCCTGCAGCTACCTCCTGAGTGCTGGGATTAAAGGTGTGCACCACTACCGCCCAGCTCAAAAGTACTTTTTAAATAAGAGAATAGACAGGTGGTGTAGATTGCTGGGGTTTTACCATACCATGTGTGGAGCCCACCTCTTCTTTGACCAAACATGTATTTTAGCATTTGGAAATCCTTTATTCAACATTCAGATAACAATCCTAATATAATATCTTGTCTGAAAAAGATGAGGCTCACACATCTGACTGTTCTGGGAGCTGAGTATGGGAAGTTCTCACTGTCGAAACTGCCAGTTTTCACTGGATTCTGACCGTAGAAACCTCTGGGATCTTTCTTAGTCATTTGCACTGGGGGATCAACTTTTGTTCTTTTGCAAAGAGTAGTCATTTGGCTGGGTCATTTTAGAAAGGCAATCTAAAGGGACCTATGCACCTCTTACACAGGATTTGCTAGAGCACCCACTATCTGTCCATAGCAACATGTGGGTCTTGAAATGCTAAGCCTTTCCAGGAAGTAAGCAGCAAGTTAGCGTGTCTTTTGAGGCTGCATGGAGACTATTACTCCACTTCACCAAGGCAGCCACTGCTCCTCCATGTTGTACTGAGACTTGGCATAAATGAGATTTTCCAAAACTGTTAAGTTTTATTCTTACCCATGGCTTCCATCTACATTGTATCCTGTACGTTTATATATTTAAATTTAGTGACTGGAAATTTACTACTTACTACATTTGAGACCAGGGAAGAGTTTTTTTTTTTTTTTAAGTAAGTGGTGGCTCACATTATTTAACAGTACATAGATAGTTTAATAATGGAAACTCCAAAATAAAGTCATCGCAAGGCATGCCAGCACTACCATGTCTAATAGAAGTCAATGCAAACACATCCACAAAATGGCCAGTGTACATAATTCACTTGATTTTCTACCTCCACCCCCTCCTCCTCAGGTCAGCAAGTCTTTCATGGAGTTATGTGAATGGAGTTTGTACAGTTCTTGGAATGTTAAAAAAAAAAAAGTCTGCTAACTCAATCTCACAAAGTTTTGTTCAGGAGAAAAATCACATCATTAAAACCATTTTTGAGAATTCCTTTCTGTGAACTTGTACAAATAGTATGAGCAGAAATGAATATTTTAGCCTCTATTGCTTTGCTCTTTGGTTACTTCTCTGAGAACACTGGTAAACATGAGAACTTGGAGGAATGGACAGGAAAGTGTCACTTGGATCAATTGAGCTCTAGTATGTGAGTTCATTCCTGAACACTGTTTGTTTTCTTGTTGTACCTTAGTTTTATTGACATTCAAAAGCTGTTTATTCCCCTGCACCCTTTACTGGAGAGAAGCTTTATCTCACATCATTATATTCTTGGAGACTTTTTCCTGGGGAAATAGACCAACATTAAAAATACCTAGACCAATACCTTTAATCCCACCAATTGAAGGCAAAGGCAGGCAGAGCTCTGTGTGTTCAATGACAGCCTGGTTTACATGGTGAGTTTCAGGATAGCCAGAGCTACAAAGAGAGACCCTGTCTCAAAAACAAAGAAAAACAAACAAACAAACAAACAAAAAAATGGACTGTGGGATTTTTATAGCAGTCACAATTATAATAGCTGGAAGTTTGTTTGGTTGTTTGTTTTATATGGGTGTTTGGCATGCACGTATGTGTTTGTACCATATGAATGCCTGGTGCCTGTGAAAACCTGAAAAAAAGGCATTGGATTTCTTGGGACTGGAGTACAGATGATTGTGGGAACTGGAAATTGAACTCGGGTCCTCAAGATGAATATACCATGTTCTTAACTGCTGAGCCATCTCTCCAATCCTTCTGTGTGGGATCTGAATAAGAATGGCCTCCATAGGCGCATATATAAGGATGCTTAAGGAGTGGCACTACTTTAAAGGATTAGGCAGTATGGCCTGGTTGGAGTAGGTGTTACTGAGGGTAGGCTTTGAGGTTTCAGTAGCCCATGCCAGGCCCAGTGTCCTTCTCTTCTTGCTGCCTGTGGATCTAGATGTAGAACTATCAGCTACCATACCTGCCTGCATGCCCCATGAGAATAATGAACCAAACCTCTGAAACTGTAAGCAAGCCCCAATTATATGCTTTCCTTTATAAGAGTTGCTGTGGTCATGGTGTCTCTTCACAGCAATAGAACACTGACTAAGACGCTCTGTCTCTCTGTTATACATAGACCCGCACACAATAAAATGTGCACACACACACACATGCCCTGCTCAGCTTATCCCTGCTAAGTATTCTTAATTACACAAGGAAAGGAAGGGATCTACTCTAGAGAGGAGAACGCCGTTCGTCTTTAGTAACCAGGGGGAGGCAGAGTATATTGGATATAGATGGCTGGAGGTGGGCAGATGAGGTGGTGGGAGTTTGTGGAAGTTCTCTTCTGATTGTTCCTAATTTTGCCAGGAGAGTAAGAAGCAAGGTCGTCCACTGAGAGTGAAGATGGGGGCAGAGGTGTTGGGTGTGTGAGGAGAATGAGAAAGGTGTGAAATAATCTGGTAGCACGGGAGGGTGGCTGTTCAGGGAAATTAAGTGTGGACACTGGGCAGCATTTTGGGTTCTCTCAAGGATTGGGATGTGAATCTAAAGCAAAGCAAGGCAAGACTATATGATTTTGCGGGAGTTCTTGGCCACTTTTAATTATCATAAATCCATAGACCAGAGCAGCAAAGAGAAGTAAGCATGTGGAGGTTAGATAAATAAATAGGATGATGCAGAAGTTAGAGGAACGGTGGGGCTTTCTGCTCAGGGGCTCCTCATGATGGATGTGCCAAAGGAACTGGCTAAGGAGAGAAAAAGATAGAAAGTGGGTGGGAACAGCCACAAGGTTGCTAGGCCAATGGAGAATAGGTCCCAATCAGGTGAGGACATTTGGATTTGGAACTCTAGAAGAAAGCTGAAATTGTAAGAGAGTTAGGGTCTCATGGAAGAGCTGTAGTGACTTATGGTGAGGTCGAGACTTATGAAGGTCACCAGAGGAGTGAAAGCTTGAGAGACAATGGAGGACAGAATGAGCACAAGGGAACTTAATGCAACATGAAAGTAGCTGTGGCACATAAAGTTTTACCTACCAGAACGTTAAAAACCACCAAAACCCAAGAAATAAGTAATGCTGGAGAACATGACAACGAGCCAACTATCAGTTAAGTTACAGCTGCAATGAGAGGAAGGGGGGCTGATGGAGTCTGGTGGCTTGTATTTCAAAGCATGAGTAATTTAGGGAGAGGCAAGGTGATAAGCAGAGGCACCCCAACCTGCCTTCAAGCCCAGAAATCTGATGGCTGTGGGAGAAATGCACCCCTTTCCCCACTGGTGCCAGTGCCCTGGGGGACAGACAACTTTTGTTAAGGAGGAAACTGGACAGAACATTCAGAGAAAGGGCTGGAGACACAGGGATTTTGCTAACGATGAACAAGGAATTCAGTAAGGCATAGTAGAAGGGTTGGAGTATGGGGAGGTGTAAGATAGGGACTTAGGCTTGAGGTTACATAAAGCCACTTGGGGATGGGAAGGTGAGAGAATGGAGCTAGCCCGGCAGTCTTGTGACTGGCACAGGAATTGGGGCCGTAGTGAAGTTGGTTCAGGTGAACTCAAGGTAGACACTGATGAGAGCCTTAAAGTGTAGGTCTGTGGGCATCTGGGATGTGGAGGCTGATCTGGGGACCTGCTTTTAGAAGACCCGTAGTCATGCTGTCTGTGCAGTACTCACTCTTGACCTTTTTTAAGGGAAGAACTGCGCAGTTACCAGTTGCTGTCAAGTACCTTCAGCCAGTTCAACCAAAACACCTTTGTAGAAGCTTATTTATTTTCCCATTTCTCAGAGAAGACAGTTGATCATGCCTCGGGGTAATTACACAGCTTGCTTAGGGTGACGCAGTTAGTGAGGTCAGAGTTAAGATTTGGATGACACAGCTGCCATGACACTCCCATGTTTGTCTATTTGTTGTTAAACCACATGATCTCCTCTTTGAGATGAGATATGAGACAGGTTTGTGGAGTGAGGACAAAGTTGAAATTAGTATTTGAATCTCTCTCTCTCTCTCTGTGTGTATGTGTGTGTGCGTGTGTGTGTAGTATTCATTTGCTGGTATCCTTTCAACTCTTCAAAAATGAGACAATATTGACTCCATTAATTTCAACCCTTTGAAAGCCACAAGAATTTCCCCATATTTCTAGGTTTTCTAGGTTTGCATTTTATTTTTTAAAGATTTATTTTTTAATTATGTGAATGAGTATGCGCAAGTGGGTGCAGATGCCAGCAGAAGCCAGAGGTGTTGGATCTCTTGGTGCTGGAGTTACAGGTGGTTGTGAGCCTCCTGATGTGGGTGCTGGGAACCAGGCTTAGTGTCTTAGTGTTTCTATTGCTGCAATAAAACACCATGGCCAAAAGCAGCTTGGGGAGAAAATATTTGATTTCATCTTATAGTTTATAACACAAGAAGTACTATAATAACACAGGAACTCAAGGCCAGAACCTGGAGGCAGGAACTAAAGCAAAGGCCATGGAGGAATGCTGCTTACTACCTTGCTCCTCCTGGCTTACTCAACAGGCTTTCTTATAGTGCCCAGTCCAGGAGTGGCATTGCCTACAGTGAGATGGGCCCTTCCATGCCAATCATCAATCAAGAAAAAGCATTGTAGACTTGCCTACAGGTCAGTCTTATGAGGGAATTTTTGAGTTTCTTATTCCAAAAATACCTATAGCTTGTGTCAGGTTGATGTGAAACTAGCCACACAATTGAGTCCTCTGCAAGAGCAGAAAGTGCTCTTAACCACAGAGCCATCTCCTAAGTTCAGGGTTCTTGTTTTCACAGACTTCTGTAGATCTCAATCATGACTGCCATGGATTGACTCAGTTAAGAGGGCCTCTCTGATCTTATGGAAACTTTGATATCTATATCTAATTGAACCAGATAAAAAATTGCTCCTTCTTCAAACTCTACACATGTAGATTTCACAAAAGCATTTGATGAGGAGTGAAAAGGGACACTATCCTAGCCACACAAGTGGTGTCTGTTGAACATAATTCACTGTTGTTCTTAAACATGATTTTGGTTTTCCCTCTGGGCTTTCTCATTGGTTCCTTCACCTAGAGCTGTCTGCCTACTTAGGCAGTTTTCTGAATCTTCCCTTTTTCTCTCCTCATATTCTTTTTCTTTTCTTACTCTTTATCTTCATTATTCTTAAAAATGCAATTTGTTAAAAAATTGTGATTTGTCAAGCCACCTTCTGTAGCCCTACTCTCCTATGAAAGGTTCACTCTTTCTTTGGAGATACAAGTTCTTTAAAGTTCTGTGGTGATTAAAAGGGCCTCTCGTATAACAAGACCCAGCTGTTTGAGTTTAGTTTTATATTACCTTGTGTGTACAAAAAAAAAGAGCCATCTCTTGATGTGGGAGCTGTAGAAGGAAAGAAAAGAGTAAGAAAGGGCTGAAGAAGTGGGAAGATGACAAGTCTTCTCTGCAGTGAAATGGAAACAGAATACCAATGGAAGCCCCAACAAAAGAGGCTGGTCCTACCTCAATGCTCTCCCCCTGTTTTGTCCCCAAAGACCCCAGACTACCACAGGTTCAGTGGTTGAAGCAGCCCACCCTACACTTCCCAAGAATCAGATGAAAAAGGCCCTTTTGAATTCAGAAGTCTCTCCAGTAGGGAGTAGCCTGGCTGCCTTCGGTGCAAGCTCTAAGAGGTCAACTATTAGGAAAATGCAGTAACGTAACAGGAGCTCTTCTCTCTCCCTCACTTCTCTTGCTAACATCCCACTCTCCTTTTAGGGAACAATATTCTCTCTTGCCTGCTGCTACACATATGGGGGCTGGGGGGAGTGGGCATTTGATTTCCCTAGACTTGAAATTGAATCCGTCTCTACTTTGAAGTCATCTCTAATTTGCATTTACTCCATTTCATCATCCTTTGGTCTTATTGCTCATCAGTTGCCTTCTTCTCCCGCCTCCCATCCTACAGTCTCCCCACATCTTTGTTTCATTATTCTGTATTTCCGTCTACTGCTCTTCCAATAAAATGTCTGGGAGGAAGAACAGAGAAACGTGGTCTTCCTGGGCCCCCATTAGAGTGGACTGTTGCTCTGGAGGTCTTCAGCATGTCATAGGTAAGCCTACCTGTTACCAGTGCGTCCTGAAACATCATCTTTTCTCCCTTTGCTTTCCCCCTCTGTCACTCCTGCCCCCCCCCGGTCACATCTCCAGTAGCCTGATTTCATGTACCATTGTGCTTATGGCACAGTTAGGGGCCACCTTAAAATTGTAACAAATGTCCCTATTCATAGGTCCATATGGAGGCTCAGTGGGTGGCACCATTAGCTATAAAGCTTGAAGCAGATTGCAATTGCCTTGTTCAGAAGAGAGAATCCCAAATCAGGGAAGCGTTTTGATAAAATATTCTGGACCAGATTTCAAGCGGCTCTGGCATCAAACAAGAGTCTTCCTGTTCTCAACGCAATGCATTTCCCCCAAAGATTTCAGACTTGCCAGTCACAGGCAGAAGAAGCTCCTGACACTTATGTGCAGGATCCTTGACAACCATTGTCTTATCCCATAATAGCCCACTTCATTATAGTCCTCCCCAGAACCAGAATAGAGCTTCCTAGGTTCAGAATGTAGGGGATTTGTTTGCAAAAACAATGACTGTTTCCTTTCAATATTTCATCATAGAGTCACGTATTTCTGATACATGGTATTTCAGAATCAACAGAGGCTGAGTTCTTCATGGGGTAGTGAGTCAGAAGCAATCGCCAACCTTTGGGACATCCCCCTCAGCATTTAAGGAGCTGTCATCAGCTGACTAGATTGCCTGCTCTCCTCTCAGTGAGACCAGCATAGACAGTGCCTGCGGGTAGATGGAATGCAGGGTCCTTGTTCTTCTTCACTGCACCTGCAAGGCGCAAGCTCCCTTGTGGCAAAACTGACCTGGAGCTGGAGCTGGCAGTGGCCTAAAGGTTGTTCATACGGCCATCTAGTTCAGGGGCTCATTTTCAGACACGAGTCTAGAGAACGTTAGGACCCAATAGAATATAGGTGAAAAGTTTTTGGGACAGCAATTTAGTAAAGAGAATGGTGTGACCAACGATGTTCTGTGGTTATTGTTTTTAATTACAGAAAAAAAAACCCAAATATTCCTTTAAAATGTATTTTTTTTATCATAGGTTTCATTATGGCATTTTCCAAAGAAAATTCATGTTTCTTGTTTCTCCTATTTATTCTCATCCCCTTCTCCCTTTATCCTTTATCCCTCTTGTACCCTTCCCATCCCTAGTCAGCCCCCTTTCTGTTTTCATATCGCATGTGCACCTTTCTCACCACTTTCCTCAGTACCTCTTGTTCCCCCTCCCATGGTCTAGTTTCATGGCCTATGCCTACTCACACCCCTTGTCTATACAATACAAACATTTAAAAAGTTAGGATTTACATATTGAAGAATATGCCTTCCTGAGTCCGGATGACCTCACTTAACATAATAGTTACAGATGTACCACTTTTTTTTTAACAGCTGGGTCTTTAAAATGCTACTGGCCTTTTGAAGAAAAAAAGGTGTGTGGGGGGGACCAGGTTGTGTTGGGTTACCTCAATAGACCTCTGTGTACCACTTTGGAATGAATGGATCCAGCCCAAATCTCTCAGTTCCTACATGAGGAAATGGCATGCCCATTGACATTTGACCTGCTGCCTCTCCTGGATTGGAGCCCACCAACCTTGCCCTGCACTCCCACCCTCAGCTGTCACACGGCACAGAAACAATCAAATGAATAGTCCAATAGCATGACTCCGATGTCAAGTGCTCGTTTTCAGGTGTGACATTTTTGAAGATTGATGTCCTGTGACTGCTAAGAATTACCCCGAAACTCTGCAGGTTCGCAGAGAATACATCTCCCCATCATGAGCCATGCAGTCCCCAAATTTCTGATGCATGTTATACTCTGCCTTATAGTTTATTCATGTTAGTTTAAAATCAGCATTTCATTTTTTTTTTTTTTTTAAAAAAGGGCAAATGATTCCTACAGCAAGAACCTTTACAGGCAGATGCAAAACCCTGTTCTGAAACTGGAAAAAAAAAATTTTAAATGCCAAGAAAAACAGTTAAACGTGTGTGGAACACTAGCTAGAGAGGTGTGCATGTGACGAAGTGGGGGTGTCTTCTGACTCATTTCCCTAAATTTAGTAATGCGTTTTTTTTCTTCTTCTTCTTCTTCTTAAATAAGCCTTTAAGAGCTGTTTCTCAGAGATTCTGTTATTTCTCTGCATGTGCCTTACGTAAGTCTTTGTCACAGGCCTGCAGAACAGGCAAATGGGAAGGGTGTGGCCCCTTTCCCCCTTCCCCGCAAAAAAACATCAAGAAAAGTTCAGAGCTACTCAAAGGCTGAGCGACTCACGCCTTTCCTCTGAAGCTGTCTGCTGAAGGTGCTGGCTGTTAAGTACGCCCCACCTCCCTGTTGTGGGATGGTTTGATATCTGTTCAGTTCTCTATGTAGAGTAGAACTGTCACTATTCTTGATCATTCCCAAGAGCACTGACATCACTTTTACTGAACTCTTAAAAGCATTCTTTTTGTCATCCACTCATTCCTTTAGGCTCTCTCTGTCTATCTCTCCCTGTCCGTCTCCCTCTCCCTGTCTCTGTCTCTCTGTCTGTCTCTCTCCTTCCTTTCCCACTTTCTTTTCTATAGATTTACCTCATGAATGGTTTCAGAAAGACTAGAGCCTCTAGAGTGTTTGGAAGTGCATTTCTTCAGAGCCCACTTCCGGCTTATATATGGCAATTGCTCAAATGACTTCGCCGAGCTTCCTTTTAGCAATTGATACATAAAAGCAGGAACCCTGAAGGTCTGTGTTAGGCATTTGCATAGTTTGTAAGTGGCGCTATTGAAAGAATGTCACTTTTAAGTTGCATGAATGACCTTCCCTTCTGTCTCTAGCTCCTCTTGGTTGTCTGCAAATGTTCACGTGTAGGAAGCAAAAGTTGTCCTGATGGCAAATGCCATCTTTCTGTTTGTTTGTTTGTTTATTATTCATCTGTTATTTATTAAATTTATTCACTTTGTATCCCAGTTGTAGCCCCCTCCCTCATCCTCTCCGAGTCCCACCCACCCTCTCCCTTCTCCCCCTATACACCATCCCTAGTCCACTGAGAGGGGAGGCCCTTCTCCCCTAGTATCTGACCCTAGCCTATCAAATCTTATCAGAATTGGCTGCATCCTCTTGCTCTGTGGCCTGGCAAGGACTCTAGGGAAGATGTTCAATCCTCATTCAGAAGGGCAAACAGTATAGACCTGAGAAGTGGGAGAAGACAGGGGACAGGAAAAGAGCCTACCACAGAGGTCTCTGAAAGAATCTACCCAGCAGGGTATCAGAGCAGATGCTGAGACTCGTAGCCAAAATTCCATCTTTCTTATAAGCCTCTTCCAATTTCTACATCTTTCTCTGGTGGTGACCCCAACCTGACCTCCTTACTCCTACCTACTCATAAACAAACCTCTGTTCTGGCCTGCAGTCCTATTTAATCTTTTTATTTCCCACTGTCTATTGCCATGCTCCCAACCATGACAATCATCAATTCTAACCCTCTTCTCTGATGGATCAAAGAAAGCTGCTGTTCAGGTTTTCTGTTTTCCAGTTTGTTTCTTGTTTTGAGGGCAAGATTTACAACATCCAACATCCCTTACAAGATAGACCGGCAACTGTGGATTTCTTGTCTTTGAAGCTGTTTGTGGACAGAGTGTTTAGATAACAAGCATTCGATAAATGTTTTTCTGAGACAAAGTCTAACCAAGCAAGATGGGAAGCATTAGGGGCTCTTCCTTAAAGATGTTACAGGTCTCACTCCCAGTCACCAGGAAGAGACACTAGCACAGTGACTACAGAGAGTGTAGCCACTGAAGCTATCATCTCTGCTTCTTACCTGGGCCTCTGGAAATACAAGAAGAGGCAAACAAGCAATATGGTTAAAGATTTATGCTACACAAATAGGGCCCAACATTGTATACTGTGTGTTAGCTTTAGGATTGTATACTTGATGCTAAATACCCCAGTCTTTTTGTTTTGTTTGTTTTTGAGACAGAATATCACTGCATAGCCCAGGCTAGCCTCAGACTCTCAACAGTCTGTTTGGCTCAGAAAATATTTGTTGAGTGCTCATTATATATATATATATATATATATATATACACACTGTCCGCAAAGAGCTTTAAAGACAAGACTCCACAGTCACCAGTCTATCATGTATGTTAGATGTTATAGATCTTGCCCCCCCTAAACAAGAAACAAACTGGGTGAAGAACCCAGTTAGCATTATAGGCAAGAATCATGATACCTGGCCCTAATCTTTTGGGTGATGCCACTTTTCAAAGCTTAATAATTATCTGTCACTGAGCTGCAGTGGTATAGACTTGGCAACACTTTATAGAGATAAAGATAAATGATAGGAAAGGAAGATGTATGAAACACACACACAGATTACACACACACGCTAGTAACAAAAGGAGAGGATCACGCCACCTACCTCCAAGAGGGGACCCTGCCTAGGGAGCACTCAGACACTCGCAGGGCCCTAAGCTTTAGCTTGCACTGTAAGTATGACAATAACCAGCTGCAGACATTCACAACAATTAATCCCTCTATCAGATGAGTGGATGATACCCAGGAACAACTGTATTACTCCTGACCCCATAACCCATCTTGCTATTGCTTTAAGATGTTGTGGACAAGTTTAACACCTGCGACCTACATTGAAAACAGTGTTTCCCTCTGGCCCCGTGGAACTCCTAACAGACTTACACTCACTTTCTAAGCCCATATATTTTTTTTTAAAGGCAGGGCTTCTCTGTGCAGCCCTGTCTGTCCAGGGACTCACTCTGGCTGGCCTCAAACACAGAGATCCTCCTGCCTCTGCCTCCCAAGTGCTGGGATTAAAGGCATGCACCACCACTGCCCTGAATCTAAGCCCATTTTTTTTAATTTCTTCTTCATCTAAAGCTCATTTCCTCTACTCTTACCTGTCAATTTCTCTCTGCAGATTCCCTGATTTCTCCCATGTATTCCTCCTTGATTTGCCTCTTTCTCTGAAGAATTTGGGCAAATGAGCTTTGTAGAATTGGACTTATTATTTAGCATCTCTAAAATTCTATTTCTGTTCTGAAAACTGAGGACAACAGTACCTTCTCCAGAGCTACCGTTTCTTTGCAGGATTAAACGAAATGATGTAGTTAAGAAGTGAGACTCCATATCCAAGGCACCAAAGCATGGAAATTGTGGCAGTTGTCAGCTGTGGTTAGCCATCATCTTCGTCGTTACTTTCAAGTTTTTAATAATCCATATTCCCATTTCTTGCTGTTGTCTTTCCTTTTTCCTACATGAAGACATCAGTCTTGATTTTCCTCTTAGCTTGTGACATTCTTCTCCATGAAGCTTAGAAATGTACTCATATACCCAAATGTTTTCAGTCTGTAACTGGATGTTTGTATGATGCTATGAGCACAATGACGTTGGCTTTGGCTAAGGGGACCTGAGATCCTCTCCAACTTTTAGTACGATTTACATACAATAGACACACGATTACCTGAGACCTGGCAGCAACAGCTCTCCATGGAGAGCAACAAATATCTCCATGGAGACTTGACTCCAGCTTTGCCACTGTGTTTAGTTGAGGAAACAACCTCAGAGATGGCTGGAGGCGTCATTTTCCTACCTCCTTCCACCTTCTCAGCCTCTAGGGGTATCATCCGGTTTCTGAGGCTGGGTGCGGAAAGAAGGTGATGAAAACCTTCCTTCCAGGCAAAGTTTTCTTATGGTCCCCGAGGGTGCCTTCTGAAATATGCATAACCATAGTCATTTAGAAACATATCTCATTAAATGAGATATTTTTTAAAAGAACATGAAATAATTTATAAAGATAAAAATATTTCACCCTTTTTCACAAAAGTGCAAAAATAAAATCTGTACCTTTGCTGCCTGCTTCTGAGAGGAAGGGCAGGAAGGGAGGAGAGACAGAATTTATTGTGGTTGCAGCTAGGTGAGACCAGAAGCTTGACTGACTGGAGGTTGGGTATGAGCCTAGGGGACCTTGGATGAGACAGTGGATTAAAACAAAATACCTTTCCAGTTCTGAGTTCATCAAGTCACCCTGAGCGTGGCACATTGTTCCTAGACAGTGGTCCACCTCAGGGGTACAAACTCCATTCAGTCTTGGTTCCTCCTCCTCCTCGACATCCTTTAACTGGATAGCTCTGAAAACAAAAACCACAGGGCCCATTTTTAAAAAAGCATTTTTAATTATGTGGCTATGTGACCTCACCTTAAGTCCTTGCCTCCAACTCCAGCCCTGTTACTCCTTACAAACAGCAGCCATATCTGAGCTCTGACAGGTCTCTCTGCCCCCACAGGAGGCTCTTCAGACACACGTACTGCCTCCGTTACTTCCCGCCTCTGCTGAAATGCCACCTTCTCAGAGAACCTACGAGGTACTGTTCAAATCCCACCCGGCCCTTCCCACTTGTAAATCCTGGGAATATCTCCCCTTTGTATGCATCACCTCTAAACACACTTTATAACTCGTTTTATTCAGCTTTGATGACAACAAGAGCTACCGTGTTTCATTCACAAGTGAGTCCCCAGTTCCTACCCTTCATGCTGCTCATCCCATGATCTGATGCATAAAGTTTATCAGATTCTCAGTCCCATCCCATAATGGTGTAGAACAGTGATCGTCCAAAAGGATTTGACCAATGACAAGGGTCTCATTTTTCTGTTTACAGTTTAGCACGTCATTTCAGTGAGGGATGAGCTGGATGACAGAGGGTAGCCTCAGGTGTGAAGCCTCCAAGAGCTGCCTAGGCAAGTTTTGATAGTATCTGTAATCACTCCAAAGAGTTGTTCAGTTCAATGTCCGTATCTGTACTTTTAAGAATTAAAAAAAAAAATCATAAAAAAGATCTTACAACAGCCTGTCCTCTGCCTGGAGCACAGCTGCATTCTGGGACATAGAAAGTGGGCACACCATTCCAATGTTGTTTGTAATCTCTGTGTTCCTAGCTCGTAACAAGTTAGGAACTGTGAGATATGTCAATCCACAGTTCTAATCGGTGCATGCTTGTAAACACATCTTTAATGTGTAGCCTGTCGCTGTGAGGTATTCAATCTAATGTCCACTGCAGGATATACTTGCTCTGATTCCTTCCCTGATGTCAGCTGAAGACTTGAGAAGCCCCAGAACCGTCCAGGAAAGGTAGAAAGCATCTGCTGGCAGCAGAGAACAAGACAAAGATCTCAAGGGCATAACAAGTCAAGACAGGTAGTGCTCTGTCCTTGCTCTAGACCCCAGGTCAGAACATGTGCTCAAGCCCTGACTCCTCCACATCAGTGCCAAGGGCTTGGGCAAGCGTTGAATCAAGGTGCAGCTTCATTTCCATCCTCTGGGAGGACTTTAGTTGCTCTGGCTACTTCTTGGGATTTAAAGATAGCGATGGAAATGACTGACATTGAGTGCTTCCTTTGTACCAGATGCTGTTAAAAGAGTATGAATGCGTGTATGTACACATATTTACACACACATGTTAAGTTCATATATATGTATGCACATATGTCTGTATATATATATATTATAATGAAGTGTACAGGATAAGTGTAAAGCTCAGTGAAATTGTACATATGAAGCCACTACCCATGTAAAAATGTTTACAGGCGTCAGTTTTATTTTTTCCGTAGCAATGACCATTGATTCAATGGTACTTATTTAAAAAGACTTATGATAGTATTCTTCAAGGTTTCATGGGTTCACTCTTATGCTGTTATCATTTGTTGTTATACTTTATTATTGTTTTCACCAGTACCCAATAGTATTTATATTGGTATAGCTTTCAACTGGCACTCTGAACTTGATCTTCAATATTTTCTTTATTCCATGTTTTTTGTATATTCATGTAAATTATGAAATTAAAGTATAAACATATTAAAAACCTTGATAATTTGATTGGCTTGATCAACTGGGGAGCAAATATCAATTAACAATATTGACTAATCCATGAACATGGTATGTCACTCTTTTTATTTGCTAACTGTTACTTTCTCTCAGCAATGCCTTATACTTTTCACTGAAAACAGTTTAAATGTTACACTTAGCTAACATCCTAAACAACCCTAAGGGATAGACACTATTATCCCCATTCTTGGGCTCAAGGCTCATAGAAGATAAATGGTTTAGTTGGGGTCATGCCACCAAAAAGCAAGAGTCACTGCAAATAGAGCAGAGCTGTGAAGAGATGAGAACTTTGTGGGTTATAAACTGACATGCAGATGTCACCTGAGAAGATCACTGCATTTTCCCAGGCAGATGGGCTACTGTGTTTCATACAGAGCCTTGAATCTCTGGAGGATTTTAACTTATCATCTTGGGCTTGGTTGATGGGTTTCTAGATGTTTACTTAATTCTTCCTTCTGAATAAAATTTTATCTATCAATTTAAAAACATTTTTTCAATTGGGGAGATGGTTGGGGAGATGGCTCAGTTGATAAAGCACTCAATTGATAAAATGCAAGCTTGAGGACTTGTGTTTGAATTTCCCTTCTAAAGCCAGGCAAGGAAGCCTGTGTCTGTAATTCCAGTGAGATAGGAGGTAGAGATAGAGGAATCTCTTGAAGCCAAGGCCCAGATAAACTGAAGTATGTAGTGGCAAACAAAAGAGGCCCTGCCTCAAACAAGAAAGGGAAAGATCAATGGTTGAGGTGGTCCTCTGACATCCACATTAGCCCTGTGGGACACTCACACCTGCACTCAGACACAAATGAATACACATGCATGTTTGTTTGTTTTTTTAACTGCTTCTGGTGTAAGGGTTATGCTTTCTTCATTTCTTCAGTGCCCCTGCCCTTTTTTTTGATGTCTTATCTATGCAACAAGCGGTGGGCATTTGCTAAAATACTACCACAGTCAGGATCATAAATTTGGTGTCCTTCATTCTTTCCAAAAATGGTTTCTTTGGTGCATGTCTTTAATCCCATCACTCAGAAGACAAAGACAGGTGGATATCTGTGAATTCAAGACCAACCTGTTCTATATAGTGTGTTTCAGGCCAACTGGGGCTAAATAGCGAGGCCCTGTCTCAGCAAACAGAACAAGAGTTTCTTTGTGAACCAGGCTCAGTGGTAATTTGGAGACCAATCACTTATGCTCCCCCCTCCCAACACACACACACACACACACACACACACACACACACACACACACACACA
>NW_026596057.1:15548571-15564823 GCF_907164565.1 Psammomys obesus | reverse complement strand
ACACACACACACACACACACACACACACACACACACACACACACACAAACTAAGTTGTCTACCCATGTTTAGAGAGGACTAAGGTCAAAGACTATGACCAAAGGAAGATGCCAGCTTCCATGATGGTGCCTGTTGTCTGGCATGGTTTTGAGTTACGGCCTCTCTCTTTCTATGCTGTCATTCATCTCTAATGAGTGAGTCTGCAATGCAGACAACATCAGATAATATAGTGCAGAGAAAATAGCTTCAGGTCTTTGAACTAAAGACTGTTTTTTTATGTTAAAATGTCCAAAACATACAATTATGGAAGACAGTTTGCTTCAGAAAAAGAAAAAAAGCTTATATCCAGTGCTAGTGGCTCATGGGAAGTGTTCTTTCTGTATTGTTTCAAAAGGGTAGGGAGGTCAGGTTTTAAAAATTAAAATGAAAATTTCCATTACTGTAGAAGTGAAAGTGCAAAGTGCAAGTCAAAGGATCTCCTCCTGTCTGGTCAAATTTATATCATCTACCAGGGAAACTGTGCAATAGCAGAGCTGTCCGATTGTTATGGTTTTTGTTGCTCTTCCTTCATTATAAAGCTTAAGGAAGGAACAGTCTAAAAATGTAAGGGAACAGCTCATCTATTCAATGTGTGTGTGTGTGAGTGCCCCCCCCCACACACACACTCACACACACACACAGACACACACATGTGATCAGTCCTCATATGAATAGATGAGCAGGGGTGTCTGGGTAGGGGGCTCTTCTATTCTGAAAAATTGGGAAGAGGGGATGTGGGAGAGAGGGTAGGACTGGGAGGAGAGGAAGAAAGGACCTATGATGTAAATTGAATTAATTAATAGAAAAATATAATTTAATAGAATCCTCAATAACATGAACTGTAATTATTACGTGTTTCCTCAGTAGTAATCTTACGAATTGATGTTTACCAAATCAGACAAAATAACACTTAATGATGAGGGTAGCAAAGAAATCAAAGGAGAGTAGAAAACTTCATATAATTAAAAAGGCAGCAAGGTCAAATATAGACATAAGAACACAGCAAGTTCTGTTTAATTTAGTAATATTTTTTCATGTACAAACTGTTGTATCAAATATCAGCTTTGACTCGTATAAGCTGGGGTGATGCATCAATCCTAATAGAGTTCTCACTAGATACTTTTTTTTTTTCTCACAGGCACTTTGAAGTTAATAGACTATTGACCTAGAGAAGCACAGAAGAAAACAATTACTGTGAAAATAACAATATTGATAATCCACTTTGAATTTATACAGGAACTTTTTTAATATTAAGTGTATGCTTGCTCTTGTTTTACATTAATGCCCTCATAAAATGTAGGCAATTTGGAAACTGAAACAATTAAGTGTTTTTACAGATGGCATTAGAGTCACATGAATCATCTGACTTAAAATTGAATGTCGCCTATGGATGAAATAGGAGAGATAATCCCTAAGTCTCTCCTCACACCTCTTTCAAACAAGGTTATACCTACCTCCCCTGGTGCGCTCAGTCGTTTTCTCTGCCAACATATCTTCCTTATCTTTTTTTTTCTCTTAAATAGCAAAAACAATTAGGCAAATGTCCTCCCAGTATTTCTTCTTGGTGACTAAGTAGATAGTAATAGAAACTAAAGTGTGCTCTTCAACTTAAGTTAATTTTTTTTAACTGTCCCAGTTTTTAAAAGCTGTTTTAAATATTCCTTTGTTTTTGTACAGGGCTGCAGAGGCCTTTCTCATGTAAGAATATCATGTTCTTTGAGGGTGTACACCCAGGCCCTGCCACCCGACCCCTTCTGAGCTCTTTCCCATCCCACTAAGTCTTCTGCATTCCCCGGAGAGTTTCACATCCATGCTCCTATCATCAACATATCTGTGGTATAGGACTGACAAAAGAGAGAAATTATATAATGCAATATGTGTCTTTGGGGGACTGACAATTCCCTTAATATGATCGTCTCCAGTTGGAACCATTTTCCTGCAAACAGTATAACTTAATTGTTCTTCATGGCTGGAAACAATCATTATGTATATAAAACACATTTTCTTTTTTGGTGCCGTTGTTGACAGATACCTAAGTATCTAAGTTGGTGCCATAGCTTAGCTACCATGAGCGGTGATGTGCAAGCTCATAGGGAATGTTGACTTCTAGTCTTCTGGATACAGACTGAGTAGTGTAACTGGGTCATAGAGTAGATATCTTTTATTTTTAATTGATCATTTTAGCTTTAGGGGAGCCTCTATACTGATTTCCACAGTGGTTGGACTAGTTTATACCTCCACCGGCAGTTTATAAGGATTCTTTTGTTAACCAGCATTTGTTAATTGTTGATGAAGGCCTTTCTAAATGGGGTGAGATGGAATCTCACTGTAGGTGTGTGTGTGTGTGTGTGTGTGTGTGTGTGTGTGTGTGTGTGTGTGTACACGTGTGTGTTTCTCTCTGATGGCTAGTGATGCTGAACATTTTTCCAGATGTTTATTGTACTTGATTCCTTGAGAACTGTCTACTCCCTTCCCTAGCCCACTTATTGACTACGTTATTTGGTGAGGGGTTTTGTTTGTTTGTTTGTTTGGTTGGTTGGTTGGTTTGGTTTGTGTGAGTATGTGAATGTGTGTGTGTGTGCACTTTATTATTTCTGTTTTTCTTAGTTCTTTTTATCTTCTATTAGATGTATAGCTATCCAAGATTGCCTCCATCCTAAAGGCTATTTCTTGGCTCAATTAATTATTTTTAGACTATACAGAAGTCTTTTAATTTCAAGAGGTCCTATTTTTCAATTTTTTAAAAATCTGTATTTAATTTATATATACATATATATGTATGTATGTATACACACACATATTTTACATTCTGATCGTAGTCTCCTTTCTCCTCCCCTCTAGGTCTCTCCCTCCTACCCTTTTCGCTCCTCCTTTTGTCCTCAGAAAAGGGGAGCCCCCCCCCACCAACCCATCCCAGTACGTTGAGTTGCATCAGGACTGAGCCCCCCCTCATCCACTAAGGCAAGGCAATGCAGCCTGGCCAGAGCAAAATGACTGAAAGCAGGCAACAGAGTCCATGTCATAGACAGCATTCATTCAACTTACTAGAAGACCCTCATGAAGATCAAACTGCCCATTGGTTACATATGTGTAGAGGACCTAGGTCCAGTCCATGTTTGCTCTTTGGTTGGTGCTTCTGTCTCTGTAAGCCCCTATGGGCCTAGGTTAGTTGACTCTGTTGGTCTTCTTGTGGTGTTCTTACCATTTCTTCTATTATTCCCTCTCACTTTTCCGCTGCTGTGGTGGGGCTGGGGGTGAGGTCTGTCAGAGAATGGTTAAGTTAGGCTCCTGTCTGTAAACATAGCAGAGTATCATTAATGGTGTCAAGGGTTGACTCTCTTTATGGGGTGGGTGTCAGGTTGGGCCAGGAATTGGTCTCTACTCTATCTTTATCTCTGCACATCTTGTAGGTGGGGTAAATCTTGGTTTAAGGTGTTGTGGGTAGATTGGTGTGCCCTTCCCACCACTATAGGTCCTGCCTGGCTAGAAGGTGGCCTCCTTAAGTCTCACATTCCCTGCTGCTTGGAGGCTCACCTAGAGACACCCCCATATGTTCCCTGTAGTCTACCCTCACAGGTCTCCAGCTTGACTCAATGTTGACCCTGACTTTGTTTTACCTTTTCTCTCCAGGTCCTCAGACCTCACTCCCTACTCTCCCCACATCTGATACCTCTCCCTCATTTCCCTCCCCACACCCTCTCCTATCCACTTCCCTCTCTACTTCCTCTTCCACTGTTTATTCTATTTTCCCATCTGAGTGGGATTCAAGGAGGGCCTCCCTTGGGCCCTTCTTGTTACTTAGCCTCTTTGGGTCCATGATTAGTAGTATAGAGTTATCCTAAAATATATGGCTAATATCCGTTTATAAGTAAGTATATACCATGTCTGTCTTTCTGGGTCTGGATTACCTCACTCAGGATGAACCTTTCTGGTTCCATCCATTTGCCTGCAAATTTCATGATTCCCTTGTTTTAAATAGCTGAGTAGTATTCCATTATATAAATGTACCATATTTTCTTTATCCATTTTTCAGTTGAGGGACATCTGGGTTGTTTACAGTTTCTGGCTATTATGAATAAAGCTGTTATGAACATAGTTGAGCAAATGTCTTTTCAGTATGGTGAAGCATCTTTTGGGTATATGCCCAGAAATGGTATAGCTGTGTCTTGAGGGAGAGCTGTTCCCAATTTTCTGAGAAAGCACCAGATTGATTTCCAAAGTGGTTATATAAGTTTGTACTCCCACAAGCAATGGAGGAGGATTCCCCTTTCTCCTGGATGGCATGTACTGTCACTTGCATTTTTTATCTTAGCCATTCTAATAGGTATAAGATGGAATCTCAGAGTGGTTTTGAGTTACATTTCCCTGATGACTATGGATGTTGAGTATTTCCTTAAGTGCTTCTCTGCCATTTGATACTTCTCTGTTGAGAATTCTCTGTTTAGCTCTGTACCCCATCTTTAAGTTAGATTATTTTGGCTTGTTGGTGTTTGATTTCTTGATTTCTTTATGTATTTAGGATATTAGTCCTCTAAGGGATGTAGGGTTGGTGAAAATCCTTTCCCAGGCTATAGGCTGCCATTTTGTTCTATTGACAGTGTCCTTTGCTTTACAGAACGTTTTCAGTTTCATGAGGTCCCATTTATTGATTATTGATCTTAGAGCCTGGGCTGTTGGTGTTCTGTTTAGGAAGTTTTCTCCTGTGCCAATAAGTTCAAGGTTCTTCCTCACTTTTTCTTATAGATTTTGTGTGTCTCATTTTATGTTGAGGTCTTTGATCCACATGGACTTCAGTTTATGCAGGGTGACAAATATGGGATCTATTTGCATTTTTCTGCATGTAGACATCCAGTTAGACCAGCACCATTTGTTGAAGATAATATCTTTTTTCCATTGTAGGGTTTGGTTTCTTTGTCAAAAATTAAGTGTCCATACATGTGTGGATTTATTTCTGTGTCCTTGAGTCAATTCTATTGATCTACCAGTCTGTTTCTATGCCAGTACCAAGCAGTTTTTATTATTGTTGCTCTAGAGTACAGCTTGAGATCAGGGGTGGAGATACCTCCAGAAGATCTTTTATTATACAGGATTGTTTTAGCTATTCTGGGTTTTTTGTTTTTCCATATTAAGTTGAGAATTATTCTTTCAAGGTCTGTAAAGAATTGTTTTGGTATTTGCTTGAAGTTGCATTAAATCTATAGATAGCTTTTGGTAAGATGGCCATTTTTACTATGTTAATCCTACTGATCCATAAGCATGGGAGATCTTTCCATCTTCTGATACCTTTGATTTCTTTCTTCAGAAACTTAAAAGTTTTTTATTTTATTTTATTTTTTCATAGACGTCTTTCACTTGCTTGGTCAGAGTTAAACAAAAATGCTATTATGGTTTTTGTGGCTATTATAAAGGGTGTTGTTTCCCTAATTTCTTTTCCAGCCTGTTTGTGTTTTGTATACAGGAAAGCTATGGATTCTTTTGAGTTAATTTTTTATCCAGCCACTTTGCTGTAGGTGTTCAGCAGCTGTAGGAGTTCCCTGGTAGAATTTTTGGGGTCATTTTTGTATACTATCATATCCACAAATAGTGATACTTTGACTTCTTTCTTTCCTATTTGTATCTCGTTTATCTTCTTTAAGTTGTCTTTTTGCTTTAGTAAGGAGATACTCTCCCTGATTTCAGTGGAATTGATTTAAGTTTCTCTTTGTTTAATTTAATGTTGGCTATTGGCTTGCTGGATATTGCCTTTACTATGTTTAGGTATATGCCTTGTAACACTGATCACTCCAGGACTTTTAAAATCATCTATTTATTTATTTATTTATTTATTTATTTATTTATTTATTTATTTATTTATTCAAAAACCGTGTCAAAAGCCTTAGTAGTTGAAAGACACAAAGCTCACACATTAAGAGGAAAAGGTTAAGAAAAAGACTAAATTGATATGAAATGTTTAAAAAAGGATGTAAATACACTACGAAAAAATAAGTAAATTGTAACAGAAATATTACACATTAAAATTTAACCCGACTGATAGTAAAAGCAGAATCAATGCTGCAAAGAATCAGTAGATAAAACTGGCGAGAGTCTCAGAATTCAGATTTTTTTTAAAAAAAAGTTAAAACTGGGAAGATCTGTGTGTGTGGACAGTATTCTGAATGAAAGCCCAGAAGAAATGGAGCCAATACACTTGTCCAAGAAATAAGCAAAACAAAACAAAACAAAAAACCCAAAACAGCTCCATTATCTGGGTGGAGAGCAGAGACTCCCGGTTTAAAATGGAAGCTTTAGTTAGAATTAATAACTTTGAGTCTACCTGGATATAGTTTAATCAGTGTTTTTAAAATCTCAAGTCTTACATGCATCAAAGCACACTAAAAGCCTGGGATTTCATCTGAGCAATGATAGATTAAAAGCTTTTCTCAGTGAGAACAAGAAAATCTAGAATGTTCTATCTGAAAACACTGAAAAGCCCCCAAATCCACAAGAATTCCTAGGACTAATGCCTGGGACAAGAGCACCAAGGGGAGAGTACAGCATTTCCTGTACCTTGCTTCCCAGGAAATTCTCAACCACAGAAGCACTTGTCCGAGAAGAGGGAAAAAAAAAGTGCTTTAGACCTTTTTGGGCTTTGGGTGGGGACTCAAACGCTAAGAATGGCGCTAAGAATGGAAGGGGACTAGTCTTGCAGGTGGAGCTCTGGAGGATTGGACCTTGAGGTCAAGCATCAGTTGGCACCCGCTCCCATACGAATTGATCCATCTGGGAATCTGACGGCAGCAAGAGACCTGGGGGCGCCAGTGTTCCGAACCTAGCAGCCTATGGGAAGTAAGCTAGCGGCTTCTGAGGGGAGATGACATCACACAGGGCCCCAGCTATCTATGCGAATTGTCACTCACAATGTCCAGCACTTAGCCAACTGTAACCGGATACGTGTAAAACAGGAGCAGACAGGAAATAAAAGCAGACAGAAACATGCTGAATTCAGATAAAGGAGTTTAGGAAATTCACAATAGACTTTAAAGTAGCTATGATTATTCGGCTGAGGGAATTAAAAGGCAAGGGATATTGGGAAAGAACAAGAAAATATTTGAAAATTAACTGTACCTAATGCTTAAATGGGCGTAGGTACAACTGAACTGAACACGAGCTAAGACAAGTATCTAAGAAAGTCAGGGAAAGAGAAAACAATAAAGCTGCAGGGCAATGAATTGCAGAGTCCTGGTGAAAGTCTAATAAGCACGCAACTGTACTCCAAGAAGCAAGTATGGAGAATGGTTGCCGAAAAGGTATTTGACATTTGGCTTATCATTTCCGTAGGGCTGAAGAAAGACCTCGAGTCACATATTGAGGAAGTAATATGAACTTCAAGTTACATTAAAAGCTTTAGACAGGAACTTCAAAATAATTTTGCTAAAAGAGAATAATAATGAGAATATGGACAGGAAGTAGTATGGAGAAAATATCGGAGGAGGAAAGATTGCAGATTGTTGTTGCATTATGAATAATAACTTTCATGATAAAAGCATGAACCAAATCAGGTACAAAAGAAATATCTATCATAATGGGATTTTTAACATAGGCAGGTACATTTTATTCCCATGTAAACAAGTACAACAAATTATCTTATTGATGGAACGTAGGAGACTCACAAAAGTGCTCAAACTCACTAGATTTCAAAATGCAAGTTAAAACTATCTCATATCATCCATTGGATTCACAATAAAAAATGTTAAATAATTTTGGTTAAGACAGGAGAATAGAATCTCTTATTTCTGGTCAAGACTGCAAACTCAGACAAATCTAGATGGCACCTTGGCAATGTGCATCAAAGCCTTTAAGTATTTCTTTTCTTTTTTTCCATTATTATTATTATTATTATTATTATTATTATTATTTATTACACTTTATTCATTTTGTATCCCCCCATAAGCCCTTCCCTCCTCCCCTCCCGACCCCACCCTACCTCCCCTTTCTGCATGCATGCTCCTCCCCACATCCACTGATAAGGGAGGTCCTCCTCTCCTTCCTTCTGATCTTAGTCTATCAGATCACATCAGGAATGGCTGCATTGTCTTCTTCTGTGGCCTGGTAAGGCTGTTCCCCCTCAGGGGGAGGTGATCAAAGAGCAGGCCAATCAGTTTATGTCAGAGGCAGTCCCTCTTCCCATCACTATGTAACCCACTTTGACACTGACCTGCCATGGGCTACATCTGTTTAGGGGTTCTAGGTTATCTCCATGAATAGTCCTTGGTTGGAGTATGAGTCTTTGGAAAGTTCCCTGTGTTCATATTTTCTTGTTCTGTTGCTCTCCTTGTGGAGTTTCTGTCCTCTCCAGCTCTTGCTATTTCCCACTTACATAAAATTCCATTCACTCTGCCCGCCAGTTGGCCATCAGGCTCAGCATCTGTTTTGATAGTCTGCAGGGCAGAGGCTTTCAGATGCCCTCTGTGGCAGGTTCCTAGGTTGTTTCCTGTTTTCTTCGTCTGGCTTTCAGAGGCCCTCTGTAGCAGGTTCCTATCTAAACATAGTAAAGGCGATATACAGCAAGCCTATAGCCAACATCAAACTGAACGGAGAGAAACTTAAAGCAATCCCACTAAAATCAGGGACAAGACAAGGCTGCCCACTCTCTCCATATCTCTTCAACATAGTGCTGGAAGTCCTTGCTAGAGCAATAAGACAGTTGAAGGAGATCAAGGGGATACAGATGGGAAAGGAAGAAGTCAAATTATCACTATTTGCAGATGATATGATAGTATACATGAGTGACCCCCAAAACTCTACCAGGGAACTCCTACAGCTGATAAACACCTTCAGCAAAGTGGCCGGATACAAAATTAACTCAAAAAAATCAGCAGCACTCCTGTATACAAAAGACAAAAGGGCTGAGAAAGAAATTAGGGAAACAACACCCTTCACAATAGCCACAAATGACATAAAATACCTTGGTGTAACCCTATCCAAGCAAGTCAAAGACTTGTATGAAAAAAATTTCAAGTCTCTGAAGAAAGAATTAGAAGAAGATATGAGAAGATGGAAGATCTCCCATGCTTATGGCTTGGCAGGATTAACATAGTAAAAATGGCCATCTTACCAAAAGCAATCTACAGATTTAATGCAATTCCCATCAAATTGCCAACACAATTCTTTACAGACCTGGAAAGAAAAATTCTCAACTTCGTATGGAATAACAAGAAACCGAGAATTGCTAAAACAATCCTCTACAATAAAAGATCTTCTGGAGGTATCTCCATCCCTGATCTCAAGCTGTACTATAGAGCAACAGTTATAAAAACTGCATGGTACTGGCATAGAAACAGAATGGTGGATCAATGGAATCGAACAGAAGACCCAGAAATAAGCCCACACACTTACGGACACCTGATTTTTGACAAAGGTGCCAAAACCATACAATGGAAAAAAGATAGCATCTTCAACAAATGGTGCTGGTCTAACTGGATGTCTACATGTAGAAAAATGAAAATAGATCCATACTTATCACCCTGCACAAAACTGAAGTCCAAGTGGATCAAAGACCTCAACATAAAACCAGACACATTAAATTGGCTAGAAAAAAAAAGTGGGGAATACCCTAGAACTCATTGGTACAGGAGAAAACTTCCTGAACAGAACACCAAAAGCACAGGCTCTGAGAGCAACAATCAATAAATGGGACCTCCTGAAACTGAAAAGCTTCTGTAAAGCAAAGGATACTGTCATCAAAACAAAGCGACTGCCTATAGATTGGGAAAGAATCTTCACCAAGTATTTCTTAACTTTTATTGATGATCGTTTTATATCTTTAGTGGAGGGAAATATAAGATGAGGCTAAAATATAAGATAGTTTAGTTAAGATAAATATGAAAAGATAAACATAAAATCTGAAATGATACATCAGAAAAATGATAGCCAAAATTTTAAACAATATCAATATCTAACTTGGGTGCATTTTTAAAAATTTTAAGACATTTTCATATTTCCAGATTAAATGTATGTTGCAATTGAGATGAAGTATACCCTGTTGTTGTCAGGGAGAATAGTAACAATGTCATTGTTACTGTTTTTTTGTGTGTATAATCGTTACTGTGGATTATAATTTTGTACTCTTACATTTTAGCTGAGTTATTTATATCAACACACTAACATTGGACTTTAACTTAATATGAAATACCCGTTTTTGTCACATAAAATGTTCCCTGAAGATGTCCATATGATGCCAATCAAAGTCAAATTTTTTTGTAATTGAAAGATCACATAACATATATATGTGGTGCCAAGCAATTCGAACTGGTATGTATTGCGGGGCTCTTTGCTAAACTGAGTATTAAAGACTAAAATGGCCCATAAGGCCAACAGAAATGTCTAGAACTGCAGTCTCTCAGGCCCTGTCAAATAATGTGATTTAAACACCAGGAACTTTTCCATCTGGGAGATACAGACAAATCCCTGCGTTCTATGATGTGTTTTAAAATTATGCTATCAATCTTAAACACACCAAATATCAACATTATAAACATGGCTTGTGAAAGAAAAAAATGATTATGTATGATGTATGACAGTTACAATGTTGCATAGTGATTAAACATTTTTAATGGAAATATGACTTATTACAGTTCTTTTAATGGAAAATTAAACTTGTAATATGAGAAGTGTGTTTTATTGTCTGTCACTGAAACTAAACAAAATATTTATGTTTGTTAGTATTTTCCCCCAAAAGCTGCAATTAAGTCAGTGTGGTATATACAATTAACATAGACAGAAAAGATATTATGAGAATGATTGATATGTAATTATTATACGAATAACCTGAAATTGTGCCAAGGCGTTTGGGTTTCTTCTGAGTAGTGTCTTTGTATTATTTTCCTTTGCTTCATGAAGTAGGATGGTTTTATATTTCTACTAGTAAATTCCAGAAAATAAAGGAATACAATTTTGAAAATTTTACAACATAAGTTGTTTTTTTTTGTTTTTTGTTTTTTATTTTAATAAATCTAAGCTTTTTGCATAGTAGTAACACAAAGATCTTCTTAGGCACTTAGGAATTCAGAACATATCCTATTAACATATACTGGTTTTAAAAACCACCTTGAGATTTTCTCCAAAGACATAATAGGCAAAAATCCAAAGCTCAAAGTTAGAGAAGCCAGACATAGAGCCGTGAGGATGACTTAAAAGCTGAAAGAAGATGTCTAAATATTTGCTCTGTATGTGATCACAACAGTATATGAGAATTTAAAATAAAAGCTAACCATCGGTGACAATATAAGGAGTATAGGAGTATACATCAACAATAAGCGGAGTGACTGCTATGCAGATGCCAGTCCTGGGTACTGTCATGATGGTGATCAAGGAAAAGTGTCATCAGAATGAAAGGTATTCCTTTTCTTCTTCTTTTTTTAAATACATATATAGTTACTCTCTTTACATCTCAATCTTAGCCCCCTCCCTCCTCTCTTTCCTGTCCCTCTCCTCTGTCCCTTTCTCATCCTCTTACCCCCCCTCCTCTGCCCTCAGAAAAGGGGAATCCCCCCGCAATCATCACCCCTGCACATCTAGTTGCATCAGGACTGTGTACTTCCTCTTTCTTCCTGGCAAGGCACCCTGCCAGGGGGGAGTGATAGAGAAACATGCAATAGAGGCCTTGTCAGACTCAACCCCCACCCCTTCCTAGGGGACCCACATAGAGGCTAAGCTGCCCGTTGGGTATATGTGTGGAGAGAGCCTAGTCCGTGCATGGTCTTTGGATGGTGTTTCAGTTTCCACAAGCCCCTGACTAGTTGGGACTGTTGGTCCTCTTGTGGAGCTCCTCTCCCCTCCCTCTTTCTATCCTTCCCCCAACTCTTCTGTAAGGCTCCCCAAGCTCAGCACATTGTTTGGCTGTGAGTCTCAGTTTCTGTTTTGATCCATTGATCCATCGCTGGGCAGGAGTGAGGGTTGCGGGGAGGAGCCCCTCAGAGGACAGCTATGCTGGACTCCTGTCTGCAAACACAGCAGAGTGTCATCAATAGTATTGGGGTTGGCTCTCAGGGAGTGCGTCTCAGGGTTAGTCATTGGTAGCACATTCCTTCCATCTTTGCTCTATCTTTATCCCTGAACACCCTGTAGGCAAGGTAAATTCTGGGTGGGCGTTTTTGTGAGTGGGTTGATGTTCCCTTCCCTCCACCAGGAGTCCTGTTTGGTTAGAGGATGTTCTCTTCAGTCTCCATGATCCCTGCTGCCAGTGATCTCCTCTAGAGTCACCCCCACATCTTCCTAGGGTTCACCTGTTGCAGGTCTCCAGATTGTCTAAGAGATGACCCCCCCTATGGTTTCTCCTCTCTATGCAAGCCCTCTGTCCTCCTGCCCCACTCTCCCCATATCTGATCCTCACCCTCATTTCCCTCAGTGTTGGCTCTCTTCAACCACTTCCGCTGACTATTCTATTTCTCCTTCTGAGTGAGATTCGAAGGATTTCTTTTACTTTCTTTTTTTTAAAGTAATAATTTGAATAATAATTATTTAATTTATTATTATTATTATTATTATTATTATTATTATTATTATTATTATTTACAATTTAGTCACTTTTTATCCTGGCTGCAGCTGCCTCCTTCATCTCCTCCAGGTCCCACCTTCCCTCTTCCCCCCACCATGCCCCTCTCCTAGCCCACTGATAGGGGAGGCCCTCTTCCCCTATTATCTGACTCTAGTCTATTAGGTCTCATCAGGACTGTCTGGATCCTCTTTCTCTGTGGCCTAGTAAGGCCACCCCTTCAGGGTGAGGTGTACAAAGAGCAGGCAACTGAGTTCATGCCCTATACTGCCCCTGCTCCCCTTATTAAGAACCCCCCCGATGGAGACTGGGCTTCCCTTGGGCTATATCTGAGCAGGGGGCCTAGCCAAACTTTGGGCAGAGTGCAGGGAATCTTCTGGAAGAAGGGGTGAGATAGAAAGACTTGAAAGGGACAGGAGCTCCACAAGGAGACCAACAGAACCAAAAAATCTGAACTCAGGGGGGTCTTGCAGAGACTGATGAATCAACCAAGGATCACACATGGAGAAGGATTCCTCTTCAAAAAAAAAAAAAGAGAGTCTGCTGTTGCCTGCCACCAGATCTCTTCCCCCTAGCTAGACTGCCTTGTTAGGCCCCAGTGGGAGAGGATGCCTTAGGCCTGCTGTGACTTGAGGTGCCAGGGTGAGTTGATACCCCTTGGGAGCCTCCCTTTCTTTAAGAAAAAGGAGAGGGGAGAATTGGGGGAGAGGGGCATGAGGGTAGAACTGGGAAGACAGGAGGGAGGGGCATGGGATCAGGCTCTAAAGAGAGTAAGTCGACAAATAAGTGAAAAATATGTGTACCACACACACAGACACATATACATGTGAGTCAGTGATGCCTTTGAAAAGTCACTAGAAACCAACGGCCTTATGCACAAGTTAAACTATAAGTCAGATGCAGAGACATTATAAGGAGTAGAAAACAAATGACAAAATATAGAATGTCACAAACCCTGACAATACAAAATATAACCAAGTCAACTTATTAGATGCATTTCTCATTAAAAGTCTAAGACTCAGATTTTATTATCTTAATACCCCAAGACATATATTATCTAATAAAGTGAAAGAAAAGTGAAAATAACCTTATAAGCAAACATTTGACAAAATAGTTTGTACATGTTCAACTGTAAAGCAAGTGAATAAATACAGCACCAGTCAAACATAATTTTATCGAAAGACTGCACAAAGAACACCTCTTTAATTAGCAAGGGTATGATTCATGATGCCACTTGGGACTTCCATAAACCTTCATAGGCCAAATAACATTTCAGTTCATAGACAAGAATCAGGAAATTACAACCATAATAAAAGATTTGGACATTATTTGGAATTTCAATGAATAGTCAAATTGTAAGAAAATAATTGAATAATACAGTTTTAAATTTGTAAAAAAATAATACAAATTTAAAATATGTACCCTAGGTATTAGTTGAGGCTCTTTCCTGATCACCCTTTATAAAATAACAAAGATTTTCTGTTTCCCAATTAGAGAATGTAGTGAGAATTTTGGAATTTAGCTTTCTTTTAAAAGCACAGAAATATAATAATATAAGAATATGTTTTTGTTTTAATCCCAGGTGTGGAGAAATCATTTGCCTCATACTCTAGCAGAGGCATAGGCTTTGCCAGCTGTCAATTGTGAGATTTTTGCAATTGTGAGATTTTTGCAATTGTGAGATTTTTGCAATTGTGAGGAATTCTGGGGACTTTTCAGAAAGTATATAAATGCTAGAGCCCTGATGTGGGGGTGGTTGGCGGCTTGTTGGCTTGGTTGTTGTTGGTCGCAGTTTGTTAAGCAATCATGGGCGAAGAAGAGTCAACAACGAGAAGAAATGAGATGTCATGACAGCGAAGATCAAGATTGCTCCAAAGAAGCTTGGCACCCCTAACAATCAGGAAGTAGTCTAACAATAAAGTCGCTCCCTTTCCTTCCTATCCATTTTTTTTCTCCTATCTAGTGTTAGGGGGTTGGAAGTGTGGACGAAAGAAGAGCCCATAATGTAGCAAAATGCCAGTTATAAGAGAATATTTAATTGATCATGTAGTAAGCCTTGGAGAGAAGCAAAAACTGAAAATTTTCCATAATCTCTGACTTTCAAAATTCAATGTTCTTAGCACTATTGGTAATTAGGAAGTTTTTTTTCTACAACGGAAAGTCTTTTACAGCCCTGCACAATGGCACACATCTGTAATCTCAGCACTCGGGAGGCAGAGGTAGGCAGATCCCTGTGAGTTCAAGGCTAGCCTGGTCTACAAAGTGAGTCCAAGACAGCCAAATCTACACAGAGAAACCCTGTTTCTAAATAAACAAACAAGCAAAATGATCAGAAAGTCTTCTACAATGGACCAAGGCAATAATAATAATAAAAATAATAATAATGTGGAAAAATTGTTGGTTAAATGTGAAATGTTGCAGCCCCTGGGAACACAGTTTGGAAGTTTCTCATAATATTAGGCATAGAATTACTATATAGTAGCAATTTTAGTGCTATTTGGTATATCAAGGAGAAAGAAAAGTGCATATCGATACAAAAACATATCAATAAACTATTTAGCAAGGTTCATGGCATTATACCTAACAACAACTACCCATCAGCTCATGAATAGGTGAATATGGCCAGCCTGTATAATGCTGTATTATTCTGACTGTCTTAGAAAGAACTGACCTTTGCTACAATGAGGATAAGCCTGTAGGAAACTTTGCAAAATGAACGAAGCTAGATAGTAAAAAAAAATAAAAATAAAACCCACAAGACACATTTTATAATTTATTTCTTCATAGGAGGATTTGAAGTATGATTACACAGATAAATAAAATATGATTGCATTTATATGATATCCCAAATAGGAGAGTCTGTAGAGACAGGAAGTAGATGTTACTAAGCCTGGAGGATCTGGCCTGAGGGCATTGGGAAAAGAGGGAACCCCATAAAGGATTTCTTTTAGAGCTGAGGGAAAAGTTCTAAAATTAAATAATAATGACTTTTATGGAAGTAGAAATAAATTTTAAAAGATCAAATTGTATACTTTAAAGTAGTGCCTGTTGTGGCCCTGTAAGCTGTCAGTGAAATTGTAATAGAAATATAAATTAATAATGAAATGTTTTTGAACAGCTACAGGAAAAATTTTAAAGTTATTTCTCAAACATTTTTTGAATGCTAGGGAAAAATCTGCAACTACGGGTTTAGAGTTTTCATAAAATTAGAAATACATATATATGTATATATTTAAGGAATATAACCCAAGCTGTACTTAAATGAAAATTTCACAGCATTAAATGCTTCATTAATAGGTTAAAAAACATAGATTCAAGGGACCAAAAGTGAAGGAACAAAAAGACATAAAGATTCATGGCCCTGATGCATCTGTTTGACTGGAAAGGCAGATTTTAAAGTCATGTCTGATTTTTAATTTTCAGTATTTCTCCTCTTCAAGATATAGAGTATAATAGTTTTCTACCAGCTCATGATTGAAGTCACTGTATGACCTTTTAAGGACAGGCACAGTGAAAGTCACCCCTTACATGGCCGTTTCCTTGATGGAAAGCAATGAAAGTTAAAATTTGATTTTTTATAGTTAGGACAGAGGAGAAAGACTAAAGAAATATTAGCTTTATGTGCTCCTTATCTATCTATCTATCTATCTATCTATCTATCTATCTATCTATCTATCTATC
>NW_026596057.1:15532302-15548561 GCF_907164565.1 Psammomys obesus | reverse complement strand
ATCTATCTATCTATCTATCTATCTATCTATCTATCTATCTATCTATCCATCCATCCATCTAATCTATCTATTCATCTTTTGGTTTGTTGAGAATGGCTCTCTATATATAGCCTATGCTGGTCTCAAGTTCAAGATCTTTCTGCTTGCACCTCCTGAGTGCCTCCATATGACTTCCTGTTCCACTCAGACTAATGTGGTGACCAGTATTGGTCACACCCAGGGAGGGATGGAAATGAGACAGCTCCGAGGCTGTTGGGCCAGTTTTATGTGTTTCCAGCCTTTGTAGGGATGGACGGTGTTCATGTGAGAACATGATGAAAACCTGACCCACATCCCTCTGCATCCCATCCATGTGGTCGAGGCCCTCCCTTGTGTACTGTCCACTACAGAAACAATGCTAGCAGCACACTGACATTTCACTGGGCCCACAAGGCAGTGAGGCTTAAATTGCTTAGTCTCAAGACCTGTCACACCCTCCGCTCTTAAATTCTATAGAAGCCCTGAAAGAGCTTTCTCTCTCAGTCCTTGTCATAGCCAAAAATAAAAATATTTATATTTAAAAATATATAAATTTTAAAAGATTTCCAAGTCTCTTTAAATAAGGACCCAGTACCTGTGAACAGAAATAACAGTCTCCCTAAAATAATCATCTCTCAAGATAAAAGAACTTAATGGATGACATTTAAAAACTTTTGTCAGTCGCTGGTATTTTGGCTAACAGAAGGCAGCTTGATTTGTATATCTGCGTCTGCTTCAGAGTTGCTTTATCATAGTTCACAGAATCTGTGGAAAACTCCAGTGTAAACTCACCAAGGAGTAAAAAAATGACAAGTTGGAAATTCCTGTGAAACCAATTCTAAGGAGCCCTCTAGGAAGGCTGTGGGCCACATTTTGAACACTATCAGAACCGCAGAGAGCACGAAGCTTTCAGACACGTAACAGAAGATGTGAAAAGGAGACTGGCTAGAAAGAAATGGAGGGACCTCAGGCAGGCAGCAGGCTTCAAGAGAACAGGTTTGGGTAGAGCGGTAGGAAAAATACCGGCGCAGGACCGGGTGGAGCTGCTGCAGTTACACGACACGGCCATTGGGTGGCACTGCTGTTCCATTCAGTTGCAACCTGAGCCCCTGCATCAGCGCTGGTCCCTGTCTGGTGGAGGCCCCACACTGCAAGCAAAGTTGAAGAACCAACATAGCAATTTTTCTTTGTTTTCTTTTCATATTTTTAAGTAAAGCCGTGATTACAGAGTGTCACAGAGGACAGCATAAGCTCGTTTTTTTCTCATGTCGAGGTGGCATTTTCTTTTTCACTGCTATCGTGGTGTGTATGTGTGTGAGGGGGTGCTTTCGGATTATGAAGAGAGAGGATCTGAGAACATCCCCTAGTTTCAGGACTGAGTGGTTCCGAATGTGGAGATACAGACTCCCTGACCTCAAAGACTTTCTCGGCCACCATTCCCAGGTCTGGTGGATGCTGATTAGGTGTGACAAAAGTTTATAGACCCTAAGTGGGTCTTTCCATTCAGGACAGAGAGGAGAGACACAGAGAGAGAGGACACACACACACACACACACACACACACACACACACACACACACACATTCCAAGCTGTCCAAGGAGCCAAGCAGTTCCAAGAAGTAAGAGCTCTCTCCAGGCAAGTGTCAGTAGCTCTGCAAGAAGTCATTCAAATAAAGGAGGTGGCTGATGGCAGTGACATAGCCTGGCCCATAAGGAAGTGTCCACACAAACAGCCTGACCTCAGGCTTCTTCAGTTCTTCTGTTCCTCCTAGCCCTGAAAGTAGCTCTGCCTAGAGCTACGACCTTGAGAGGGAACAGAATGCCTTTCTGCAGAGGTCTAGAGGAGGCCTGTGGCCACCTAAAGCTCACTTGGAGCTTGGACTCTGAGGAGTGTTGAGAGGGGTGTTGTTTGGTGAGATAGAGCATCAAGTCACAAGGAACTGTGGGTAGACTGAGGAATTAGGGCTTTTCCTAGATACAGTAGAGAAACTGGGGGTGCTATAAGCAGGTGTCCTTATACTTGCTATGTGGTAAAAAATAATTTTAATACAATGCAGAGATGAAATGACATTTGTTATTGACAACATGACAGTTATCTAAAAGTAATTTATGATTGTCATACTCTGGTTATTAGTATGGAGTCACTTAAGCCTGGTATCCTTTTTGTGAGCTAGGAAAGGTTTCCACCCTTTTCTATGGATGACACTGAGGTGCAGAACAGGTGAAGACTTAGCCTCCATCACACAGCCTGTGAGAGCCAGAATCTGAATTCAGGCTCCACCAGCTCTTTAGCTACTTTGCTATGTTTCCTGGTTAACATAAGAAAATGAAATGACCCTAAAATGCTGCATACTACCTTAATACACATTAACTGGCTCCCGTGGAAACAAAGAGGAGAATGGTGGTATTGGGAGCTAGAGTGGTGATAGTGAGAGGTTGAAACTGAGTCTGTGTTGTGTAAACACACAGGGGTGAGGGAGAAGAGGGTTGAGGGAGATTCACACAGCTAAGTTTGTCGCTGAAGTCCAGAAGAAACCAATCCAGAATCTAAGGGTCTTGTAGACACAGGGAAAGCTGGACGGATGGCCAATGACAATGGGCCAGATAGAGTATTATACTCTAGTTTCTACTGAGTTTAGAGTGTTAGGTTCAACCCAATATTTCCTCCATGGCAAGATCACGTAGGAGGCTACCCTTCCAATCGCAAATATTATCCAAATTTCTCAGGTTCTGACTTGTGGGAGCTTGATTAAAATGTCACCATCCTACTCACAGTTTAACATACAGCTTTGGGACAGAAATCAGCTAAGACTGGACCCTTGAGTTAAACACATCTATCACTCATGTGGCCAATCAGTCAGCTTAATAGTCACCCCATCCTGTCAACAAGGCCACAGGTCTTTATCTTGTTCACAAGTAGACCAGAAAGAAAACACCTAACTAAACTAAGAGACCCCTGTGCACAGCTTTCTCTTGCTCTTTCAGAATCATACTGTAGAAAAAAGAGAGCTGTTTTGGTGTGACTACCTCATGAACCATGGACCCTTGTTGACTTCTTGTGGTTAATATTTTCTCCACTAAGAACATCCTAGAAAGCACATTCTAGAATTTAGCTTAACCAATGAGTCAGTACTGTGCAGTACCAGTCTCTTTTCTGACAACCAGCCCAACATTTGTCCATCAAGGACACCAGCCAATCTTCCATTTTCCATGGCTCACACAGAGGTGTCTCCCCGCATCCAAGAAGTGATCACCTGGTTCATGGTGTACAGAACCCTCACATATGGGTGCTACCATCTCTTCATGTCTTGCCACACTCGAGGCTCCAGGGATGCCTCCCCGCCCCCGGTGTTCACCACTCAGCATCAAACGTTGGCTAACTGTATGCAATCTTTCCTCTGCCCTGGAGGCGGCTGCTGCTGTTCTCTGTCCACAGAACTGTGGCTTTACATTTTAGTTTGTTATTCATGTTCTAAAAAGCCAAATAGTTCCAAAGCTTGTTATAAAAAATAAAATATCCCTAACCTGCCTGCTTCTTCCTCTGTCGTTCTTCTTTCCCACGGGCGACCCCTTTTCTGTTGTTCTTTGTGCATTCATGTTCACACTGCAAAATAACTTCTCCGACAACCTCTTCATTCCCCACTCTTAGAAATTATCTATTAAATTCTCACTATGAAAGAAGATTTCTCTCTCCTTAGCACCTCCTTCCCGCCTCCACAATTTTCCTCTCCCCAACCTCCCAGCAGACTTATATCATCGTCTTTAGTTAGATCTGGGTTCAGTGTTTACATAATTATGCCTATATTCACAGCATGCCCCTGTAGTAAAAGCACCGTTACATTTCCTTTCTTGTACAGCTTTTAATTTTCACTGGCGTTAATAATTGTCTCTATTCGTCATTTCTGTACTTTCCTTGCTCACTTAACATCAGTTTTTACCTGTACATTCTTCCACGTATGTAAATCCCTTCTCAACACACTGTGCACCTCTCATTACTCCCATCATTTTAACCTTGGAGCAATCTAGCTGCCCCTCTCTCCCTTCTCCAGTCCGCGATGTTTGCACCACAGCCCTGCCAAACACCTGTCTGTCTCAGTTCTCTTCATCATGCCCGAATCCTTTTTTCCCCTTACTTGTGCTGGATCGTTACTTCTTGGATCCCATATTGTCTCATCTATCATTACTCCCCCTCTTTGCCAGACCACACTCTGGAGAAGCATGGAAGGGACATCAAATGTTGACATTTGCAGAGCCTGGAAATGCACTTATTCTACCCTGGCATTTGATTGACAATTTGCCCATATATAGATTCCTGAATTGGAAATTATTTTCTCTCATAATTTTAAAACCAGTGCCTCACGTCTTCTAATTCTGGTGTCATTGCCAGCGGACCAGCCGTCGGTAAAAACCGACAGCAAAGCAAGCCCGGTGCGTTATTTTGTGATTTTGCTGAAAGCACGATGGGGCGTCTTTCTCTAGGGTTATGAAATTTTTACAGTGACATCCTTGGATGTGAGTTTCTGCTCTTCCATGGTCTTACCCACTTCATGTGCTTTGGCAACCCTCATGATCATTTCCTGGAGACCTGGTAAAGCTGGAGTTATTCTGATTTTGCTATTCTTTCTTTGAGAACTTCTTACTATTTGAAGCTGTTTTTCTAATTTCATATTGTTCATTTCCTGTATTATTTGTATTTTTACTGTTATTGTTCTGTGAGAGATTTCCACCAACCATACATTCAGGCTTCCAAAGTGTTCATTTCAAAGAGAGCTTTAATATTTGATTTTCTGAATGTTCCCTCACTTTAAAAGGGAACACTACTTTTGTTTCAACAATAAAACTCTTGTAAAAATATTGATTCTTTCTTGCCATCTGTCTACACACAGCGAGAGAGAGAGAAAGACACAGAGAAACAGACAGACATAGACAGACAGAGACAGAGATAGAAAGTCAGAGACAGACAGAGAGAATATAAATGTCTTTGTCTTGAAAAATCTTCAAAATACCCTTTTACCTGCATAGTTGTGTTTTTTTGTTTGTTTGTTTGTTTTCCTTAAAAATGTGTGGGTTAGTGAGGTTTTGATATGAGAGCCTTTTCTCAAACATCTGGAAGTTCTGGTCTGTCCTTTCCAGATGAAAACCAGGCAACGAGAAGCTCTGTGCTGACAAATGGGAGCTGTCAACCATAAATAGCTTCATTGTTAGGAGACCTGGCTAGGCTGCTCCACTGTGGAGCGTGTTGTACTCTGATAGCAGGGATGGACCAGGTAGTAATGCTTTGGCGGCAGATGGAGAAAGCTCTTGAAATCCTGCCTGCAGACTCACAGAAGTCCCTATTGTTAGGACAGCATCTCCGGCCTTCCTGTCCCCTGTCCCCATCCCAGCAACCTCTAGCCCACCCTGTGTAGTCCTCTGCTATGGTGCAGGAGTAAAGCCTTGCACGTGTGTAGCGTAGAGAGTAAGAAGAGGATACCACGGGGTGTTTCCTGCCTCTTAAACCAATTGTCGGTCATTTCTTCCACATCCAGCTTCATTTTCACCCTCACTGTTGGATGCCCCTTGTGCCTTCCTGGTCTGGGTGGTACAGTTACTTCTCCTGCCAGCTCAGAGCTCAGCCTTCAGAGCTCTGCTGAGTCTGTTAGCAAGTGCCCATCTGCTTTTCTTCTTTGTTTGGTATTGCTTCCTGTCCCTTTCTTTGTGTGCCTCCAAAGATGTATTCCTTTTGAAAAAGATGCCTGTGTTGCTTCTGGTAAGGTTTCCGAGAGACAGAGGAGGTGGCTTGTTCAGTCCGCCCGTTTTCAGGAAGCCTACAACTATTTTTGGATTGTCATGCGGCACACACTCCTGTTAGAACCTTTGCTAAAGACCCCACACCTAGAGGAGCAACAGCTTCCTTCTTTACAGTGCTTCTTTGTCTGAACCTTCTACACAGCACTCTCCTGGCATATATAACACTGTTACATAAGAAGTTTGGATCTTCTCACTGGATTATAAACCGCTTGAGGAAAGAAGTCCTGTTAGCTGTTTTTACAGCCTTAAGTTCTAGCACACAACCAGGCGCCCGCATGCCCAAGGAAGGCATGCTGAAGTGAGCAGAAACTGTATGCTGTTTTCTGTGAGTGAACTCAACTATATAAAGAGAAGCCTAGTTTTTTGGCAAGCGGGAACCCCTCCCCACTAATTAGAGTTTTTTTCCAGATCCTTTGTCCTCATTCATGGGATGATGAGCAGTGGGAATTCATACTACCCTACACCTTAAAAAACCTGCCCTTTAAATCTGGAACTTGCACAGGAATGTCCCAAGAACTGTGGTGGTCTTGGACTAAAGAGATAATTGGCTGACTTTTGTCAGGGGGTTATTCAGGTATTCTGGTAGTAGAGAGATAGGTGTTCATGATTACTGTCTCCTGTGTACGATGACATTGTGTGATCAGGGAAGAGCTGATCTCAAGTTCCTTCATGGCCCTAAAGCATACTCAGCCTAGCATGCCTTAGTGAAGGCCATATCTCCCTAGACAAAGCTGCCCATAGCCAGGTAGAGTTGAAGAGCTTCAGAAGTTTGTGAATCCAGTAATGACATAAAGAGGATCTTGGGCTCAATCCTTCCTGCTGGGAATCTAACTAAAAGTAACAGTTTGGGATACCAACTGGATTGACCGTTAACACCATCTCTTCCCCTAAAGCCAAATAATCAAGGAATACACCATTTTCTGATGACCAACAAGCCATCTGGCAGCTACCTCAACAAGCGGACCTTGATTTTTCAGTTGAGGAATCTAGACCGTGGGAAAGTGGCCTGGGAAAGCAGACCGTGAGCACCTGGAAGGCTCCACTGAGTTCTAAAAGTCTTTGGAAGTCAGGGGAGAGGGGCCCGGTCTAAGCAGGGTGAGCAGGCACTGGAAGAATAAGAAGCAGCACCAGGGAGATGAGAAGCCAAATCATACCGGTAGCCTCACCATGGCCATTGACTCTGATGACTGGGATGAAGATGCAATGACACGCAGCTTAAAGGAGTAAGTCCAACCTAAACCCCCAAGTCTTAGCACTGTCTTTCTCTGCTTCAGGAGTATTATTTAAGCTCCCATTTCCCTTTTGCAGCCAGCGCTGCACCCTGCAGCGAGACACTTCACCTCAGATGGCAGCTCACCACTCACTGCGGTGACAGTGTTTAGGCAGAACCTGTCCAGAACAGGGGGAAAAGCGTTAGAGAGAGCAAGCAAAGGAGATGAAAGATACTGTTTCCTTTGGAGGGTTTCCTCTGGAGGGTTTAGATCTGTCTGGGGAAACAAACCTGTCAGCAATCTGTTGGCCTAGTCGGGTCACTGACATGACATTGCATGCAGTCCTAGAGCGCAGGTGGCTTTGTGAGCCAGGTTGACTGAGCAGTTTGACATCCTCTGATGTATCCATGCTGGAAGAAACTAGATTTCCACAGCCAGAACAGCCACACCGGGGAGGGCAACTGTAGTTCTGGGATGGACAGGCACGATTCAGCCTCTCCCGTCTTCCTTTGTTTATTTTTCTCCTCCTTATAATCGGTTTAAACAATAAATGAAATTTAGCCATCGATCTGAATGTCACTGAATTGCAAATACAGTGCTGCCCTCAGAAAACCTGGAGAATCTTGGAGAAAAGGTCAAACGAGGATGGAAATTTTCCAAGTGGCTGAGCAAGCTTGTGTGCCCCATTGGGTGATTCTTCTCTGTTGAGATCATGGGTAAGAGCGGGGGCATGCATATAAGTAGTAAGGCCCCTTGTTGGCTGTGTCCTGGGCAGGTGAATTAACTTCTCAAAACCCTGGTTCCACACTTGATGAAGAAGGAAAAAAAAAATACCAGTATTTCATAGGCTCCCTCGGAATGTTATCCAGGACACAGGCACAGCACACTTCACACAGAGCTTGGCACCTGGTTGTCCAGAGAATGCTGTGACAATGATGAGGAGTTCTTCGATTCCTTGTCGTGGCTTTTTATTTTGTGATCAGGAAGTGTGGGACATCCCTTGGCTACTCTGAAGAGATATTTTTTCTGGATGTGGTGAAAGAAGTTTCTTAAAGAAAGGGAGGGAATAGAAAGCCACTCAGCTCTTCCAAGGAAGGAGGGCCAAGTAAGTGTAATATGAACATTAAGACCAGTGCCCCTGGGAGCAGTACCGTGCACATTCAATGCGTACTGCAGAAATGGAGGTACAAGTGCTTTTTTTTTTTTTTTTGCTTCCAATCCGCTTCACTTCGGATGAGTCGGAGTCTGGGAAGTCTCCATCTGCTGAAATTGTACCATCAACTCTTTCCTTGCAAGTTATTAGAATTAAAGAAGGCCAGCTATCTGAAAATGTCTGCACCCTGCACATGGAAGGCATCCGTGATGAATGTCAACTTCTTCCCCTCCCATGGCTCTTCTTTTATGGCCCACTCATGAATTTCTAATGCATAATTCAGAATCCAGATGCCAGTTCAGACAAAAAACATCGAGAGATGGCAGAATCACGATTAAATAACATCTTAATAGCCCAGAAAACCGAGGCTAGAGAAATATGAGCTAAAGTTCAATAAGGCTAGAAGTGAAACTGGCATCCTGTTTCCATATCCACTTAGTACTCAAGTGGGTGATGGATTTGTGAGTGTGGGGGCGTCTGAGCATAGCTCACAGCTCCAGCTTCAATGACAGAAGCATCAAATCTCATTTCCTGGAGTTCATGGGTCTGCTGTGGTCAGCACAGGGCAGACGGTCCCTGGAGCATTGTGTCACATCTGGGAGCCATGGGCTTTGAAAAAGAAACCCTGATGTGCTGCAGCCTCTCCAGGGATGTGGCCAGTTTAGTGACCATTGTGAGGAAAGAACTGAGAAGTGTTGTGGACATAGGAAAAAGAAGACAACGGCAAAACATACCATCTATTCTTTTTTCTTTTTTATGTAAATGTTTTTATTTTATTAATTACAGTTTATTCACTTTGTATCCCAGCTGTGGCCCCCTCCCTCATCTCTCTCTAATCTCACCCTCACTCTTCTTCTCCTATGCCCCTCCCCCAGTCTAATGATAGGGGAGGTTCTCCTCCCCTTCTGTCTGACCATAGTCTATCAGGTCTCACTAGGACTGGCTTCTTTGTCTTCCTCTGTGGACTGGTAAAGCTGCTCCCCCTTCAGGTGGATCCAAGAGCCAGACCATGAGTTCATGTCAGAGATGGCCCCTGGTCGTATTATTGGGGAACCCTCTTGGATACTGTGCTGCCTTGGGCTACTTCTGTGCAGGGGTTCTAAGTTATCTCCATGCATGGTCCTTGTTTGGAGCATCAGTCTCAGAAAAGACCCCTGTGCTCTGATTTTTTTGGTTCTGTTGTTCCCCTTGTGGAGCTCCTGTTCCTCCAAGTCTTTCGATCTCCCCCTTCTTTTGTAAGATTCCCTACACTCTGCCCAAAGTTTGGCTATGCATCTCAGCATATGTTTTGATACCCTGCTGGGTGGAGTCTTTCAGAGGCCCTCTGTGATCGGCTACTGTCCTTTTCCCTGTTTTCTCCCTCTTCTGATGTCTGTCTCATTTGCCTTTTTGAATGAAGATTGAACATCTTACCTGGGGTCCTCCTTCTTGATTAGCTTCCTTAGGTGTACAGATTTTAGTATGAATATCCTAAATATATGTCTAATATCCTCTTATAAGTGAGTATATACCATGTGTGTCTTTCTGCTTCTGAGATACCTCACTCAGAATGATCTTGCCTAGATCCCACCGTTTGCCTACAAATTTCATGATTTCTTTGTTTTTAATTGCTGAGTAGTATTCCATTGTGTAGATGTACCACAATTTCTGTATCCTTTCCTCAACTGAGGGACATCTGGGTTGTTTACAGCTTCTGGCTGTTACAAATCAAGCTGCTATGAACATGGTTGAGCAAATGTCCTTGATATATACTTGAGCATCTTTTGGATATATGCCCAGGAGTGGTATAGCTGGGTCTTGAGGTAACACTATTCCTATTTGTCTGAGAAAGCACCAGATTGATCTCCAAAGTGGTTGTACAAGTTTACATTCCCACCAGCAGTGGAGGAGAGTTCCCCTTTCTCTACATCCTCTCCGGCATGTGTTGTCAGTTGAGTTTTTGATCTTAGCCATTCTGATGGGTGTAAAGTGAAATCTCAGAGTCGTTTTGATTGGCATTTCCCTGATGACTCAGGATGTGGGGCATTTCTATCTCCAGCCTGATCTCAAGCTGTACTATAGAGCAACAGTTATAAAAACTGCATGGCTGGCATAGACACAAAATGATGGATTAATAGAATCGAATAGAAGACCCAGAAATAAACCCACACATTTATGGACACCTGATCTTTATGCCAAAACCATACAATGATAAAAGACAGCATCTTCAACAAATGGTGCTGAACTAACTGGATGTCTACATATAGAAAAATGCAAATACATCCACACTTATCACCGTGCACAAGACTAAAATCCAAGTGGATCAAAGACCTCAATATAAAAACGGACACACTAAACCTTTTAGAAGAAAAAGTGGGAAAGAGCCTTGAACCTATTGGCACAGGAGACAACTTCCTGAACAGAACACCAACAGCACAGGCTCTAAGAGCAACAATCAATAAATGGGCCCTCATGAAACTGAAAAGTTTCTGTAAAGCAAAGGATACTGTTGTCAGAACAAAATGACAGCCTACAGATTGGGAAAAGATCTTCACCAATCCTATATCTGACCGAGGGCTAATATCCAGAATATATAAAGAACTTAAGAAGTTAAACAGAAACAAATTAAATAACCCAACTAAAAAAATAGGGTACAGAGCTAAGCAGAGAATTCTCAATAGAGGATCACTGAGTGGCAGAAAAAACACGCACCATCTATTCTATTCCTTTATTTAAAGGATTATTTCCTGAAAGAGGGATCAGATGCGCAGCATGTCCTGTGGGAAAGCCAATGTGAAGTTGTAGTCTTCAAGCAGGAAAAATTTAACTCCAAAAACCCTTCTTCATTCCTCCGCTTATACGGATGCTCACACACATTGTTTAAATCAAATATGTATTTAAAAATTGACATGGTGGTCAGTAGACCATGCTATGCCACCAAGTATTTAACAATTACCTCTTTGGAGGAAAGAAGAAAGTTTTGATTTACAATATTTGCCACTCTCTGGGATAAATCCTTCTGCTATTGATGTTTGCAAGTTCTCAGTATCAACTCTGACTTGAGAAGAGACATGGCCAATTGGCACCCTTCTGCCTATATAGGCTAGCCTTGGTAGTCAAGAACTCAAAGTCACAAGCGTTAAGGCGAGAGACCTACAATGTAGTAGGACAAACTATTTTAATCAAGGAGTGACCTAGGTTCTTGGACCTGAAAGAGAAGAAAATTCTGACTGTGGGCTGTTAATAAATAATGGCTAAGACTAAGATATGGAAGGACAGTCCAGACAGAAAGGGAAGCAACTGCAAGCCTGAGCGGAGATGTTAAGTCTGAGGTAATGCAAGTTGTTGCATAGGGTGGAGCCTGGAGAATAAAGCTCATTAGGAAATGCCAACACTGGAGATCTATTAGCCAAACCATGCTACTAATAAATTTGACTCTTATTTCAAAGACAGTAAAGGATTAGATTAGAGGTTTTTAATGAAGATGACATAATAAATTTGATTTTAGGAAGTTCAATCTGATGATAAGATGGAAAAATGGACTATGTTAGGTCAAGACTGGAAGCAGAGATACTGATTAGGAACCAGCCGGGTAATAGAGTGACACTGGAAAATCAAAAGGAAGACACACATTTAAACACTATCAGAAACATTAGAGCAAGTGATACAGGCAATGAGGATACAGGTGCATAATGGTATATAAGCGAGGAAGGATGCTGAGTGAGGAGGGCCGTTCAGGTTAAAGCAAGTACCATTCATCTTGTCAGAAAAGAGGTTTTATAAGAAACGGCTTGGTGATCTCTAAAACACCAGCTCCTGGGCTTCATCTCTAGGGACTGATTTTAATTTGGTGGAGCTGGGCCTCTGAATCTGCATTTTAAAAGTGTCCCTGTAGAGTATCTTGCATAATCTTGAGATGGTGTTTTCATTTGTACCCTTGGCAAATATTTAGTATACTCACACGCTGTTGTAGATGATGGAAATGCATGGTGAACGAGATACAGTCCCTGCCAGAATACAGCCTTTAAGTGGGAGGGCATTAAGTGAACTAAATATATGCAATAATGTTTACATTGAGATACATACTATGAGACACAGGGAAAGGGGATGGAAATTAACAAAAGGTGGGGATAGGGCTCCTGCCTTAGGTATGATAGTTGGAGAACCCCTGAATTATAATGTTTCTTGAAAACATCCCAGGCAGTTCTGAGGAGACTTGATAAGCTCTGGGCAGATGCAGAGGAGAACTCCCCTTTTCAGTGGAATAGGGGAAAGGGATGGAGGGGGGAGAGGGAGAAAAGGGGAGACCAGGAGGAGTTGAGGGAGGGGGCTTCAATCAGGATTTATAATGAGTAAATTGTGGAAAAAATAAAATAATTAATTAAAAAAAAAGAAAAGCCAAGAAACATTGAGGAACAGGTTACAGAAAGGTAGGCTGGTGAGGTAGGTGAGGTAGGCTGGTGAGGTAGCCCAATAGATCAAAGCACTTGCAAGCCCAGTGCCTGAGTTTAATCCTCACAACTCACAAAAAGCCACACGTGATAGCCTGCCTCTAGAATCCCAGCACTTTTATGGCAGGATGGGAGGCAGAGGCAGAAGAGGCTTCTGGAGGCTGGTGCATGAAGAGGAAGAAGAAGAAGGAGGAGGAGGAAGAAGAGGAGGAGGGAGAGAAGAAGGAGGAGGAGGAGGAGGAGAAGAGGAAGAAGAAGAAGGAGAAGAAGAACAAGAACAAGAACAACAAGAAGAACAAGAAGAAGAACAAGAACAAGAACAACAAGAAGAACAACAAGAAGAAACAATAAGCAAGATCATTGTCTCAAGGTAGAGGGAGATAACCAACTACCCCCAGATTTCCTCTGACTTCCACATCCATACTGCGCATACTAGGTATGTATGCATAAGTGCATGTGTGTATATACTCTCATACACACATACATACATGTGCAAGTAATGTTAAATAAGAGAAATAATAAATGGAAGTCATTAGAGAATGCCATATAGAAATAGCAGATACTGAAGGTATCATATTTGGGTTTTGGCATGAAGTCAAGATCGGACAGGAGGTTAAGACATCTGAGTAGAGCTAAGTAATAAGCCAATAAAGAGAACATAGTACAGGAGTCTAGAGAGATGGCTCAGTGGTTTAGAGCATCTACTGCTCTTTCAGCAGACTTAAGTTCAATTCCTAGCACTCATATTAGGTGGCTCAATTGTACTTGTAACTCCAGAGAATCTGATGCCTCTGGCCTCCCCTGTCACAGACATTCATGTGCACAAATCTAAATACATACACATAATTAAAAATAATTTTAAATATAATAAACATATGCAAAATAACATAAAACAGATCTGGGCATAGGATAGAGATTTGGAGCTATCAAGAAATGGACTATGGATAGAGTGCAGATGGAGACTAAAAACTGACACTGAAATTCATGAGCAAGGTAAAGAAAGAGGCCCTGGTAGGGAATGAGAAACATTAGTCAGGGCAGGAAGAGGACCAGCAGATAATGTCACCAGCCCAGAAGACAAGTCAAGAAAAACAATGCAAGCAAGGTCAAGAACTACTCTGGAGCCAAATGAGGGGGGGAGATAAATGTGCTGACAGTGATTGGCAATTGAAGGCCATGTTTCACCTCTGTGGATGAGATGGTGTAGCAGGAACAGAAAGTAGATGTAGCTGGAATAAAACTGCTTACTCAAAAAGTTGATGGGAAGAAAAGTCTAGAGCGGTGAAAGAAGGGATCTAGATTGAGGGAGAACATTTAAGATACAAAGGCCCCAGTGTGTGTTTCTGATGAGGAAAACAAGCAATAGTGCAAAAATGATGGAGAAGTAAGAGATGGGTAAGCCATTGATGAAGGAAGACACCAGGGCTGGGGAAGAAGTATGGATGCTCCTGCAGATACTGTCCTAGGGAGACTGAAAGCACAATCCAACTCACCGGGGAGGTTGAGTTTACTGTGAAGTGGAGTTTGGAGCTATTTGCAAAGACAAGGGTGGGCAGTTTGCCTAGCAGAGCTGGAGAAAGTATAAAAAGTATGAAAACTCGCTCTTGGACAGAGGCTTTAGAAGCTTCTAGAACCACAGGATGTTGTCAGGGCACTGTCCTGTCCTGGAGGCTACTCATCTTCTCAAGCATGTGTGTGATCCAATGTGATGTTCCAGATGCTTTCTCAAAAGGTGGGGAGTCAGGTAGGTTGACTCTAGGTACCTCCTTACAGGTAGGTAGTTGGGTCTCTGTTCCCAGGAGTTTCACAAAAGGCTGTTAGCATCAGCACTATCATGGGTGGCCAACAACGCCTTGGAAGAAAGCCTCTTTGTCATGTGATAGCCATTTGGGCCCATTTTCTTTTGAGCAGTGTCTCAGCTGGTTTGAAGATAACTTTAATAGGAACCATCCTCATGCTTATGACATCACTGCAACTGAGTCTCTGATGGGCAGAGTCCTAGGACTTGCATTGTCATGAACTTACAAAAGAGTCTGATGTCTACAAAAGTTTAAAAGCTGCTTCCCCATCAAGCTAAAATCTGCTTGGTCACCACCCTGATAATTCCCCAGCCCCATCAAAATCCTCCAAAATGGAACCCTGTTGGCCACAGTAATGCCTCTGAGGACAAGTCCCAAGGCCTCCTCAAACCCACAAAGATTGCCGGTTTTCTATCTGATTTTCCCTAACAGGGTCTAGCTCATTTCCAGGAGTGCTTCAGTGTCAGCATATGATCTAGATGAGAGGTTAGTTTCCTTTCCTGTCACCCTTTGCTGCCTCCTCTTTGCCTGGAAGAAAAACAGCACAGTTGAAAGGCCCCTCCCACAGGTCTTTCCAACAGCCACGGGTGGGCCCACAGGCAGCTACTTTCCTGTGAGACCCTTCCTGCTCTTCTCCACTGGCTCTGCTACTCATTCAGCTGCAGCTCCAGTGAGTCTCACTGTCCAACACAGCTCCAGCCTATCCCCTCCTGGACTGGAGAAAGGAGAATTTAACAGCCAGAATTAATTAGGCAAATGTCATGCGGGCATGAGTCACCGCAGCCCTGAGTATTTTAGTCCATTACAAATGGAAGTGCTCACAGCAAGCAAGAGCCTGCAGCACCATCATCCACCCCCTCAGGCGCTAGTTCCCCGGGCAGCACTGGAGGACTCTTTTCCTCAACCCCCTGTCTCTGGCGGGAGAGGGTAGGTGGTGTGGGACTCCAGCACACTGTAATCCTTGCTAGTCTGTTCACACAACTAGATGCTGAAATAAGCAACTAAACCAAACTAGAAATTCGTGTAGGCCATAACATCGGGAAGCATTCACGTTTAGTGAAAGAAAGGTGAGATGACTAGAAATCTCAGAGGCTTCAAGGGAACCATCAACCTGTCCATCAGCTTCTTACTCCAGAGATGGGGGAGGGGCGTGGCATGACTGCGGGTTTAGAGGAAAGGCTGAATCCTTTCCTGCAGGCATCTGCACCTCCCCCCACCCACAAGCTTATCCCATGCCTGACTGCCAAAGACAGAAAAAAGTAGGAGAAAGCTTCATCATTGATTTTTTTTAATCTATTAATAAGTTCACCTTGATTATTCATTTGGCAAAATTATTGAGTATGTAGTAGCATTGGACCCATCCTATGCTGTTGGCAGCTGAGTCTGCCATGAGCCATGCCCTTGAAGATTTGCTTTTGTTTTGTATTTCTGAGACAGGGTTTCTCTATGTAGCCCTGGCTGTCCTCGAAGTCACTCTGTAGACCAGCATGGCTTTGAACTCATAGATCTGCCTGCCTCCTGAGTTCTGGGATTAAAAGCCAGGCACCACTGAAGATTTTAAACTATGAAGGGAATTAGAATTGACTCACCCTTGACTACATACAAGGTAGATTGTGATGAAAGCAGAATATACAGGGTGAACCAATAAGGTTATGATTGAACAGATAATTGGTCAGAAAGAATCACTGTATTTGATTAGACTGCTTAAGGATGAATATGTTTTTTTTCTCCCTATGTGTATAAGTAAACCGTGCATGGGGCCAGAGGTGGAAATAGGGTATCTTCCTTAATCATGCTCCATCTTGTCTTCTTTTCTTTCTTTCTTTCTTTCTTTCTTTCTTTCTTTCTTTCTTTCTTT
>NW_026596057.1:15396123-15532292 GCF_907164565.1 Psammomys obesus | reverse complement strand
TTTCTTTCTTTCTTTCTTTCTTTCTTTCTTTCTTTCTTTCTTTCTTTCTTTCTTTCTTTCTTTCTTCCTCCCTCTCTCTCTCTCTCTCTCTCTCTCTCTCTCTCTCTTTCTTTCTAAGACAGTTTTCCATTGAACCTAGAGCTTACTAATTCTGCTAGATTGGGCTGGTTCACAAATCCCAGTGATCTCCTCCTGTTTCTGCCTCTCAGGCTTTGGAATTATAAGCACAGGCTTCTGTGCCTGCCTTATTACATGGGTGCTGCAAATCTGTAAACCACACAAGAAACATCATCTCATTAACTGAGCCAGCCTCCAGCTGCGGGTGAGAAAGTTTTGAAGACTCGATGTACTGAATAGTGACCATAGTTAAAGACAGTAGGTCCCAACTGTTCTCATCACACACAAGTTAGTTAGCCGTGAGCTGATGGATGTGTTTATTAGCTTGACTATGGTAATAATATCATAGCATTTCTCAAAATGTCACAATGCATCATGTATGGTAGATGTGAACAAATTTTATTTTCCAGTAGTATCCCAATAAAACCAGAGACAAGCGTCAGAAAAGCCCAGGAGAAAGTTTTTAGGGAGAAGCAGCACTCGGGCTTGAAAGTTCAGTCACACACTCAAAGGCTGGATCTCTGTCCCAACCTCAGAGTCAGTGAACAGCAAAGTAGGAAGAAGGCGAAAGCTCCGTGGTCCTGACTCTAACTCAGTATATTGAAGCATTAGGTGAGGGTTCTCCTTCAAGGGGCAACTAGATCTAAGAAAATTCATCATTTCTGACACAGTATCACACATCTTTCTGCAAAGAACTAACAATAGCAATGTTATTCCCAGAGTAGACAAACCTTCTCCATGTTTTCTATTCAGGTAACGGTACTACTTTATCCTGGTCACATGAACAAGGCTTGTGTTTCCCCTTCACACCCTATACCTAATTGATAGTCTATGCCCATGTATCATAGATTTGGTCTTTTCCTGGTGTCCCAAAGTTCCTTCACATTCTGTTTATGAATATTTTCTAATGTGTTATTTTCTTTGATTTAATGGTCCAAACCCTCTGCTTCGTCTTTAAGCCCTGATACACTGTCTTCTGTGTGATCTATGTTGTTGGCTAGGCTTCCTACCAAAGGGTTCCAACTGCCCTTATTATTCTATTTACTCTACAAGAGTCTCAGTCCCAGTACAATGTTTGGTTTTGTTTGTTTGTTTTGTTTTGTTTTGTTTTCACAGTAATTAATATGAGTTGCTGGTTTATGTGACACTTTTTTTTTTTTTTTTTGAGAAAATCTGAATCTGGCTTCTCAGTGGCATTGATGAAGCCCAGTTTATTCATTCCCATACTTGACAATAAAATTATCATTTTAGATGGGTAAAGAGAGAAGGGGAAAAAAAAGCCATGGTAGGCCAGAAAGTTTTTCCTAACCTTCATGGATCCAGCCAAAGTACATACGCATATGAATTAAGCCATATGATTTCTGAATCAGAAAATTCTAGAAAAGGTAGTCAAGTCACCCACCACTCACATGTAGCGTTTCACTGGAGACTCTCCTCCCCTTTCCCAGGACTTCATGGAAATCTCCAGGATTCCTGAGACATGTAGGTGTCTCCGATTGGAACCCATGGAACAATTTGCCTTGAGTGAGTGATTTGCTGATGCTCATAATCAGACTGCCAGGCATCCCAGACCCACATCAGATACCACAGTTCCTCCTGTTGAGACCCCATCAAAAACTCAGGCATGTGTCATGACTGGAAGGCCAGTCCCAAGTCCCCCACAAGAACGGCATCTGGAAGTGAAGAACATGGCTTTTGAGATCTGTCAGTGTCACTACCAATTTTATTTTCACCGAGTAATGGGAGTAGAGAATAATCTATAGGTCCACCTGATTAGTTAGCCACACAGCAAAAGGGAAAGGAAGACACTGTTGGGTCTGCTGGAAGCAACAGACACCAAATGCTTCAAACTAAGCTCTTCTAGGACAAGAACACTGTGTCCTAAAACTAGGCTGATTCCAAATTCACCTGATGTTTTAATTTTGGTTTTTAACCAACTACTCTAATGGCCCACTACAATCCAGTTAGTATAATGATCCCCAATCCTGGATGAAAATTAGAATCACATGGGAATTTTTTTTTATGTTAAAACCTAAGCTGCATCTTCAACAATTGATGTAACTGACCCACTATAAGGCCTGGATGTCAGTGTACTTTAAAAACTTCTCAGACTGTTTTAATATGCACCTGGGGTTGAGACCTACCCTGGGCAGAGAGAATACATGGCCTTAGCCCAATTGCTTAATTATTGGATGGCTGGTGGGATCAGCCTGAACATGAACTTGATTGATTGATTTCCTAGTAGATGACACACAACTGGTGGATCCAACTGGCTATTCATATGTGACCTAGGGATCTATAACCCCGTTTCCAAAAATTTAGAGAGGCACAAAGATTCTTCTTCGAAAGCGGAAGTTTTGTTTGATCCAGGGAAGTCAGCCTCACATGCAAAGATGTGTGAATTCCAAATGCACTGCTGAATTTGGATATTTTAATTTTCAGATGCAAATTGGAGAAAAATGGAGTGTTTCTAGGATGAGTCAGAGTACTTTAGTCTCTTTAAAAGATGCTTAAGGCAGGACCTTGGAGAGAGGCATGCATTCAGGCAGCTCTCTTCTGTACCAACCAACCAACCAACGTTTTTTTCTAGATTTTCTATCTTGTGCTTTGACATCTTGCTGATTCTAGCCAATTCCCAGAGATAGGAGAGGACAAGCCTACAAGCATGCTTTGCATATACGAGCCAACTCATCCAAAATCCAATATTGTTCCAACTACTTCCTCTCATACCTAGACCCCACTCCATTTCCATTACCCCACGGTCTGATATGAGACACTAATATCCACAGAGCCCAATAGAATTACTCAAGGTAACACAGGCTAAGTCAGCCTGCTCTGCCTTCCTGCCACAAACAGTCTTTTGCCCACTTTCCCCTCCTCTGTGCCTCTGGCTGACCTTGGTGCTTCCGGTGTGGCTGTCCTGTCACTGCCGTTATTGGAATCTGCCACTGTAGCAGCTTTTCTCCGGTCTATTGTCCACACCACACCTGAGTAATAACAAAACTTACCTTAAAATTTTTTCCTGAGTCTGGAGAAAGAAGAAAACCGGGAGTAAAGCCAAAGGCAACCAGGAAGAAGCTGAAACCCTTGTCTCTATCTGAGGCGGGGGAAGGTGTTGAGAATTGCCTTGGAGATTCATAAGTGTTAAACCCTGGAAATGATGCCAGTAGTCAGGATCTGATCTTTTAGTGCTTAGTTAACAGACTGCTGCCCACCTTGAGGAAGCCTTGCTTGCTTTCTTCTGGGTGGAAGTCTGGTTACTGATGCTCAGATGTCAAGCAATAGGTGAGTTTGCACCATATGTTAAATATTGAATGAGTTTATACAATAGCAGCATTTTAGTTCCTGGTAAAAAAAATCAGTAAATATTATCTTTCATTAGCCACTAAGAAACCACAACGTGCTAAGGGGTCCCTCGCTGAATTTTGTGAAGGGAGAAATTGGTTTTGGAGCCCAATAAAAGAATGGAGTGACCAGGAATCTTCATCTTTGCTTTGGGGATGTTTAGGATACAGCTACAGCTCTCAGATTCTGTGGGTTACCTCAAGATCTATCATTTTGGTTACAAGACACAGTCCAATCATTTCAGTTTCTTCTCCATATGTCCAGTGAGGACCTGGTACCTGCCAAGGACCAGTAGGGAGCTTGGAAATCTTCAGGGATGAAACTGCAAATGCTGACAGAGGAAACCAGCACCTCCTCGTCAGATAGGGCTGGGCTCTGGCTTCATTGTGATGGATAGAATCTCACACCTCTTCTGAGGAGCTCCTCTTCCTATCTTTTTTTTTGCCTGGCAAACTCCTTTGCAAGAGCTGGTTCAAGGTCATGCCCTAAAAATGTCGTCTATCACTGGTCCAGGCCAAATTTACTTTCTTTTCTCTCCCTTGTTACAGCAGCACTTTGTCTTTCAGAGTGAAAGACACCACTGAAATAAAACACTGTATCACAGAGCGCTATCCAGTTATCTGTTGGTTGACGTATGTGTCTCTATAAATTAGGCTGATTTGATGACATCTTCAAAGTCAGGGACTTTGGCTCCTTTATCTTTGCATCCCCAGTGGCTGTCAGTGCTGAAACATAAAAGCGACTCGGTAAATGTTAGGATAGGTGAAAGACTTGAGAAAACTCCTCCGAGCATCAGTTTAACAATGGAAGAAAGGATGGCTGCTTCTCAGTGTGTTTTTGGATGCTGAGATACTGTGTGCAGTTGTGTGCCCTGAAGAGAGTAATAATTAAAGCTCAGGTGCAAGGCAGGAATTGCTTCATTAGGGGCTGTTTACCAGGGCACCTTGGGAGGTCTGCTCTTCTGTGGCCAGAGTCTGACTCTGTATGCTTTCTGCAGTCTTTCCAGATGAGAAAGATTTGCCATCTTCAACTTCAGGCTCTGAAGCCATAATTTCCTGAACTTGTTATCTGGGACTTCCTCGTACCTTGTGGATTTGTGACGGGGGGTTTTAATTTTCTTTAACATTAAAAAGTTCATTCGCATATGTGTGAGGATGTGCATGTGAGCGTAGGTGTCCGCAGAAGCCGGACACTTCAGAGCTTCTGGAGCTGGAGTCTCAGGAGGTTGTGAACTGTCTGACCTGGGATCTGGGAATGTCCACGGCGAGAGCCAGCTGTCCTCTAACCACAGAGCCATCCCTCCAGCCCAGGGGCAGCAATTGTCTTAGGGCTTAGAATGTAATCTTTCAGAAGAGCTGAGTGCCCCCTCCTCATCAGATTCAGCCAAATATTTTGGCAGGAGCTTCAGAGATTAGGGGAAGCTTGCCAGCTAGAGCACAACCTGCACAGCACAGTTTTAGGTTCCAAGGCTATTTATGGGTAGAAAAAACAAGCTCCTCGCTTCCACAATAGAGCACTCTGCTACACTGCAGCTATTTTAATCTGTCGGAAATATGGATTTTATTTCTTCTTTCCTTCACAATCCTTCCAAATAATTTCTGCAATATATCCAACCTGGTCACTTGTAATCTGGTAAGACAGAGGTGGCTGCAGGTCCCGGCTGTGGGCACGAGTTCTCAGTCAGACTTCCACTGTGATAGAGAACAAGAGGCCATGGTTACTCTAGAATACAATGGCTGTAAATGCACCTGCAGGCATTTGCAGACAGGCCTGCACATTTCTTTTCACTCTGGGATAGGAAGCACAGCCTTTGTGTGGCCGGCCACACCACAGGCCTCGGTGAAATCTCAGGACGTAGCCAACAGAGATAAGCATCTACAGAGCACTGACTTCCGTGCATTCCTCATACACTGCACCATGCCAGTGTGCCACAGATGGTGTTGCCGACTTGCAGCCACACCACAGGCAGAAAGCCGCAATGTGCCCCAAGGTGCTACAAGATGCTGAGTGTGCGCTGAGCTTTCAAGCTTGCCTCAGAGCCCCAGAGGAGGCCAGGAGTGATCGATTGTGACACAGTGAGGCAGCTGGTGTACCAGCCAGGCATCCTGAGTCGTCCAGATTTCTCCCTGATGATGTTATAGTCACAAGTCGGACGAAAACATAGCCCAGTAAATGTGTGTTGAGGTATGGGACGTTACTCTTGAGCCCTGGTTGTACCATCAAGCGTGTATGAAGAGACATACATGCTAAGACTATAACTTTGTGCATGAGGCAAGGTCACCTGGCAGCAGAGCATCTGTTCTGCCACTACTAGACACTAATAAGACAACCCATCCTGGCACTGCCCAGCATGCACTGGGCTTCTCAGCTCACTTGCTGACATCATTCCAGTTCATTCTTGCCCAAATGCTTACTGGAATGTCAAAAATGCCATATTTGGAGCATACATATTCTGATCCTGAACTAGCTTTCTGGATATTTCTGTCAAGAGGAAAGGAAAGGAGCCAGCTTTTAAAAAGTAATAACAATGAAGGCAATTGAATATGACAATGCTGGCAAGAAGTGATGTTTGAGAATGTTTTCAACTGTCTGGAAAGGTCTTGAGCCCTGTGTGTGTGCTCACGTACACACCACAGAAGAAAGGTGCCATCACAATCTTTAGCACAAGGTTTGTTAGCTGCAGCCAAATCTCTAGCTAACTGGAGGAAATCTTTCTCCCTTCTTATCTCTCGCTCCTCTCTGTTATCCCTAGTCTCCCTTCAGGCCATAGATTTTCCTCTTTTAAGAATGATCAGCACTTGGTCTCCTTGTGAAGCTGTTGTTCTCCTCCACCCCTGTCCTTCTATCCCTCGCCCCCATCTTTCATAAGACTTTCTGTACTCTGCCCAAAATTTGGCTGTATCAGCTTCTGCTTCAATCCCCAGTTGGGTGGAGCCTTTTAGAAGATTTCTGTCCTGTTCCCTCTCTCCCACTGCTTCTGGTTCCACAAGGAGACCAACAAAGCTAAAAAAAAAAAAAATCTGAGCCCAGAGGTCTCTGCAGAGACTGATGCACCAACCAAGGACCATGCATGGAGAGGACCGTGAGTCCCTGCTCAGATGTAGCCCATCCGCAGCTCAGTCTCCATGTGGGTCCCCAAGTAAGGGCAGCACAGGCTGCCTCTGCACATGCATGTCTGCTGCCTTACACATATGGAGGTCAGAGGACAACATACAGGAGTCAGTTTTCTCCTTTTATCATGTGGATCCCGGGGATTAGATTCAGGATCTCAGGCTTGGCAGCAAGCACCTTTACACGCTGAGACATCTCACAGGCCCCATTTATATGTATTTTGAAGAATCTTCAAAATGCTTTTTGTAATGGCTGTGCTAATTTAAAATCCCACCTAACAGCATATAAGAATTGAATTCTCTCTACATTTTCAACAGTATTTGTTACTTATTTTTTTTTTTTTAATAATAGTCTCACCAAAGTGAGATGACATTGCATTGTGTTTCGATATATATTTCCCTGATGGGTAATGATACTGAGCATCTTTCATCTTGGATGTTGGTATTTCTTTTTCAGGAAATATGTTCAGATTGTTTTTGTCTTTTTAATTGGATTGTTAAGTTATGTGATTCCTTCTGCATCCTGCATATTAACCCTTTGTCAGAGGAACAGTGACAGGTGTTTTTATTCTGTAGCTTGGGTCTTTACTTTGCTGATCATCTTCCTTCCTGCAGAGGCTTTTCAGTAGTCAATTCTTGCTTTTGTTTACTGTGATGTGAGGCTCATGTTCAGAAAACCAGCACCTAAGCCAAGGCCTTAGAATGTTTCTCCTGAATTTTCTTCTAGTAGCGTCACATGCCTTCGCTCTGTTTTGAGTTGAGTTTTGTACAGGAGAGCTAGAAGTCAAATTTAATCTGCATATAGAGATCCAACTTCCACAGTGCCATTTTTTTGAAGACTGTCCTTTCTCTAATATGCTTTAAAGGCTTTTTCTAGATTCAGTTGGCTGTTGATATATGTAATATATATTTGAATACATACATACAAGATTCATTTAAATGAGAGTCAACAATATGAATTGTTAGTGAGGGCAAAAGCTATGGTATTTCATTTCTGAATGTTCAATTGGATTTACTGGCATTTTGTCAATGTTTGCATCTATGTTCATCAAAAATAGTATTCTACATTTTCCTTTTTTGGTTGTGTCCTTATCTAGCGTTGGTAACATGATATTCTTGGTACCTTAGAATAAGTATTAATGGTTCCCTTGAGAAGAATTGATTTTAGATATTGTTTAAAACTCTGATAAAACTCAGCAGGGAAACCTTGCAGTCCCATGTTTGTTTCTGTTTTTGTTTTGTTTTGTTTTGTTTTTGTTGGAGACTGTGTGTGTTTGTGTATATGTGTGTGTGTGTGTGTGTGTGTGTGTATGTGTGTGTGTGTATACACTCACCTTTGCACCTTTGCCACAGTGACACTCATATGGAGGTCAGAGGACAACTTGTGGGAGCCTAATTTTTCTTTCTGCCATGTCTCCAATTGGCAAACTCAGGTAATCAGACTTAGGGGCAAGTGCCTTTATTTAGCTGCTGAGCCCTCTCGCGCCTGCCACTATCACTTGGGGCCTGGGGCTCACTGGAGCTAGGTGATCTGGTCACCAAGCCTTAAGGAACTCTTGTTCCTGCCAATCCAGTGCCAGGATTGCGACACATGCCCCAAACCCAGCCGATGAAAGAGCAAGGGGTAAGTGTGGGGAAAGGAACACTGACGGAGCTTTAGGTCCTGCTTCCTGCCTATGCCTAACACACCCCAGAGCATCTGTGATCCATTTGCTAAATTCTTATTTGGCCTACATGTATTACTTTTAAAATAACCTTTTTTGTTTTAAATTTCAGTTAAGATTACGTAATTCGTGACAAAAATTTGTACTCAATAAAGACTGAATAAAGAGGGGGAGTTTTGAAGCCGATTAAATTTAGTTATTTGTTTTCAGAGACCCAATAGAAGTTGAAAATATCGTGAGCTCAAAATGCATTTATTATACACAGCACAGGTTGCTTAGCCTGGTTTACCTTAAACTTGCTTATAACATATTACTTTACTACATAGGCTTGGTCAAACTTGTCTAACGACATGCAAAATGTTGAATTTCATATGTGTCCACACACAGAATTTTTTTTTTATCATGATGGGATAAGAAAACAAAAAATACAACATCTACGCAATGCTAGGACCCTAGTACACTATGGGATGTTCATTGTTTTTTTGTTGTTGTTGTGTCGACGTGGATGACCACGCACTGTGGCTCATGGTTGCTACCCAGCATCATGACAAAGAATCATCCCACACATGCGATAAAGATCATGATTCAAAATTCATCGGGTAGCATTTACTGAACACATATCAGTTTTTAACCATCAAAAATCAAGCATCATGGCCTGAACCATCTTGAACCAGAGACTCTGTGTAGACAATGGATTATTTTAAAATGTTGCTTGTCATTTTTTAATTTTATTTTACAGGTAGCAGAGCTAATAACAAAGATACTCAGAACTCACATCAAGACCATTAACTCTAAATTTGCCCACATCTATTTTACTATATGTATTACCTCTCATGATCAGGCATCCAGAACCAAATCTTCATTGCCTTGGCATTCTTAGCAACATGCAAACTTCTTGTCACTTCATGGCTACCTTATATGTTGGATAAATGGAGTTACACTTGATTGGAAACTGCCCTGAACTCAAAGCACTGAAACAGGATCCAGCAAGACTTACCAGCCTCTACAAATAAGGCATCTTACATAATTGATATATTACTTTAAATGACTCTGAAATTAAATTTCCCTGAACTAGTAATTCTTTAAATACACAGAGAAACTTTCTCCCTGAAGAAACCTATGATAAATTCTTCAAACAATAATCAGAACCCATTTTTGCTTTTGAATAAATCTAGATTTTTTTTTCCCCATAGTGCATTTATTTAAAGCAAGAATTGCATACTAGTAGCCTTGGGCTAATTTTAGATATTGAGATAGTTGTCAACATTTACAAGTAGAAATTTTTACAGAAAACGTTGAAGTTTCTGTTTGGTTTTTACTGGTAATAATGCGGTAAGATTTGTGGCCTGGGTTCCCATGTGACAACCTGTGGCGACAGTCAGCTGGGTAAAGGACTGAATGCAATTATGCAGCCACGGTTCCCACCTGATTCTCTGTGTGCATGCACAGGAACACGCTAGGGGAAGGGCATGGTACATCTGTGTTATCTAGAGACTGAGGAGAGCACATGTGTGTAGTGGGAGGGGCTCTCTCTGCTGTTCCAAAAGATCTTCGACGAGGAGACTGGCAGAAGGGTTTCTTATAAAGGTACCATTTGCCAAGTGCCAGCCAGCTATGGTCCACACTGATTTCCTGGGTAAATAGTAAACTTAATACTCTCACTGGTGTGTCAACCAGGGAATTCATTCCTTGAATTACTGCTCGGGAATCTTCTCTAATGACCTTGTAATGCAAATTACAATAAATATAAGGCAGGAGTTTGGAACCCCAGTGATTAGCAAACCCATTTGTTGTCTTGGTAAAATAAAATTTTTAAAAATCTGATGTAGAAGAGAAAATTGGAACCCTGGCTAGCAATTTGTTGACTTGGTAAAAGAAAGTAAATCTGATGTAGAAGAGAAAATTAGTTTGCTTTTCATGATTTTGAATAGTTCTTGCAATGTCTTATTTTGGTTTGAGCTTTTTGTGATGTAATGCTACTGGGTTAGCAAAGAGGATAAGAATTAACATCTGCTTAAGTCACCTCTCCTTCATGAATTTTCTTTTCTTTAGAACATGTTCAGTGCCTACACAGCAAAGCATAGATGTAGGATGAGAGCCTATCATTTGTTAATCAAGCTATCATTTGTTACCACACATTTTTTTCTTGTTTTGTTTCCATGGCATTATTTACCTCTTGTGTCGCAGCCTTCTTGTGAGAAAACACTGATATCAAGCTGCCTGAGTCCATCGCTTACTGTTTCTATATTTTTGGGTCAGTATTGAACTTCTTTGGGCCCATCTTCTCAAGCTTTGTGCAAGAAGAATGACTGTAGTAACTACCCCAGCACTTCACTGTATTATTCAAATATGAATTTAAGAAATTTTAAATGTATTAAACATATGGTGTGCAGTATATCAAAGATTTGCCTCTTTAATCATGGCATCAGGAAGATACTAAAACTGGTAAAAAGGAGGCAATAATAAGAGACCTGGAAAACAGAACAAGACGTGGAGTAAAACTGTAACATTTGATATGAAAGTGATTAATGACCTTCAAGTGTATAAACCACCATCTTTGGGCTTATCTTTTCCACAAGACAAAAATAATTTTAAAGCAACTTCTGCAGCATGTCAACTTTCTAACTTAAAATAAAACGAACACAAAACAAAAACAAAACAAAACAAAACAAAACAAAAACCTAATTTTACAAAGCCTGGAGCCTGACCAATAAGTGAGTTTACCTCACTCAGAGAATCACATGACCCACAAGTAAAGGCTTATTGTTATTATTTCATAAGTCTTTGAATGAGTGTGTGATTTAGTCGTTTTGGTGTACTTCCAAGTTTTAGATAATTTTACTTAAGGGGTTAGATACAATGATTCCCTTTAGCCCTTAGAATAATGCTGTTGTTCAGTGAATGTTAAGTATTTTCATTGCTGCTCTTAAGCGGGAAAAGCTAAGGCTTAAACAAACAAACAACCAAACAAACAAAAAAACAATCCCACATGTCTGTTATAGTAAGTTACAGAACTTATATAAGCTCTTAGCACCATTCCTGGAACACAGTAGGCATACACTAAATGTCATTTTTAGTTGTTAATTAGTGAGATTTAGAAACTATGTAATCATGCTGTATAAAGGCACAAGGAATCCTTAATGGAGACTTCACATGTGATCACAAATTTTGATTTTTGTCATTACCAGCATCAGAAGACTGTCCTAAATTGAAGCAGTTTTAGTAACAAGGATATGTGTTCTTATTCGTGGTCAGATCTTTCTTTTCTCGACTTACACCAGAAACATTTAAATGCTGGTGGAGAGTCCTTTTCGGAATGATCAGTATGTCAATCAATTGGAAGTCTAGTGAGCTGTATCAGCCTGGCTTCCGTGGTTTATTTAATGTCTTTCTTATTCAGAGTAACAAACACATTATCCTCTTTATGTCCGTGTTGGGGAGGGGGGCGTGCATTAGACATGATGGATGGATGACTGACTTCAAAATAGCTCATGAATAACATTCAGGAGCTTTGCTACCACCATCCCCGTATCTATTCCTTTCTATTCTCTTCTGCTCTGCCCCAGGGATATACTGAAGACATATAAAATGCTCTGGGGAGAAATGAAGTACCCACAATTAAAGAGTGAAACAGCTAACATATTTAGAGAGAGCACCTAATAATGGCAGTTAGAGGCAAGCTCGTTCTTTTTCATTCATTTCTTAACATAATTGAGTTGCCAACCTACTCCCTGTTACTCCATCTAGTATCCCAATTTACAGCAAGAGCAGAGGACATACTCTGGGAAAACTGTTTCCCATTCAGCACAGCCATATTTGGGTTTACTCACTGTGCATTCAAATCCATTCTAGAAGCATTTGGGAAGCCTGAGAGAGGGAAAGAAGAAATAGGCCACAGGAGCTGCTTTGAGCAGCTTTACATAAGCTAGTTATACCTGGTAAGGACCATAAAGCTTAGAATCAAACATGTGTTTAGGGAGCTTAGAAGATATTTAAGCACCTTTGTACCTAATGAGCTTTCCAAGAGAAAAGAAACAAAACAAAACAAAACAAAAAAACCCAAATTGCTCAACTTGGAAACCCACTCAGTGTTCCTCCACAGGATTCCAAGGACTTGAAAGAAATTAAGAAATCAACCTTTAAATATATACAAATTACATGGAATTAACAGGAATAATTTTTTTTTCCTGAAAACCATCTTAGTTACTATGGTCCCAGACCAGTGAATCAGTATATTTGGGCTCCATTGCTTTCCATCACTCTTGTAGATACTGTGTATCTGAGATTAAGAGACAGAAGAATCTTAACTACAGAAACTCAAGAAAAGAAAGAATTGCCTTCATTTGGAGGCAGTGTTGTTGTTGTTGTTGTTTTTAATTGAAAATTGATTCTTCCCTCATACACTGTCTCTGGACCACAGTGTCTCCTTCTTCCACTCCTTTCAGCTCCCCACCCTCGTCCAGATCCACTCCCATTCTGTCTCCCTTCAGAAAAGAGCAGGCCTCCAAGAGACAATACCAAACACAACACAACAAAACATAGTAAAACAAAGCAAAAGCCCTCACACCAAGGCAAGACAAAGCAACCCGACAAGAGGAAGAATCCCAAGAGCAGGCAAAACAGTCAAAGACATGCCTGCTTCCGCAGCTTGGTTGGGAGCTTGCTTCAGTCTCTGTGAGCCCAAATGTGACCTGCTTAGTTGATTCAGTGGGCCGTGTTCTCCTGGTGCCCTCCATCCCTTCGGGCTCCTACAATCTTTCTTTCCGCCCTTCTGCAGGATTCCCTGAGCTCCAAGGAGAGGGACCCAAAGGAGACCTCTGATTTAGAGTCTCTGCATAATGTCTGGCTATGAATCTCTACAGCCACTCCCACCTACTGAAGGCAGTGTTCTTTCCTATGCGGAGTCCTTAATTATCCTCACTTCACATGTCTGGAGGAGGAGAGAGATGACACCCCCCAACACACATACACACACACACACACACACACACAAAACCAGGTTTGGCTCCTGAAGGCAGTAAATGAAACTGACAAAGAACAGATTAATAAGAGAAAAATAGCATTTTAAAAATAATAATAGAAGCTGTGAGACTCAGAAACACATATCCATTTTAACAAAGAGTAATAAATGTGAAACCATGACAAGACATAGCGGGAGAAGGCTTGGGCTAGTGACAAGAAACTGCTCAAAAGTGGCTAGAAAATATATGGGGCAAACTACGGGAAGATAAGGGTTATTTTTAGATAGGTTTATTTGCACAGATTCATCTCAAGAGATCGACTTCCTGTCTCCAGCGATAAGAATGCTTTCCTCTTCCTGGCACAGGGAGGGCACCTTTCTCACAGGAAATTTATATTCTGCCTTCAGAAGAAATGGGAAAGGCCAAGAGCCCTTTCTGTATGTGCTGTTTTTCAAAGGCCTTCAACTCAAAATAACCAATATGGTAGAGTAACGTATTTTGGGTTGAGATAGTCTCTTTTTGTTCAGATGGTTTCAAATGCCAGTATCATTTTTGTCACTCTCTTCTGACTGTCTGCAACATCACTACAACAAAAGCCTGGAACAGAACAGACCACAAGGCCCCAGGGTGCTATAACCAGCACAGGGTGTTGAAAATCCATCACGCCCTTCCTTCTGATACCATTATCACAGCTCAGAGCACTGACTCATCCTCATCCTCGCACACAATTCCCTAAGTCTCTGTCCTGTTGCTAAATGCTGTATCCATGCTTTATTATTGCAAATGCTTTTTTTTTTTTTTGAAGGGAGCAGAGATGCAAAGATCCAATGTTAATGCTTTAATTGGTGTTCTTAGGTATCCATTCAAACAAGCTGTATAAACTTCCACTATCGGCAAACATTCTGGAAAACACAATCCAAGGATACATTAATTTGACACTTACATGTCGAGGAACGATGTTAGAAATATATTAAATGATTTTTTTAAAGTAAAGTATTAAAATTTTATAAGATTATAAGACCGGGCATGTACTGTAAACAAAACAGAGCCACTGTAATTTAACGTACAATCGTGTTGAGTCTGAGTGCAGGTGCACCAGACAGGGTTCACGGCCATTGCAGTGGCGTGACGGTGCGAGCAGCCAGTTGTGTGTTCAGAACCGAGGCTCCCGTCAAGGCGGACATTGCAACATGGATGAGCACTGCCAGAAACGTCTCAGACTCGTTACCCACTTGATTTTTTGAAATTAATTCTTGGTTGTGCATTCAGAATCCTTTGCTCTTGTCAAATTTTTCATAATCCCCACATTCAGTTTTGGGACCCACAACCCAAAAGGCTGGGCCCTGGCCGGGAAGTGACAGATAGACACTGAGAGAAGTGCCTAGCTCTGACTCAGCTGCCTGGGTGGACGCCTGTCACAGTCATTGGGAGCACAGAGGCAGAGGAGCAGAAAGCAGCTTCTCTTGGTTTTGCTGTTTGATTACTTGGCAAAAAAAAAAAAAAAAAAAAAAAAAAGTGGGTAGTAGTTCCTATTTTAAACAAAAATGGGCTCATAATGGAGACGTCAGAGATCCGATTAAATATGTGCGCGTCAAGCTCGTGGGCAATGAAAAGCTAAGATTAGAAATTGAAAAATTATTAATATGTCAATACGAATTTAGGAATAGGAGAAGAGGCCAAGAAGCAAGAAGAACATGTGAGAAATCCTTCTGTTTAATCCCACAAGAGACGAGGGCTCCAAAATGACACAGAAAAAAAAAATTGTAAGTTTCTAGTGGACAATCCTTAGGAAAATCTGAAGGAAGAAAATCTCAGTTGTATCAAATGCTGCCTGGAAATTGTCCAATGTGTTTCGTTCATTACAGTTCTTCCATCAAAACATGAGCAAAATTACCATCACATTCATTCATTTATTCAAACAAATATTTTTAAGCCCTCTCTATATGCCTGGCATTCTTCTAGATCCTGGAGCTAGCACAAATACCAAAACAAAGCTGTGTAAAAGACAGGTTAAAAATGTTCATCAAGACTCTGAAGAATCCTGTGTTGTGATTTATTAGTTAGAAATCAGTATATTTGGGTCTCAGCAAACGTCAACCATTCTAACAACATTTGGCTTATAGCTCGTGTTCTTTCCCAGGAGGACATCAGGAAAGAACCTGTCAGCGGCTAGTCTGAAAAGCAAGCCCAGCATGCCTCATCCTCCTCATGCATTCTGATCGACTGGGATAGCAGTAGCTGGGATTGATTTTCCCACTTCCCAAGATCAGGCACTATCAGGGATGGGAGTCTTCAGATACTTGAATTCTGGCCAAGGCTATCACACTTCTGTGGAAGCTCAGTCTTTCTCGGGTACTGCTGCATTGGCTTGAGCTACCGTGGCATACAAACTAATAAAAGTTACTGTTGAGGACTAGTAGGTCGTCCTGAAAGGCACAGATTAAGTCAAATGCCCATCCATACACCTGCTTATAAGTTTCATCTCCCTCTGCCCCAATTTCATCACCAACCAGGGCTCAGGTTTATCATGTACAAAATGAGGGTAACAGTCAAACTATCGAATGGTTCTTTGAAGGTAAGCTTTTTGGTTTGGTTTGATTTGGTTTGGTTTGGTTTTTTGAGACAGGGTAGTTTTTTTTTCTCTGTGTAGACTTGGCTGTCCTGGAATTTGAGGCTGTCCTCGAACTGATAGAGATCACGCCTCCCAAGTGCTGGGTGTGTACCACCACCGCCTGTCCTAAAGATAAGTTTTACAAAAGGTAAAATCACACAGGTCTAGGACTTTGCTTATGTCATAAATGAGGGGACATGTGAGATATTACAAACAGCCAAAGAATACAAAATATAAAATCTTCTCATAATCAAAGAGGCTGAAATAACATGTAAATAAATGCAGAACTAGCCAACATTATCGGAACAAGGTATAAATTTATTAGATTTGGTAAATAGCATCCAAGAAAGGTAAGAATTACCTAAATGATGGTCAGGGAGCGGGTATGGCAAGGAGTCTGAAAGTGAGGAGAACTTGGGTCATCAAGTGTCACTTGGCCTGCTGCTCTGTAGATTATAAAGTGAAGGGTGAGAATGAAGAGAGAAACCCTAAGATCTGAAAGAGCCATATGTAGCATCTGGATTTTAAGAACAAGAAAAGGCTATTGAAAAATCTGACACAGAGTAAGAACTAATTTGTATTTTAGTGAGATTTCATGGCAAACAACTATGTGGAAAGAAAATAGATTGAATGCACAAAGACAAATCTGGGCCTCCCTCTTTCATATGTAGCAATCCAGACTAGAAATGGTGATAACCTCAACTAAGGATTCCAAGTAGTTATAGATTAAAAATTGATTCAACATAATAGATAAAGTCAGCTGGACTTTCTGAGCAATGGACTGTGGTGGGCAAAGGATGGATAAAATCAAACTATCATCTATGTTTCTAACCTGGGCACCTGGAAAAGCGGAAAAGCCATTGGCTGAGCAATTAATATCAAGTCAAGTTGTGGAGGGTTTGATGGTTAATTTAGGTCGGTGGTTGTCAGCCTGTGGGCGTGACCCCTTTGGCAAATCCCTATCTTCAAAAACATTTTCAATATGATTCATGACAGTAGCAAAACTGCAGTTGTGAAGTAGCAACAAAAATAAGTTTATGGTTGGGGGTCACCACAACGCGAGGAACTGTATTAAAGGGTCACAGCATTGGGAAGGTAGAGAAGCACTGGTCTAGGTTGTTAACTTGATTGGCTCTGGCAGAGCTAAGGACACGTGGCTGCCGCTCTGTGAGGGCTTTTCTAGAAAGGGTTAACTGAAGGGATGCCTCTGCCTCAAAGTGAGCTGAGCTTTCTGGCAGCAGCCTCGCTATGAAGAGGTCCAAGGCGAAAGCAGTGCTGCCTGTGAATATGCCCTTGCTTCTTGCTGGTGAGTGTGTTCATCCTGCTGCTGCTGCTTCCATCTTTCATTGCAATCACAGCTCAGCTCCTCCCACCTCCCAAGCTGGACCAAAGACCATTGTCTACCCAGGAATCCTCCAGGCCCTCAGCACCATATTTGGACTGCTGAGGCACCCCGCTTGGCGGAATGAGGAACTACCAGGTTTTCAGCCTAGTGTGCAAAAAAAAAAAAAAAAAAGCACCTCCCAAACAGGTAAAAGGTTATCAGGGAGGAAGATAGGGAACTAGGGGAGTGTCGAGTGGCAGAAAGGAGACATCAGAGATGGTGGAGGGTCTGTTCAAACAGAACATGGCCGTCAGCACTGCTGCTCTAAGAAGCATCCGGGTATCCACCCAGGTTCTATGACTGCTGAGCTCGTGCTTGCCACGACTCTGCTATGTTATGGCATCATACTTACCATAAAGCAGTACGGTGTAGAAACGTAGATTCCACGAGAGGAGTAGATGGGATACGGTTGTGGGCTTATTGCTGTTGTTCTTTAAGTTTAATCGTGAAGGGGAGAGTGGATAATACCTGGATGTGAAAAAGGGGGAAAGGGAAACTGTTTTGGGCACGTTGCTTTTATGTTAAAATGGAAGGTTGGAAATGACACTGTGAACCTGGGACCCTGCTGGGGCCATGTGGAAGGGCAGCTGCAAGGAACTGAGGTCCCATCCTAGGTGATGACCCAGGTCGCAGAAAACCCAGACCACACCCCCCCGCAGCACAGATGCCGCTGCTGGCAAGTTCTCAGGGTTTACGCTATCCAAAGCCCCCAGGGATCCTGCTCTTCACCTTCTTGCCAAAGAGCTTCACAGACGCCTAGGGTACACCCCTGGGCTGTTTCTGTTGTTGCAGTCATCCATTCATTCACATGAACGGGATAGGTGGGTCTCATCAGGGTTCTCATCACCCCTGACAAACCCTGCAAAGGTAGCTACAAAGAATGTCGGCTACAACATTCTTTGGTGGTGGTGGTGGGGGGAGGCAAATATTAGTATATGTTGTTTGAGAGATCTGCTATGAGCTAATAACCTCTGGTATCTTCTGAAGAAACAACTCATTTTTTTTTTTTTCCGGTAGAAATTGTGAGGTTTGGGGAAAGAAGTGCATGCCTGTATTGTGTTTCTATGCAATAGCCACGTGAAAACCCATTTGATGTTTCACTCTTCTATTTGTATTTCCAACTGTTACAGTAAGGTATGTTTATAGGACAAATGACATGTAGATACATATGTAAGCAAGTATGTTCTTTGATAGACTAAACTTGACAGGATATAAGTAGGACCACAAGAAGCGTGCAAGCAGGATGCTAAAGATAACCTTACAAAGTTCAGAAGTATTGTCAGCACCTCTTGGCCAGGGTGCAATTGAATACCAGAGCTGAACTACAGACAGGGCCTTGAAGTCTATGAAGGCTGTTGAGGAAATGAGTGTGCATTAAACCCTCTGGAAGAGAGCCACTGCTTCTTCTCTCTAGCACTCCATATTAAGTGAGTGCTCTCTCTTCAACATTTATATAATGTTTAAAAGACACACACACCCGGACCCCTATCTCAAAGATTTTCTCTTTCATTGAAAGAATGTTATCAATGTTAAACAGACACAGAGTGAGCTAAAGTTATCTGAAACACAGTTTTGTGTATTTTGATTTACAGATATGAGTCCATTACTGTAATCAAAGCAATGAACACATCTGTTACCTAAGAGTTTCCTCTTGCTTCTTCTAACTCTACCCTCCCACTGCTCTAGTCCCATTCCCTGACGGCCATTGACATGCTTTCTATCACAATATAATAGTCTGCTTCCAAAAATTTTATGTAAGTTAAGTCAATAGATACTTAAAATTTTTCTATCAGTTACAATAATTTTGACCCAAACAGCTAGTTGAGTCAGTATTGTATTCAATTTTGATTAATATTTCATCATATAGCTATATGATAGGTTTGCCACTCAGCTACTGATGGATATTTTGATCATTTCAAATTTGGGACAATTATCAATCAATCTTCCATGAACATGGAAAAGTTACAATATGGGCCCATTCCTGAATTCCTTTGGAAGAAATATTTAAGGTAGAATAACTGGGTCATTCCTTGGATGCATCGCATTTGAGGAGACAGTCATTTTTTAATAGAGCTTATGCCATTTTATTCTTTTTTTAAAATTATTTATTTTTATTAATTACAGTTTATTCACTTTGTATTCCTCCATAAGGCCCTTCCTCCTCCCCTCCTGGTCCCATCCTCCCTTCCCCTTCTTCACACATGCCTCTCCCCAAGTCCACTGATAGGGGAGGTCTTCCTGTCCTTCCTTCTGATCTTAGTCTATCAGATCTCATCAGGAGTGGCTGCATTGTCATCTTCTGTGGCCTGGTAAGGCTGCTCCCCCCTCAGGGGGAGGTGATCAAAGAGCAGGCCAATCAGATTATGTCAGAGGCAGTCCCTCTTCCCTTTACTATGTAACCCACTTGGACATTAAGCTGCCATGGACTACATCTGTGTAGGGATTCTAGGTTATCTCCATACTGGTACTTGGTTGGTGTTTTATTCTTTTATCAGCAACATATAAGAATTACATTCCTCCGCATCCTTATCAAACTTTATGTGGTCAGTCTTTTTAATAATAAACACACCCAAAGGCGTGTGATGGTATCTCACTGCAAGTTAAGTTTACATTTCCCAGTGACTGAAGATGCACCTGCTTTTCACATAGATGAGCACATCCTATGGGCAGGAGTTTTACTCTCCCTTTCCCACGTGAGTAGCTTTCATTTGTTTTTCTTACCCTTTTGCACTGGTTTGAACCTTCAATACAGTGCTGAATACAAATGATGGCAGGCATCATTTATTATTTATAAGGGAGGGTTTTCCTTGTTTTTTTTGTAAGTACTTTGACTTTTTAAAAATATAATTACCTTTAATTAATTAATTAAATTAAAAATGGGAAAATGGAAAAAATCATTTTTTCCATTTTTCTCCTCTCTCAAACCCCCTACCATGACCCCCCCCACGTTCTTTCTTAAATTCATGGCCTCTGAACTCTTTTTCTTTAGTTGTTGTTTTATATATGTATACGTATATATGTATATATTTACATAATAATATATGTGTCCCTACATATACAAATACATTCTGCTCAGTCTATATATTATTACTTGCATGTACATGATTTCAGTACGTGGTATTGGGTTATCAGTTGGCAAACCCTTTCCTGGGAAAAGCTATTTTCTGCCACTCTCAGCATTCTTTGCTTGCCTGCAGTTCTTTGTCTAGGGTTGCAGCCCCGTGAGAGAATTTAACAAATGAACACACTTCTTCAATTCTTTAAGGTTCGCAGTAGACAATTCTAACTTCCTTTTAAGGGACTCCTCAGCCTACAGATTAGGAGGAGACATTGTAATCAATAGTGCTGGAGTACAAAGAACCATTAGGGATTATTGAAGAGCCACATCCTAACAAGAGGCATTTGACAGATATTGAGAAACAGCTATAAGTGAAAAGCATTTTGGTGGGTAGCTTACAGTTCTGCATTATCCAGGCCTGGCCTAGAAGACAGGCGCTGGTAGAGAGAATCAGCCATAACCTTCAGCAGTTAGACCATTAAGACTGGAGGAACCCCAGATCTGAAATAGACACAGGGTACCTGCTCCGTCGGGCAGCAGTGCTCACCTTCTTCTCCACACTGCAGAGCACTTACAGCTGGGATTCCCTGGAGAGTGCCCCCCAGCGTCTTTTCAGTCTTTTCATATGCCGTTTAGTGAGTAGCTCCCTTCCCTAAGACATCAGTGTTGATCTTAACACAGTGAAGAACAGTTGGGGACAATGACAGACTCTGGCTGTTTCTTTTGTTACAGTGGAAAGAGATTTTACCTTGTAGCAAATATTAGCCCAATGAAAGGAAAAAAAAATAAGATCTTCTTAATGTAAAGCCTGCCACTCCTGATGTATTTCCAGTGACACAGTTAGCCCCAATATGCTCACAATTACAAAAGAAAAAGACACATTTTTTTAAAAGTGTTCTTCAATTCAGAAACCTCAAACATGATGAAGCTGGTTTTTTTTTTTCTTTTTTTTTTTTGTCATGCTAAAAGAACCAGTGACAAAATAAAATTTCTCTCAGCTGCCAAATGAGGGACACAGAATAGACATCTTTAGTAGATTATCAGGGAGGGACATCTAATTCCCCACTGAATGTTAAATGAAATGACAAGAATTTCTTTTATTCACACCTAGTCTTGTGGGCTGAAAGCAAAGCAGTCTCTGGATTCGGAGAGCTTGACCCTGGGAGAGAGGAGTCCAGCTCTGCCGCCCAGTGGCCACCAGACTTCCGCATTCCCTGAAGCACAGGTGTTTGCTCTCAATTGCTCACATACCTCCTCAGGAGATGAAAACAGATAAAAACCTTATTGTTGTAGCTTGTTTTCTAAATTAGGAACAATATGTGTTTGAAAAGTAGCACAGAAAATCTGGCTTCAGCTCAACCCAGGTAGGTCACAGCTCTTGGATTTGAATTCATCTGGCTGGTAGGCTAATGCTTGGGCACTCTGTTTCTTCTTCCTAAGTTTCTTATTCCAGATCAGGGCATGAAGGTGGCAACGATAGAGAGTCCATGAGCTGACCTATCAGTTAGGAAGCACACAGCAACAATAAGATGGTACAGATACCAGCCACGCCACTGAGGAAGAATGAGTTTTGATGTTTCTTAAGGCTGATCCACTGAATCAGGCCATTCATAGGAGGAAATGGTTAACCCACATGTTCACTTTGCTATGAACTGACTTGACTCTCTGTGAAGCCATATTGTCTTTTGTTGCCATAGCAGTGCTATTGTTTCTTCTGTCAGGCTGTCTGAGTTTTGAAGGTGGTCATGTTCTTTCAAGAGTCGTTCAGTTGCCCTGTTGTTTATTCCAGGCCCACTTTTGTAAGACTCCATATCCCTCAGACCGAATCCATGGGATTCTTCCTTTTCACTACTGCCACAGATTTTGCTTTGGCTTTGTGGATATGTGTGTGTACAATCTGGTATCATATGTCTACGTGGCTGCAAAGAATGCATTGGTGCTGCATTCAAGGAAGGGGTACCTGCACTGTTGGTGTATCCTGCCATTACATCATTAACCCCTGTCAGTTTTGATGGCGCTGTCTCAAACACTCAGTCTTAGCTTGATCCATTTCCTAGGGGTATTGTGTCAGAAGGATAACTGTCTTATCTTCCATCACAGGAGCTGCTGTGGCATGACTCATAGGCGGTTTGCTGATGGAGACTAGTTTCAGATCAAATTCATTTTTTAGCTTTTGAGCTTTTCTGCAGAGGGCTTTCTAGCAATCACTGTTTACTGGTACCGTCTTTGTTGCTCAGTGTCACTTGGGACCAGTTAATAATCTTTTTAATGCAACTTAAACAAGAGAAACCATCACAAATTTGCTACATAGTTGCCATTTCCATTCCTCTTTAATAGATGCAGACTTCCATCTGAAGGACTTCGTTTAACATTTATTATGCTAAAGATTTGCTGTCAAAATGCCTTTTCAGTATTTGAGTGTGAGAAGTTATTCTGCCTGCATTTTTTGAAAGGCATTTTCAATGGTTATGCAACTCTGGGTTAAGGCAATATGGCTTGTTTTAAGTACTTTACAGTGCAATTCCATCATCTTCGCTCGTGTTCTCTTTCATGTTTCACTTGTGTTCTTCTACCCCTCTGTATGCTTTCTTCCTTATCTTGCCTCTCCTCAGAATGATTCAGTCTTCCTATTCTCTTTATCATTGCTTTTGAACAGTTGTGTTATTACATGTCCTTATATTTATTGTGCTGAATGTTGTTTGAATTCTTTGGATATTTCCTTTTACTATCTTCAAAAATCTGGAAACCTTTCAGATCTAGTTCTTCGTATATTCCTCCTCGACTCTCTCCCTCACCACCACATCACCCATCCCCCCGGCACACCTTGGGTACGGTAGTGATAGGTTATTAGCCCACAGCATAATGCTGTTCTGTACATGTATTTTTAAGTCCTCTCTCTGTTTTACTTTGAATAGTTTGTACTGTTACACCTTCATAGTCCTGAGCACTTCTGAAATGCAGTTGAGTTCCTTGGAAGCAGTCTAATTCTCCTTGTGTGCTTGGTAGAGATTTGATAGCCAGGACGGGACAATTACCAGCTCAGGACTAAGTATTTCCCTCCACTGTTTGACCCTTGAATGTTGAGAATAGGCACTATTGTCCCTGTGTGAGTCTTGGATACTTGGGATACTTGTTCTAAGATGTCTCTCTTCCCCTATCTTAGATAGCTGAGTGTGTGTGTGTGTGTGTGTGTGTGTGTGTGTGTGTGTGTGTGTGTGTGGTATGTGTGTGTGTGCATGTGTTCACACCCATTCTTGGCCAACAACTTGAAGGTTAACACTGTAGTCAGCCAAAGTTTGCTCATGATCTTCGTCTGGTACTTATGTATGCCTCTCTCTCCGTCTCTTGCTTGCTCACTCTTCATTTCTCTTTGCTCCTCTGCCTTGAGAATCCTACCAATTAAATATCACCAGGCTCTCAGCTTTTTTGTTTACCTTAAATAGTCCACTCCAATTTGCACCAGAGGCTGGAAAGTTTTTCAGGCTATAAGAGCGGATGACTATAATTCTTATCTCCCCATGTCCTAACCCATGCCCCTGAGATCTCTGCTGTAGTTCTTTTATTTCCACTGTCCTTTAAAACATGGTTTCATATATTTTGTCCATTTGTGACTACCTATTTTAGTTTTTAAAGATTAAAAAGAAGTAATATGTATGAGTGCATGCTTGGATGGATGGACATGAAGGCCAAAAAAAGGGCATCAGAACCTCCCCATACTTCCCATCCCCACTGCCCCAGATCTGAATCTGTAATTGGAGTTACAGATGCTTGTGAGCTGCCATGGCGTTCTAGAAACCATACTTAGGCCCTCTGCAAGAGTGACAAGGGTTCTTAACTACTGAGAATTTTTGAAATTTTCAGAACTTTAACTGTTGAAAACTTGCTAATTCAATAGTTAAACATGGTCCCTGTTACTCAGCTTAGCCATAAATAGAGTCTCCAGTCATCTAAACAGATGACATTGTGGAGTAACTAAACTTGACAACTGCTGTTCTAGACTAAGAGACAACCTAAAGAAAACAACATCTGCACTCTGCATCATCAAAAAAAGTGATACATTGAAAAGAAGTTCATTGCATTCTTTAGTAATCCAAGTCTAGAAAGTATTTTCTTTTTGCTGCTATGGCCTTCTGTCTAGCCAGAAGTACTGCTATCTTTTTCTATTATATCTTAACATTCTTCTGTTATATCTTAATATTTCAGGAAGTGCTTCCTGTAGGTCTCCACTGGCCCCTCCTTCTATCACATGTAATTACTGAGCAAAGCCCACCAATCTTTGAGAAAAACAGTGTTGATTATACAAATACTGTACCATTTTGCAGACTGGTAACTGAGGCCACAGGATGAATAAAATGGCACCAAGGCCTCAATTCCCACCAAAGGCAGAGACAGTAAGGAAATCGCTAGGTTCCCTGGAGAGTCCATATATTTTAACAGAATCTAGCCATCAGCAGAGGACCTGATGCAGGTAAGGTGTAGCCTGAGTCCTGGAAACCAGCATCCCTTGTAATTAGGCCCAGATACACACCGTTGCAAAGGCTGTTCTTAGCCTCCGGACTCTGATTTGGGATGAAGGCCCAGCAGTTTGTCTAGCCAGCTGTCAATTCTATTTAGAATTCTGATTAGGTAATTTTTCCTTTTTCCTTTTTATCTTCACTGAAGTTGTAAATAAAAGGAGTGCCCTCCACACAGCGTTAAAATGTTCACTTTGTCTCAGAGTCCATGGAACACCCCAGTGAAGAAGCACCTCTCTCAGGTGGGCATAAGGAGCATATTGGCACATTAGACCAATTTCTAAATAAGTGAAGTCAAGACCTTGGTGAATTATACAGCTAAAAGCTTGTTTTGAAGATAGTTTTGTTTAACAGAGGGAAGGAGTGCTTAGGGTCTTAAATATGCAAAGCTTTTTGTACCCCCCCCCACCCACATACACACCGGGACTTCACACTAAACTACCACAAAGATAAAATAAAAGCATCCTTAAGTGGACACTTCAGGAACTACCCAGCAAAACTGCTCCAGTGGTCATCAAACTCTGCCTCTTATATGGAAGACTCACTGCTGCCCATCTCGGCAGCTGGGACAGATAAGCCTAACCAATCAGAAATTAGCAGAACCTAGAGAAACTACCAGTCAGAGGAGTTGGTGTGTTTTCAGGCCATTCAAACTTTGGTAACTGAAGTGAACTAGTTATCTTATAAGTATTAAGAAACACACATACATAGACACAACACACTCTCAAATATATATATATATACATATATATATATGTATATGTATATATATATATGTATATATATATAATATATATACACACATACATACATTTGAGAAAATCAAAACAGGGTAAGATTAAAAAGCAAGCCTATGCTCATCACAATATGTCAATATAAGAGAAGACTTGTAAGGGGAAATTCTGAATCAATGTCTATGGAAACACAAAGGATAGAGAGTCTTTAGAATAATGATTTTGTCTCCTGTTATGTCTTTTGCTGGAGGTTGGTTACCTCAAGTGACCAATGATTAGAACTTTGGGTGATAAATCCAGTGGCTTCCTGAGTACACATTGAATGACTTAGCGATGGATGAGAGGACTGAGACTCTTTGCCCTGGTCCTCACTCATCCCCCTGGCTTCCTCACCCAGTTTCCTCTGTTTACCACCCTGCCATCTCCCTGATCTTGTTCTATGCGAAGGTTGCTCTGTGCATTCTTGCCTTAAGGCCTCGGCACAACTGTTTTCCTCTGCTAACCAGTTCTTCCCGAGGCTTAACATGGTGACCGCTTCAATCTCCTCATCACTCCACCCTCCTTATTTTCATTTAGTATCTAAGTGCAAGCTCTTCGTAAGGTAATGACATTTACATAGGCCTGGCACCCCTGCACATGCCAAGGACTTTACATATAATTTATTTTAGCCTCCTCACCATGTAATGAGCTTAGTGTACTATTGATGTTTTCACTCTAAAAATGATGATGCCTAGGCAATCTTTACTGAAATCTGGGAGGAGAACACAGTAAGTCTTCTCTGAGTCTGGCTGGCCTTATTGCCTCCGCCATGCTTAGGTACTGGCTGGGCCAGCCTGTGGAAAGGGAATCCTTGGAGGCAATGCTATTTTCTGACTGAGACATCTCTCCTGCCGTGGGGCCGGGAGGTGGGGGGCATTTTTACAGTGGTTGTTATGTTAACAACCTTTTCTCTCTGTGACAAAATAATCTGATATATCCATTTCCCCTGAGACTGAAACATTCCATCCCACTGGGAAGCGCCTTAAATCAGGTCAACAACTCAAAATAGTTTCAGGAAGTCTCTGAAACTGGATTCCCCTATCCCAAGAGTAAACAAACCAAGCTGCCCAGAGTCACTCTCACAAAGCCAAGCAGCAAAGAAGACTTTGAGACCAGACCGGATGCCTGGAAGAAGCAGAAAAATGCCTGGAAGAATTTTAGAGCAGCTGCATCACTGAGATGGGACTTTCCAGCCTGTTGAGCTGCCTGAAGGCTATGCAGTGTGCTCCAGGTTTCCAGCTTCTGTGTACTGTCACCCGTGCTGGACGAGCTTTGGTGATGCAGCTGTCTTCAAGTCATTCCTCCTCCTGTAACTAACCCCTTATTTTTGTTTCTGTGAATAACCCCAACAAAACTCCTTGGTTACCGAGGTGGGAGTTGGTGCTATCAGCACGCAGATAGGCTTCCTATCTGTGGCAAGTAGACATGTCGCTTCTCTTTGTAAGACAACTGTTGGGGAATAGCCAAAAAAAAAAAAAAAAAAAAAAAAACTTGTTCTAAGTACAGCTATTTTGTTTTCAGACATTATTTAATCATAGGGGGAAACTACATTCAAGGCCCAAGGCCCTAGGGGACCTGGGGACTTTCCAATAGCTGAACAGCTTCTATTGTGAGGAGACAGTTGTCACCATTTCAGGGACAATTTGTAAGGAGACAGTTGCCTAAGAACAGCCATCTTAAAGACAACTTCTCCATCTTTTTGTCAGGTTCAAACAAGTTCATGTTTCCAGGCTCAGGAACCAACGCCTAATAACTTGGCACTGCTATTTGTCGTTTGCAAGCTTAAATACTCTGTGATATTCTGGCTCGGGGTTGCAGTTCAGCTGCTGAGTCTGTTCTGAGGCTCTGATTGATCAGTAGCAGTTTGATTACAATAAATTTTTGTCATCTGCATTGACCTGGTGTTTGAGTTATGTTGGATCTAAACAGACCCCACAACAACATCTGACAAGAGGCAACTTAAGGGAGGAAGAATTTATTTCTCCTCACAGGTCAAAGGGACCAGTCAATCCATCATGGCAGAGAGGAATGATAGTTGGTACCCAGTATGTTCTATTGCAGCTACAGTCAGGAAGCAAGAGTGAACAGGAAGTGGGGGCTGGCTATTACATCGCAAGGCCCATCTTGTGACATTTTTCCCATAGCAAAGCTCCAGTTCCTAAAAGTTCTACAATGTTCCCACTTGAAGACCAAGAGGTCAAATACATGAGCTTGGGGGGCAAAGTGGGGGAGGATATTTCACATTAAAACCACAAGAGTGCCTGTTGGAGTATTGTTTGGTTCATGACAATATCTTCAACATGTAGACAAGTGACTAATATGCGGTAAATGCATGTTTATCCATTAAACAAAGTATCCTTTGGAACATACAAGGCATGTGATACTTGTTAAGTATGAGCAAACAGGTGATTAAATAAACACAAAACAAGTCTCCTAACTCCTTGGCCATTTTCCCATCACCGCCCCTGCTCTGGTGAAAGTCAATAGTGGAGATGTGGATAGGATCACAGAATTCGAAGTCTGCCTGCTTTACTCTTTCTTCGTGGTAATTCTCCAGTTAGGCAGTGATTTACAAGGACAGATATATTTCCCCAGGGAAAAGGATGAGAGTTGGCTGTTGTCTGGGCAGGTGCATTTACAGACACTTCAGACCTGTACATTTCAAGCACTTAATCCACATGAAATAATGATAGTTCACACTCCTGAATCCATTCCAAGTTAGCAAGATATATAGCTTGTAGTAATATATATCCCAGAATCTTACGGCAGGGGCTCCAAGGCTCACGAGTTCCCCTTTCTTTATTTATTTGGCTTAAAACAGTAAAAAATTACTCCATCTCAGTTCCAGAAGTCTGAAATCAAGGTGTCCGCAAGGCCAGGCTCTCCCTGAAGACTGCAGAGGAGATTCCTGGCTCAGCTTCTGGTTGCTGACACTCTTTGCCACTGCATACTTTCAGCTAGCCTGCTCTGGTCATCGCTTGTTATCGCGTGGTGCATCTTCTGTCTCAACATTCAAAGTTCCCCATACATTAAGTTTCTTTTTTTTGTTTGAATTGTGGTACAATCCACATATCATGAAATTTTTCCATTTCAGCTTTTTAAAGTGTACATGCTGTGGAGTTAAACACATTCACGCTGTTGCGCAACCATTCCTGAGCCAACTTTTTCCTTTTGCAAAACTGGAATTCTGCACACATGAAGAAATACTTTCCCCTCTTCCCCCATCCTGCCAGCCTGCCCCCAGGAAGCTGCGTCACCATTCTCTTCTCTGCAGATTTGACTGAGTTACTTTAGCCGTTTCCTATGAGTGGAATAATGACAATTCAGTTTCAAATGTCTTCTTCTATTGCTCTCTGCTATGTATGTATATATGAATGAATGAATGTATGTATGTATTAAGGCAGGGTCTCTTATTAAACTTTGAGTTCACTGATTGACTAGAGATTTGCTTACTTCTGCCTTTCTAGAACTGAGATTTCAGAGAAGTGCGTACCACTGCACCTGGCTTTTCCCTTGGGCTCTATATATTATAAAATGGTAGAGTTCCATGGAACTTTCTCAAACATTAGTTATCTATCACCCTCTCCCTCTTCTTCCTCTTCCTTCTCCTCCTCCTCACATAAATCTAAATCCCCATGTCAAGAACCTACCCTTCCAATGCCTCAGAATGTGACTATTTAGAGACAGTTTTGAGGAGAAGTATTTAGGCTGGGTGTGGTGGCACATTCCTTTAATCCTAGCAGAGGCAGGTAGCTGTCTATAAGTTTGAGGTCTACCTGGTCTACGTAGTGAGTTCCAGGATAGCCAGTGCCACATTGAGAGACCTTCTCTTACATTAACAAACAACAAAAAGAAGCGTTTAAACAAGAAGTAGGGAAATTTAATGTTTAATCACTTCTTCTGAAGACCTTCTCCAAGTAGTCACATTCAGAAACACTAGAGGATTAACTAGGTCTTTAAGGTAAGAATTTTAGAAATATGTAATTAGCCAGTTAGCACAGTGCAGTTACTGCACGAAGGAACTTAGCAATGCTAGGACTCTCTTAAGTATTTGGTAGACCCTGTTCATGTTTGCTAATTTTCTGTCATTTTCCTGACCCATGATCAACGCACAGATACATCTCAAGTTTAGTGCCCTCAGCTCTTTCGTCCCCTTTAATGTGGAAGATTTACTTCATCTTCCTTTGTTCCTCATGATCTTATTTTGAAGTGTGCTTAGTTACTTTAGACAAGATCTCTGGGTTTGCATGATGGTTCCTCATGATTAAATTTAGGCTCTGCATTGCTTCAAGAATACCACAGAAGTTATCTTGTGTCCTGCTTGAGATATTACATCAGGAGGCTGTTGTGTGGGCAGGGGCATTTAGGAAAAACTTCAGACCCGCACACTTCAACCACTTAATACATGAAATAACGATAGTTCACTTTCCTGAATTCATGCCAAGCTGGCAGGCTTCAGTGTTCATTCTCCCCATTGCTGGCAATGTTATCTTTAACCATTTGGTGTAGATGATGTCTGCCAAGCTTCTCATACATAATTGAGATATATATATATATATATATATATATATATATATATATATATATATAATCTTTTATAACAAATAAGAATCACATGGGAATATACTTTGAAGCCATGAAAACTCTCTCTTTTTAAAATGTTTCTTTTTATTATTTTTGGAGTGGGGTAGGTACATATGAGTGCAGGTACTCACAGAGGCCAGAGGTGCCTAGTACCCCTGGAGCTAGAGTTATGGGCGGTTGCAAGCTGCCTAATGTAGTTGTTGGAAATCAAATTTAGGTCCTTCTGTAAGAGCAGTTCATGAACTTAACCGCTAAACCATCTCTCTATCCCCTGAAAAAATCTCTTTCTGTACTTACTACACTTCTGTGTATTCATTTTTGGTTCCATTTTGGGTCTGTGTATTCCATTTTGCTTGAGCACCAGTTAGTGCAATGTTTGCTGGATGACGAGACACTGTTCCTAGCATCCCTTCTACACCAGAGCTGAATACAAAGTGAAGCTCTTTTCTCCTCCATCTTTCATCTTAGAGAACTTACAGACTTTACTTTGTTCTGTTGGTGACAATCCAGCACTGTTCATTGTGCTCAGAGTTGTCATGACTGGACCACTGGGAATCCGTTCAACTGGCCTTGGCATAATTTTGATATAGGTCTATTGTATTTTAAACATTTTCTAATCTCTGACACAGATATTTTGTTTCCCTATTCCGGCCTATAACGTATCGTTTTAATAGTTTTGGTACATTTTACTGACAAGTGGTATTTTATTAAAACAGTTCAAATAGTTGGTTTGCTGTTATGGCAGTATAGTTTCTTCCTGACCATCTCCAAAGGTAAGGAGATGAAATAGATATATGCATGTACACATAGACACATCCCTTAGAGCTCCTTCCTAGATCCAGTTATATGTACTCTTAGGCCTTGAGTTATAGCAATGTCTCTAACTCCAACTTAGCCTCTACAAAGATGTTCTAGTCTTCCTGGTTTCCTTATCAATGACCCATCTCACTGACAAACAATAACTTATTATCCCTTTAATCACAATATATCTTCTGGTTCACAGAACATACATGGAAGTTTTAAGAAAGTTAAACTGACTTTGTTGATACAAACCTATTAACTCCAGTACTCACAGGCAATTTCACTTTTTCTTTAGACTTAGAACATGCAGTCAAGCTGCTGTTTTCGAAAGTTGGTGTCATCAGTAGCCATCACCACACCCTTCAGTATGGTTCATTACCTGTCTTAGAGTTTGATTTGTCCTTTTTAAAAGTCCTAAGCCATTTGGATCTTCTTCCTCACCCGCTAAGCTTTAATTATTTATTCTCTCCATCTGAAGAATGTTAACACAGTCCTAAAAATCACAGCCATACAAGTTTTGTTTTACTTAAGAACTGTCACTCCCCCGATCCCTTCTCCCACACTCCCATTCCCTCTCCCATCCTGCTTCTGTTCACCATCTGTAGACAAACACTCTTAAAGCTTTGACTTTATTCTTTCTCATTTATTTCACAACAGTCAACAAATTCATGTGTATCTTTTCATCTCTTTCTTCTTACACAAAAAGTTAACTCTTACATGGGGTTTCTGCTTGCCTAGCATGTCCTGAAAAGCACTGTTCGTTAGTTCATAGATTGATTATCCTGCATTCTTTTCTTTTTTTTTTCTAGCTGCTTGGTCCTTCATTGGATATATCTTTTTGTTCAACCACTTTGCTATATTTTATTGTTTTCATATTGCTAAATGTCCAGATTTAATGAATAATTGTACATGTGTGTTTTCACTTTGGTGAAAGTATGTTCTTTGATCCTTCAATCCTTCCTTCCCCACTTCCGCAAGATTCCCTGAGATCAGCCTAATGTTTGTCTGTGGGTCTCTGCATGTATTTCCATCAGTTGCTGGGTGAAGCCTCTCACATGATAGTTATGCTAGCCTCCTGTCCACAGGTATAGAAGAATATCGTTAATAGTCTCAGGGGTGGGATCATGAAATTCAAGTTGGGCCAGTCATTAATTGGCCAGTCCCTTGATTTCTGCTCCTTCTTTATCCTTGCACATCTTATAGGCAGGAGAAATTGTAGGTCGAAGGTTTTGTGTCTGGGTAGTCATTTCCATACCTCCATTTGAAGTCTTACCTGGTTACAGGAGGTAGCCACTTGAGGCTCCATATCTCTGCTGCTAGGACTGTTAGCCAAGTCCTGGATTCCTGAGAGTTTCCATTGTCTTATCTAGCTTGTCCCAGAGATGGCCCCCAGCACCAATTCCAGTTTTCTTTCCAGTTCGATTTCCTGCTATCCTCTGTATACTCAATCCCTCCTGTTCTCCTCCCCATCCCTGCTCCCATTCAGTTCCTCACCTTACTCCATCCTCGCTGTCGGTTTTATTTCCCCTTTTCAGTGAGATTTCAGCATCCTTCCTTGGGCCCTCCTTGATACTTAGCTTCTTTGGGTCGTGTACTGTAGCATGGTTATCCTGTACTTTATGATTAATATCCACTTATAAGAACTTACATTCCATGTTTGTCTTTCTGGGTCTGGGCTACCTCACTCAGGATGATCTTTTCTAGTTCTAGACATTTGTCTTCAAATTGCATGATATTACTATTTTTAATAGCTGAGTGATATTCCATTGGGTAAATATATCATATTATTTTATCTATTCTTTGATTGAGGGATATCCAGGTTGTTTCCAGTTTCTGTGTATTATGAACAAGGATGCTATGAACATAGTTGAGTAAGTGTCCTTGTGGTATGGTGGAACATCTTATAAGTATATGCCCAAGAGTGGTATACCTGAGTCTTGAAGTAGAACTCTTCTCAATATTCTAAGAAACTGCCAAACCACTTTGATTTCCAAAGTGGTTATACAAGTTTGCACTCCCACCAAGCAATGGAGGAGTGTTCCCCTTTCTCTACATCCTTACCAGCAAGAGATGTCACTTGAGTTTTTGTTCTCAGCCATTATGGTATTTGTAACATGGAATCTCAGAGTCATTTTGATTTGCATTTCCCTGATGATTAAGGATGCTAGACATTTCGTTAAGTGTTTCTCATTCACTAGAAATTTCTCTGCCTCTGTACCCCATTTTTAAATTGGATTATTTGGTTTGTTGGTGTTTAATTTCTTGAGTTCTTTATATATTTTGGATATTAGCCCTTTGTCAAATTTAGGGTTGGTGAAGATCTTTTCCCACTCTATTGGCTGCCATTTTGTTCTGTTGACAGTGTCCTTTGCCTTACAGATGCTTTTTATTTCATGAGAATTCTCAACAGAGGGATCTAGAATTGTCAAGGAGCACTTAAAGAAGGACATCATGAAACTTGCAGGCAAATGGATGGAACTAGAAATGATCATCCAGAGTGAGGTAACCCTGACCAAGAAAGAGACACATGGTATGTACTCACTTATAAGCAAATATTAGCCGTATAGTTCAGGATAACCATCCTAAATCCACAGATCAAAGAAGCTAAGTAACAAGGACGGCCCAAGGGAGGATGTTTGAATCTCACTCAGAAGGGAAAATAGAATAGACAGTAGAAGTGGTTGAAGAGAGGGAACAGGATAGGAGAGGGAGTGCTGAGGGAAATGAGAGTGGGATCAAATGTTGAGAAAAGGGCAGAGGGCCTGCAGAGAGAAGCAAAGCCTCAGGGCAGGGGCATCTCTGAGACAAGCTCCTGGGAGAATATGGGGGTTACTCTAGCTGAGACCCCTAGTAGCAGAGCTCATGGAGACTGAAGTGGCCTCCCTATATCCAGACAGGACTCCTAGTGGAGAGAGGGGAACACCAACCCACCCACAAAAAAACTTCTACCAAAATTTACCCTGCCTACAAGATGTGCAGGGATAAAGATAGAGCAGAGATTGAGGGGCTGTTCAACCGTTGCCTGGCCCAACCTGAGACCTACCCCATGGGAGAGAGCCAACCCCTGACACTATTGACAATACTCTGCTATGCTTGCAGATGGGAGTCCAGCATAGCTGTCCTCTGAGAGGCTTGTTGTGGATATTTTGGTTTATGATTCGTAAACATGTTTTTGTTATAATCCCAAGTGGGGGGATTTCAGTTTGTCTACATCTGTTAATTGTCTAGTGCAGAGCATGGTCTCTGCCAGCCGAAATTAGTTTTGAATTCTGTGGACTTTGAGGGGTATAAATATGATAGTCCAGAGGGAAAAAGCTCAGTGGCTCAGAGAAGTTGGAGGAGCACTGCTTGCTGGCTTGTTGGTTTGCTGGCTACCTGGACTTTTGGATTTTCTGACAATGGATATTGGTGTTAACCCCCCCCCCCAAAAAAAAAAAAAAGAATCCTACAACCCTCCCCAGCAGGAAGAAGTAAAGAGGGCTACATTCCCTTTACCTTAGAACCTTCTTTTTTCTCTACCTAGGGTTGGGGACTTGGGGGGGGCGAGTGTAAGCTTTAAGGAACCTCCAAAATAAAGTAACATTTGAAAAACAGTCACCTACAGAGGCTCCACCCAGCAGTGGAACCAAACAGATGCTGAGATCACAGCCAAACATTGGGCAGAGTGCAGGGAGCCTTGTGGACGAGTTGCGGGGGCGGGGGGGAGAATGGGAAGACTGGAGGGTACCAAAACTCCACAAGAAGACCAAGGGTGCCAACTAACCAGGGCCTATGGGGGCTTGCAGAGACTGACACACCAATCAAGGTCCACACATAGACTAGACCTAGGCCTCCTACACATATGTACCAATGAGCAGCTTGGCCTTCATGTAGGTTCCCTCGTAAAGGGAGCAGGAGCTGTCTCTGACAAGTACTATGTTGCATGCTTTTCAATCACTTGCTCTTGGTGGGGCTGCTTTGCCAGGCCACCAAGGAGGAGAATGCCTGCAGTCCTGATATGACTTGATGTGCTGGGGTGGGTTGGTGGGGCTCCTCTTTTCTCAGTAGTAGGAGAGGGGTATAGAGAGAAGAGGGAGGTGGGGGACTGGGAGGAGAGGAGGGAAAAGGCTATGTGATTGGAATGTAAAGAGAATAAATTAATTAATTAAAAAAGAAAGAAATTTTTTGGTCAAGAATTCTTTGTTTAGCTCTGTACCCAATTTTTAGTTGGGTTATTTGGTTTGTTGATGTATAGTCATCAAAAAGTAGGAAACTGAGTCTGTGTCAGAGACAGCACCTGCTCCCCTTACTAAGAAATCCTCATGAAGCCTGAGCTCCCCACCTGTTACATTTGTATAGAGGGCCTTGGTCCTGTCTGTGCATGGTCCTTAGTCGGTGCCTTGGCCTCTACAAGTCCATTTGGGCCCTGGTTACTTGACTCTGTTGGTCTTCTTGTGGAGCTCCTGTCACCTCCAGGTCCTCCTTTTCATCCCCCTACTGTTGTTGATTATTAAAGTTTTGATTTATTGATTTATCTTTTAGTTAAACAGTGGATATTCCTAAATCAGCTGTATACTCAAATCACTACTCAGAGACTAGGATTTATTAAATTAACCTAGAGCACAATGCTGGGCAATAGTTATTCCATACCTCCAAGCCTGCATAGTTTTTTCCCATTCAGATTTCCCACATTATACTTGCATTTAGTCATATCTTAAGTCCAGTTCCTCTCTCTTCATCATTCCAAGTCCTCTCCTGCTGATCGCTACTCTCTGACTCCTCCCTCTTGCTTCCTTCTCCTCTCCTCCAGACCAGGATGTCCTACCCTATTCTCTCCATTGCTCAGCATTGGCTGGTTGTTTTATTTATTGACAATATAGAGAACAAATGGTGGCATGTTTACACAAACTTGAGACCGGTGATGCTTAGAATAAACATCACAATGCAAAGTCTGGACTGAAACCAGAAATCAGCATTTGAATGAACAAGAGTAAATTTTATACATTCCACAGAAACATTATATTAACACCCCACTTTTCCACAAGACTTCCAACGCTTCACCCAATGTATGGCTGTAAATCTCCATATCTGTTTGTATCCACTGTTGGGTGTAGCCTCTCAAAGGACAGCTATGATAGGCTCCTGTCTGTGAGCATTTCAGAGTATTGTTAATACTCTGGGGTTGGCTCTTTCCCATGAGATGGGTCTTAGGTTGGACCAGGCATTAGTTGGACATTCCCTCAATCACTGTTCTATTTTCATCCCTGCACATCTTGTAGGCAGGATAAATTTAGGGCTGAAGTTTTTGTGGGTGTGTTTATGTTCTCGCAGCCTGCTGCTGATCATCAAGAGGCATTCATCAGGTGGCATTAGCCAGAGAAAGCAGTTCTTGCCACAGCTAAACAAAAGAGTTTGGACAGCTCAATTGGTAAGAGTTCAGACTTTTAGTCTGAAAGTTCAGGGTTCAAGTTTTCCCACTTTTCTTTTTGATTGCCCCTGCTCTACATCCATCTGCTTCATTTTCCTCAGACCCTGTCAAAGCTGGACTTTGATAGTCTTTCTTCAGAGACTTGAAATTCTTGTCATTCAGGTCTTATATTATGCACTTGCTTATATTATTTTTGGCTATTGTGAAAGATGCTGTTTTCCTAATTTTCTTTCATAGCCCATTTATCATTGTATAAAGAAGGGCTATTGATTTTTTTTTTAAGTTAATTCTGTATCTAGCCAGTTTGCTGAAGATGTTTATCAGCTGTAGGAGTTCTCTGGTAGGATTTTTGAAGTCAGTTGTGTATACTATCATATCATCTGCCAATAACAATATTTTTACTTCTTCCTTTCCAATTTGTATACCTTTGATCTCCTTTAACTGTCTTATTGTTCTAGCTAAAATTTCAAGTACTATATTAAATATATACAGAGAGAATGGGCAGTCCTGTCTTGTCCCTGATTTTGGTAGATTTTTTTTTGATGAATATGTCCTTCCCCATCTTTTTTGATTAATTTTGTTTGAAAGTCTATTTTGTTTTATGTGTACTCCAACTTTCTTCTTGAGTCCATTTGCTTGGAATTTTTAACAGCCCTTTACTCTGAGGTAATATCTATCTTTGATGCAAAGATGTGTTTCTTGTATCATGCAACAGAATGATGGATACTGTTCTTGCATCCATTCTGTTAGTTTGTGTCTCTTTATTGGGGAATTGGGTTAATTGATGTTGAGAGATATTAGTGACCAATGACTGTTAATTCCTGTTATTTTGATGGTGGTATTTTGTAGTCTCTCTGTGTCTCTGTCTCTCTGTCTCTCTCTCTCTCTCTCTGTGCTTACCTTCTTTTTGTTTGGCTGGTATGGAATTATTTATTTCCTGTGTTTTCTTGTGTGTAGTTAACCTCCTTGGGTTTGAGCTTTCCTTCCAGTATCTTCTGTAGGGCTGGCTATGTACATAGATATTGTTTAAATTTGCTTTTGTCTAAGAGTATTTTTTTTTTCTCCATCCATCGTGATTGAAAGTTTGCTGGAGTTAGGATTCTGGTCTGGCATCTGTGGTCTCTTAGAGAGTACAAGATATCTGCCCATGCCGTTCTAACTTTTAAAGTCTCTATTGAGAAGTTGGGTGTAATAGGTCTGCCTTTATGTACTAAAAGCCTTTTCGTCTTGTGCTTTTTAACATTCTTTATTTGTTCTGTACATTTATTGTTTTGATTATTATGTGGTAGGAGGATTTTCTTTGTCGGTCCAATCTATTTGGTGTTCTGTAAACTTCTTGTACATTTGTAGGCATATCTTTCTTTAGGTTAGGAAAATTTTCTTCTATGATTTTGTTGAAAATATTTCCTGGGTTTTTGAGTTGGGAATCTCCTTCTATTCCTATTATTTTTAGGTTTGATATTTTCATGGTGCCCCAAACTTCCTGGATGTTTTGTGTTAAAAACTTTTTAGATTTAACATTTTCTCTGACCGATGTATTATTTTCTTCTATCGTATCTTCTATACCTGAGATTTTTCTCTTCTATCTCTTGTATTCTGTTGGTATGCTTGCATCACTAGTTTCTCTTCTCTTATCTAAGTTTTCCATCTTCAGGATTCCCTCAATTTGTGTTTTCTTTGTTGCTTCTATTTTCATTTTCTGGTTTTGAATAATTTTATTTATTTCCTTCACCTGTTTGATTGCATTTTTCTGTATTTCTTTAAGGGATTTATTCATTTCTTCTTTAAAGGCCTCTATCATCTTCATAAGACTGGATTTAAGGTCATTTTCTTGTGTTTCAACTATGTTAGGATACCCAGGGTTTGTTGTAGTAGGATAGCTGGGCTCTGGCGCTGCCATATTGCCCTGGCTCTTATTAATTGTGTTTCTGGCCTTTAGTCATCTGTTTTTTTCTGGTGCCGGCAGGCCTCCAGGAATGCAGGCAGGGTCATGGGCTAAAAATGAGTACAGGGTTGCCCATAAGTCTCAGCATTTGCACTGATAGTCTGCAGGGCAGAGCCTTTCACAGGCCCTCTGTGTCAGGCTCCTGACTTGTTCCCTCTTTTCTCCTTCTTCTGATGTCCAGCCTCTTTGCCTTTCTGGATAGGAATTGAGCATTTTAACAAGAGTCCTCCCTCTTGATTAGTTTCTTTAGGTGTACAGATTTTAGTAGGTTTATCCTATGTTATATGTCTATTTGAGTGAGTATATACCGTGTGCATCTTTCTGCTTCTGGGATAGCTCACTCAGGATGATCTTTTCCAGATCCCACCATTTACCTGCAAATTTCATGATTTCCTTGTTTTTTATTGCTGAGTAATATTCCATTGTGTAGATATACCACAATTTGTGCATCCATTCCTCCACTAAGGGGCATCTGGGCTGTTTCCAGCTTCTGGATATTACAAATAAGGCTGCTATAAACATGGTTGAGCAAATGTCCTTATTGTGTATTTGAGACTCTTTTGAGTATATGCCTAGGAGTGGTATAGCTGGATCTTGAGGAAGCGCTATTCCTAATTGTCTGAAAAAGCACCAGATTGCTTTCCAGAGTGGTTGTACAAGTTTACATTCCTACCAGCAGTGAAGGAGGGTTCCCTTTTCTCCACAACCTCTCCAGCATGTGTTGTCTCTTGAGTTTTTTATCTTAGCCATTCTGATGGGTGTAAGGTGAAATCTTTTGGGCAGAGTGCAGGAAATCTTATGAAAAAAGTGGGAAACAGTAAGATCTGGAGAGGACAGGAACTCCACAAGGAGAGCAACAGAACCAAAAAAATCTGAGCACAGGGGTATTCCCTGAGACTGATATTCCAACCAAGGACTATGCATGGAGATAACCTAAGACCCCTGCACAGATGTAGCCCATGGCAGTTCAGTATCCAAGTGGGTTCCATTGTAATAGGAACAGGGATTGTCTCTGACATGAACTGATTGGCCTGCTCTTTAATTACCTCCCCCTGAGGGGGGAGCAGCATTACCAGGCCACAGAAGAAGACACTGCAGCCACTCCTGATGAGGCCTAATTGACTAGGATCAGAAGGAAGGAAAAGAAGTCCTCCCTTATCAGTGGACTTGGGAAGGGGCATGCATGCAGAGGGTGGAGGAAGGGAGGGATTGGGACAGGAGGAGGGAGGGAACCACAGGGGGGATACAAAGCAAATAATGTGTAGTTAATAAGGAAAAAAAAAATTGAAAAAAATAACCAGCATTAAAAGAGAAAAAAAAATGAGTGCAGGGAAGTAAGTTTACTGCTGTGGGGTAGCCTTAGGGGGACTTGGTAGGTGGGGGTTCTGGTGGGGGGATCTCATCTGGTGCCAGCATTCCTCCAGGAGTGCAGGCAGAGCTGTGGGCTGCGAAATGGTGTTCTCACAATTTTTTCTCTCGAATTTTTCTGACGGAAAAAGAAAGTATACTCCAGTGTCATTAAGCTTAGACCAGATTAATTAGCATAAAATGTATTTATGAGGGGGATTTACCATCTTTTTGTGTACTTGAGATTGATTGGTATATACTATAAAATCATCTACTTATGTCTTGACATTTTTTGGCCATGTCTCTTTCTTAATTTTTACATACTATAGCTGTCATCTCAGGTATATATTTCAAATAGTTTCCCCAAGTTTTCCAAGTCTCTTCTGGTTTTCTTTGCAGAGGTTTTGCTGTGCAGTGTCTCCACTGTCTTCTCAAATTGGTCATGAGAGTGAATAGATTCAAAACTCTGTCCTGTGAAGGTGACTGAGAGAATTTCAAGAGGAATTTGAAATGGATCAAGCAATAAGTTTTTCCCATCTAGTTTTGGTGGAAAACCTACAATGCTTGCAATGGCCTATATTGCTGAGGGGGAACCATATTGCAAGGAGGTGGCTCACTCCCAGCAATTGGGGTTTCCATTTGATAACCCATGGCTTCTGGGGCATCTTCTCCCCTGTGGTTTTTCTCCTTTATTTTATGCCCTCACTGGTCTGACCTTCCTTTATTCTGACTGTTCCCATGGTGCTTTGCCTCTACATCTTTGCATAGCTGTTCCCCTTCTGGGTTGCTTTGTCTTCATCTCTTCTTGAATAACTCTCATCTAAATTTCTGATCCCAGCGACCTCCACAGACTGAGCAATCCCTGCTCGTGCATTATCACCGTACTCTCACCAATTTCCTTGGAAATGCTCATCACATATACAAGGGCGTGTTTAATGCCTATGTGCAACAATAAATTAGAAACCTATTTTTGTCTTATTCATCTGTGTATTTATAGAACCCAGTTCTTTTTTTTTTTTTTTTTTGCATAATGGTTATGCAATAAGTCTTTTGTAGATTGATTGCAAGCTATGATTCAGATTTGGTTTTGCTGGTTCCTACAGAATACTTTCTGAACATGCTTTTTCTGGGATGCAAGCGGATGTTGAAAAAGATCAACTGTTTTCTCTGAAGATCATAGTTACTAGTTGTGCTTAGAGATTACCTAACCAAGAAAGATATGTGGTAGATTACACTTGAGTCCAAGATACATAGATGTGGTCTCACTTGAGATAATCAGGTTTATATGTTATTTTTATTATATTATGTTATTCTATATTTATTATGTTTTTATTATTTTAAACAATTTTTAAATGTAACTATATTTTGATCATATTCTTTTCCTCCTTCAAGTCCCTCCGGATCCTAACCCCTTCTCTACCCATCCAACTTTAAGTTCTTTCTCTGGAAACAAACAAAAACATAATAGAACACCACCACCACTACCCACAAAAACAAAACAAAACAACAACCTCCCTTACCATCCTCCCCCCCCCAAAAAAAAAACAAGAAAAAAAGCTTGCCTCCTACAAACAACCAAACTATAACCAAATGAAAACACACACACACACAAATTGTGAAGTTCATTATGTGCTTGCCAACCACTGCTGAACATGAGGCCTACCCTGGGTGGTGATGTACTCAGTGCCTCTCCATTGGAGAAGAATGAGTTGCAGGTCAAGAATACATACTTGGTTTGTCTAAACCCTGGATCTAGTAAATGTTTTCCAGGATTGTCTAGACAGAAGAATCAGCCCACCAAACTGGCACTCATTGGTGACAATGTGCCTTCATACCCATGGGTTCTTGTACATATAAGAATACTTGGTGAAGTTCAAACAGTTTAAGTTGTTTTGAAATAGTACATCAAAAGTCAAATGTTTCTGCTTAGCAAATGGATAAATGGACAATGAGATTCTAAGTAGTATGTTCCTTAATATATTTTCTATTAGGTTTTCATTTACGTATATTTTAAATAATGTAAATAATCTTAGATATTATTTCATTTACACACACATTTCAGAGTATAGTGAAACAAGGTCCTGAAAGTGTACATGGCTTGTTTGTGGGGACACAGATGTTACAACCATGTTGTTTGTTTTTTCTTTCAACATACTACTGGTGTATGACATTAGTATGCTTAGAAAGGTGTGTGGAACTGGATACACAAAATAACCTTAAAAAGAAAACAAGTGTCAAATTATGTACACAGAAAACAATTAATACAAAGCACATCCAAGGCTCCCAAGCAACATAGTCACTTGACCTTGTAACCACGAGAGAGAAAGCTAACATCACCCGTGATGCTACTTATTATGAGACTGTTCTGAAAAAAATGTTTCGGAAGCCAAACCACAAAAGGTAACAACAGTAGGTATTCCAGTAGGAAACTATGATGGACTTTTTTTTCCGGGGGGGGGGGGAGTAATTACCACCTCATTTCCTTCAGAATATTTTATAATATACTGTCATTAACTTGATTCTGTTGGGTTGAAACAGGAGACAAATTTTATAACTCTCATGAGGAATCTTTCGACCTGATCAACAAGCTAAGTTGTTATCCTAATCACAATTTAAATAATTCTAAGAGCACTTTTGCTGGCACCCTGGAAGTTTATTGATTAGGCACTTGTTTCACCAGGCCCTGGCACTGCCCTTTGATTTATACCCTCTTTCTTCTTAGCCTAATTTGAGAATGCAGTGTGTTTTCCAAGAGAATAATCTGTCTAGAAGTCAACATGGCCTGCTAGCTATTTTCATGTCACTTTGCGTGGACCATAAGCAGTAAATGCTACAAACAGTTTTCTATGTGGCGAAAGACAACAATATAGGTCCTGAAATGCATGTTTTATTTCCCTTCTAACTCACTACTATGGGGCATGAATAGTTTTATTTCAGGCCCCAGTTACTTAACTTATTTAACTAAAAACACCTATAATTTCTAAATGGAATTTCAATCTATAAAGTCAAATATTACAACCACCATGCTGTCCTCTATCTGGGCCTTCATCTTGTTTGGAGAGTGACTGACAAGGTCACTACAAAGGAAACACAATATCACTGATGAGTAGAATCTTTTATGATGAAGAAAATATTTTATATTTCACCATCCAATGCGTTACACTAGCACTTGAAATGTAGCTAGTATGACCGAGAAACTGTATGTTTTGAGTTTTACTTGAATTAGTCACCTGCAGCTAGTAGATGAGCTAATTATATCCCTAAGGTCTTAGAAAAATAAACAAGAGCCAAACCAATAGAAAGAAATATACAAAGTAAATCATAAATAATACAAGTCTCAATTAAAACAATTAAAACTAATTCTAAAAGAACACTATAAGCCCAATCAATAATCCAGACACTAGTAAACAGTCCAGTCAATAACCAAAAGAGACACACTTAAGTGAAGTATGAATAGTTAATAGTGCAGCTTTTTTGCTGGTTTGTTTTTGGTATTGGTTTTGGTTTTTGGCTGTCCTCGACAATGCTGATCTCAAACTCACAGAGATCCGCCTGCCTCTACCTCCCCATTATTGGAATCGCTGGGATTACAGGCATGTGCCACTGCACCCAGCTCAACATGTAGCATCTTTAGCCATTAGAAATGTTTAATTCAAAACTGCACCAAGAGTTCATCTCACCTCAATCAGAATAGCTACCACTAAGAAAACAAAAATATCAATTGTTGGTAAAGATGTATGGAAAGCGGACCATTTATATCCCATTGGTGGAAATGCAAATTAATCCATCTTCTGTAGGAGTCAGTAAGGAGTTTCCTTCAAAACCTAGAACTGGTTGGGCAATGGAGGTGCATGCCATTAATCCAGCACTCAGGACGCAGAGGCGGGAGAATTTCTTACTTCAAGGCCAGCCTGGTTCAGGATGGCCAGGGCTACACAGAGCAACCCTTTCTCAAACAAAACAATCCCCTAGAGCTGCTATGAGACTTAGTTACATATCACACCACTCCTTAGTTTATGCCCACAGGAACCAAAAACCAGTATATGATAAAACCCACACACCCAAACAGTAATAGAGCACCATTCAAGTTATAGCATCAACAGATGACTGGATTCAGAAAATATGTCATGTATACAAAATGGATTATTTGACTGAAAAGAAGAGCAGAGTCCTGACATTTACACCAAGGTGGATGGAAGTTGATATCACATTTAAGTGAAATTAGCCAAACTCAGATACACATGTATCAAATGCTTTCTGTTGAATATGGAAGACAGAAAAAGAAAGGATGGAACTAGAAAGAGAACTATCAGAGGATAGGAAGACAGTCAGGGGAAATGGGGTAAAAGAGACAAGGAAGGGTGTCAAAATTTCATATGTGCATGCATGCAGTCACAATGAATCCGATTTGTAGAGCTAAGTCATGCTAGTAAGATGTCAGAGTCACTCCAAACTGTCCTCATATGAAAACAGTCATGCAGATGAGGATGACGGGATTCGAATGGTTATAGTAACCACAGCGTCAAGAAGATTCCTCCGTAGTAACAAATCCCGAACCAAATACGTGGTGTGTGGATTTCCCACTTTACCTACTCCACACACCTCCTCCGGGGCAGGCACACATCCTGCCACTGCTATGGCTAAGGAAAGAAGCACAGGCTTTTCATTTCATTGGCGTCAGGTCCGGGGACAGAAAGGCATGAACACAGACTTGGGTCCAGGTAGCGTAATGAAAGGATCAGACTAACTTTGTAACCCATATAGTTTTGAGTTTTAGGTCCAAGTTAAGCTAAAGCCTCTTAGTACCTTTCCAGAATGGAGGAATGTGACCCTGTCTGTGAGGACAGATATAAAAAAAGCAAGCAAGCAATGACCTTCACTCAGCAAAAAGAACGACCAGACCCTTGTCTTCGAGATAGTGTTTCTTAGCAACCAACCCAAATGGCCTCAGTCCTTCTTCTGAGTAGACCCTGACCACCAGCCAAAAGCCCACAGCCCCAATCTTCAAGGATGAGCTACCCCCCACACCTTTAATTGCAGCTGCATCCACACTTGGCAGGACTGGCCAAGCTTGAGCACCTAAGACTAACCAATTATCTTACTTTATAGCTTCCTCATTCAATCCTGAATTGCCAAGACTGCAACTTCAAAATTCCCATGCCTTGTGTTTTAAAAACCCAAGGCCTTTGTCTCCCAGTACCACTCTTTGTTGACTGGCAGGGGTGACCCCATTGCTCAATGGTTAAAATAAACCTCTTGCAATTTTGCATTGATGAGATCTGGTCTCCTGAGTTCTCTTCATCCTTTCTGAAAATTAGGCTCATGCTGGACCTAACATTATGGTGCATTGCCCGGGAAACTGAGGTACTGAGGAGAACTCTGGACACCAGCTATGGGAGGACTCATCTGAGCTCAGAAGTAGGTACCTCGGTTGTCCTTGTCCTATGTCTCTTGTCTGTTACATGTTTGTTCTGAATTCTAGTTATACCAACAGTGGCAGTCTTTCCTGAAGCTTTGCTTATGGTCTGGCTCATGGGCATCTGTAAGAGGGGTTTGAGTCGCCAAGCATCGGTAAGAGGGGTTCAAGTCCCCTGAGTGGTTCGAGTCCACTCGCCTGGAACAGCCCATTAAAGCGGACAGATGTATCGTTAATGCTGGGGTCTTGGGGCAACCTGGAGGACACTCAGGCTGTCCCTTTCTCTGAACAAGGAGGAGACCTGAGGAATTCCACTCCTCCAACCTGTTTTGGGAGGGAACAGAGAGATTCTGCTCCCCAAACAAGTTGAGACTGTGCCTGTGTGCTGCCTTGGCCAAATAAGGTGGAGACCTTTAGTCACAAATGAGACAGCCTATATTCTGGTTTCCTTACTCTTACTGTTTTGTCTTATTGTCTTATTGTTTGTTTTTATTGTTGGACTTGGACTGACAAAAATTCGGAGAGGGGACAGTTAAAATTAGAACTAGTTTTCGGCTCGGGAGCACACAAGGCTGCATGGCAGGTGGTACCAAGCAGTGTGCTCTCCCTCCTGAGGGAGCTGAGGAAGGAGTGCTTTCGGGTGACTGGGGAGAGGCATGGAGCCCGCTGACCCCTGCCCAGGGGCTGGAGCTTGGGTGGTGCTCAGACACTTAAGCCTCTCTACACCAGGAGCTGTGGCATAACAATGCACACCCAGCAGGGCACTGGCTTGACTTGGCATGGACCCAAGCCATTTGTGGAGGTCAAGGAGCACGCCAGGGGTGGGGGCGGGGGAAGGGGGGGCAGGGCCGGGAAGCAGGTTCAAGGCCTCCTCTTGCAGGGGAGGTAAACTAGAGGTATAGAAGTAAGCTCAGGAGGGAGTGAGGCGAGAGCCAGCAAGGCTCCTGGGCTCGCTCGGTGGGAGTGCTTACACATGGCTTGGCGGGGCTCAGCACAGGAGCTGCTTGCAGCTGCTGAGAATGAGGAAAAACTCCTTCCCCCTGCCTCCATGCCAGCCCAGCAAGGAGGTGAGTGGCAGGAGCTCACCACACCCCCTTGCTCCTCTTTTCCCTCCTCCCACCTAGGGAGCTTAAGTCAATTGCAACTTGCAGACCATGCAGAGATTAGGAAGAAAACTGCACTTAGCTGTAATGTTTAGAATTACAGCTAAGTCCAATAAAGAGTTTTATCTGTCTGTTTAAATACATGGCCATTATATAATTATTTTCAACTGATCTTAAATGGTTAATATGATCAAAAATAATGTTTTAAGGTTAAATTCAAATTCTTGTTTAAAACATGTATATGTGCCTATATGTTTATAAGGTCTATAAATGCATATGTTTAAATAACAACAATGTAAATTGCCACATCAGGTGTGGCTCAGGAAAAGAACAAAGGTTGCAAAATCTCTGAATCAAAATGATTTTGTTTCCTTTTAGGATAAAAAGAAAGTCTTATTCTAAGTTGATATTAGTTCTAAAGATTAAATTGTTTGCACTGATAAATTTTGGTCATAAAATCTAGTTTTGACTTTTAAAATTATGGTTATGCTTTGGGAATCCACTCCTGAAGAAGATACTTTGTTTTGATATTGCAAAAACGAGTTTTAAAAATGTTTAGATGTTTAAGATGATAAAACGTTTACAGTTTATCAGGTTTTTTTAGCAATAACTCTTGGGCAGTCGAACAAAGAACTTGGAACAGTTTTTCAACCCTTTGGAAAATTAAAAAAAAATTTTTTTTTTTTGATGGGAGTTTTTCTGTTGTCTGAAAAGCAAGAGAGAATGAGCAAGAAATATTAAAGAAAAGAATAGCTTGTCTAAAGCAAGCATATCTGGTTAAGCCAGAAGAAGAAAGCTGTGAACCTGAAGGTATATAGAATGTTATAAAAGGTCCGTATATGTATGTAAAAGCCAGGAGGCATCTGAATGATGTTTGCTTTGGTTCTTTATACCTGCAAATATGATTTGAGAAAGAACTGTAAAATATGTTGTACTTCATTTAAAAGACTGGTGATTCATCATTGCAAAATGTTTTCTTATGTTCTTTTAAAGAAAAAAATCTGGCTGACAGGTTTGATGTGGACAGAATAATTAATACAGTTTAAAATTGTTCTATACAGTTCTGTTTGTTCTATACTGTTGTTTGTTCTGTACTGTTCTGTTAGGCAATTGGCTCTAAAACTTATTTAATCCCAGTGTGTAAAGCTTTTTGCTGTTAAGTTTTAAAGAAGATAATGAGATTCATAAGATTTGCTAGCCCCTTTATAAATTAAAGGTCATTGCCCAATTAAAGGTCATTGCTTGCTCGCCTTTTTTATATCTGTCCTCACAGATAGGGTCACATTCCTCCATTCTGGAAAGGTACTAAGAGGCTTTAGCTTAACTTGGACCTAAAACTCAAAACCATACAGGTTACAAAGTTAGTCTGATCCTTTCAGTAACTCAATTTGCAGAGTGGCACCAGGGTGTCAGCAAGATTAATGCCTTCTGGTTAGTGAGGGAATGAACTGTTTCACCCTCTCATGGTTTTTCCAGGGCGGCTCCCTTGTGTCTCTCTGTCATCTTTATCAGCATAGATCACATCCACATTTGCCTCTCTTATTAGGAAAGTAGTCAGACTGGATCAGATCCACAAACATATCTCTACAAAGACCTTATTTTCCTTAAATTTAATTATTGTAGATTTACTGATTTTATTCTCCATGTGGAGTGTTTCAAGTGCATGTATGTATACAATATGTGTGCCTGGCACCCATGGATGTCAGAAGAGGTTGTTGGATCCCCTAAAACTGGAGTTGTGGGTGGTATGGGCTCCATTTGTTTACTGAACTGGGGCCCTATACAAAAGCAGCAAATGCTCTTAACTTCAGAATCATCTCTTCAGCCCCAGTGACACCATTTTCTGTAAAATCATATCTATTTTATACACTAATGGAGTTCAATGAAATGTTTCCAGACAAACATTTAACATGGACTGATTCCATCCAACAAACATTTTCGATCTTTCCAAACAAACCCCTCGCCTCCTTCACAGAACACTGGTCATCACTATTTTATTTTCAGACTGTTTGCTCCCATGCATGAGAACACATGGTACTTATTTTCCTATGTCTGGATTATTTCATTTAACTTCATATCGTCTCTTTCCATCGATTTTGCCACAAGTGACAGGATCTCATTCTTCTTTAGGACTGACTAATACTCCACCATTAAAGTAGTCCACATTTCCTTTATCTATTCATCCAAGGCTAATTTGTATATTTTAACTGTTGTAAACACTGACACAATAAACACTGCATTGCAGGTCATCTAATTGGTATGCCTATTCTCTCCTTTGGATATCTGCCCAGAAGTGGGGTAGTGAGATCGTAACATAGTTCTATTTTGAGTTTTCTGAGGAACCTCCCCATTGTCTTCCACATGACTGTGCTATTTGACATTCCATAAACAGGACATGTGTTTCCCTTTCTCCACAACCAGTATTTGTTCTTTGTTTTGTTTTGAGAGGAGTCATTCTGAATGGAGTGAGATGGCATGTTTCTTTTCTCACTGCTTTGGCCAGAAGGTAATGGACAAGAAGCAACTTTAAAGAACAAAGACTTATATTGTCTCATTGCTTAAAGTGGGTGTGCTCACTAGTTTGATGTCATCTTGACATGAGTAAAGTCATCTGAGAGGAGGGATCCTCAACTGAAAAAAAAAAAAAAAAGCCTCCACAAGATCTGGTTTTAGGCAAGCCTGTAGGGCACTTTCTTAATTAGTGATTGATAGGGGGGCCCAGCCCATTGTGGATGGAGCCACCCTTGGGCCGGGTCCCTTATATAAGAAAGCCTACCAAGCAAGCTAACAAGCAACTCCTGCTTCTGGACTTCCCTCAGTGAAGGGCTGTTACTAGGACGTTTAAATAAAATAACCCCCCACTTTACTCCCCACACTGCTTTTGGTTGTGGTGTTTCATCACAGCAATAGAAACACTAAGACACTAAGGCAAAAATTGGTACCAAGTCTGTTGGGTATTGCCGTTACAGACTTGACCAGGTATTTTGTGGGGAGGATAGCAGAAGGACTTCGGAACTTGTGGCTGGAAAAGGCAGAGCTCAGAGCTCAGACCCAGTTGGTCATTTTGTTGGAACCCAGAAGATAATGCTGAGCAGTATGGATGATGGAGGCCAGCTTAATGGAGTTTCAGAGGGAAGAAAAGACTCTAGTGGGACAGTTTGATTTTTGGAATTAAGAATCTGTGGTCCTGGTGGTGATTAGCAAAATATCAGCACCACCACATAAATAAAACCTTTGTTTTACTGAGACACTTGATGTTGCTTACTTGGAGCTGAGAAATTGCAATGATTCATTAAGAGTCATAAATCTGGGGGGTGCTTCTTCAGGGTCAGAACATGGAAACTGAGTCAGGGGTGTGGCTGGAATTGTGCCTTTCTGCTGCCAGATGAACTCAGTAGTCCAAGAATTTCCCAGGTGGTACTCGTTTTGAAGGCGTGAAGGGATCATGGGGAGCAGCTGAGGTTTGGCCTTGTGGGAGGCCAGAGGAGGCCATGGGTAAAGGTAGCCTCCGTAGCTGTTTAAGCTCCAGGACTGAAGATAAGAGAGAGAAGCTGAGGCTTGTTTCCAGGAGAGGCTTTTAGTAGAAAGGCAACCCACTTACAGGAGACACCCAGCATTTTGGGAGATGCTAGAACAGTGTGAGAACCGCTAACAAAAGCACTGAGTGTAGAGACAAGTGTGGCCTTGAGCTTGAGAGACAAGTTGTGTCTGCTGCAGAGGACAGAACAAGAAAAGGGACCCGACCCCTTCAGAGGGGATGGTAAGTGAATCCCAAACACTGGACACTGACTTATTATTATTTTTTTAAACTGTTAAAGTTAGTTTTGCTTTGTTCGGATTGTAACTGTGCCCTGGTTCTTCCATCAGGAGAAAATATTTAACTGATTTTACAGTTGAGAGACTTTAAACTTTTCAAGAGATATTGACATGTTAGAGTGACTCTCAACCACAAACTGGATTTTTAAAGTGTTTGAGTTTGTGAAGACTGTAGGATGTTTAAAGCTATTACTGTTTTATATTGTGACGTTAAAACATGCCATTTTGGGGACAAGTGAGAAAGCGAAGGTTCTGGTTGACTGTGTGTCAGTCTTGTGTTGGCTCATGTGTATGTCAGCTTGACATAGGATAGAGTCACCTCATCTGAGAAAGTGCCCCTGTAAGATCTGGTTCTAGGCAAGCCTGTAGGACATTTTCTTAGTGATTGGTCAGAATGCTGAGTAAGCAAGCCAGTGAGCAGCATGCTTCCATGGTGTCTGCATGAGCCCCTGACTTCCCTAGTGATGATGTGTAAGTGAAGTAACCCTTTCCTCCCCAGGCTGCTTTTAGTCATGCTGTTCCATCATGGCAACAGGAACCTAACTAAGGCAGCGAGGTATAGTCCATCATGGTGGAGGAAGGCATGGCAGCAGGAGCATGGGGCAGCTGGTCACATTACATCTACAGTCAAGAAGTAGAAAGCATACAGGAAGTGAGGCCAGGTTTGCCTCTAGTCATCAGCTTCTTCCCCCTCCTAAAGAGTCGACAGCATTCCTAAGTGACACCATCAGCTGCAGACCAACGGTTAAAATTCAATCAGTAAATACAGGGCACATTTCACACGCAAACAGCAGATAGTAATTTTCATTTGCATTTGTTTGATGACTAAGAATATTGAGTATTTCCCATATAATTGCTATACCTATACAGTTCTTTGGGAATATGGTTTCATACAGACCATTTACCGACCCTTAGTAGGATTACTTAAATTTAATTAGTTCCTCGTGTATTTTGTGTATTAGCCTTCTATCAGATGAGTAGCTGGGAACTACATTCTACCATTCTATGCATTGTCTGTTTGCTTTTCTCTCTCCCTTTTTAAGTTCTTCTTCTAGTTAGAATCATTTACTTCGTTGTAACTTGGTCAATTTTTGTTTGTTTTCCGTACTTTGAGGGTCCTGTCCAGAGAGAATTGCCTGACTGATGTCTTGATGTGTTCTCTCTTGTTTTCTTCTCATGTTTTCAGAGTTCAAGATCTTACATTTAGGACTTTGACCCACACTGAGTCAACTTGTTACTTTATTTTAGTACAAGCTAAGAAAGGGGTCACATTTCACTCTTCTTTATGTGGATACTTCACTTTCCTAGAACCAGTTGTTGAAGAGGCTGCCCCTTCTCCAACGCAGGTGTCTGGAGGCTTTGTTACCTATTACTTGGTTGCAGGAGGTTGTGTTTACTCCTAGATATGTTCTGTTACATTCAGCGGTGTGTCTGCCTGTGCTCGCATGTGATAGTTCCATAGCGAGTGTTTCTATCAGATATTGTGATTTTTCCAGTTTTGTTCTTTGTGCTGGAGCTTGCTTTGAAGTTTAAGGGTACCCTGTTTTACCCTTTTTTTCCATATGAACTTATGGATGTTCTTTCCAGTCCTTGAGGAATGCATCTTGATAGGAACTACATGGAACCTATAGATGGAATTGTGTAACATGTGTATTTTCACAGTATTAATTTTTCCACCCTGGACCTTGAGAAGTCTTTCTTTTTCTGTCTTTTTTTCAGTTTTTTTCATCAGTATTTGTAATTTTTATTATAGAGGTTTTTTTGCTATTGGTGCTTGATAACTGCTGGGGAAGAGAGAATTATTTTTTTCAAGAGTGTGGCTCCTGCCAGGTTGTCCATGCCCTAGTGGATGGACTCATACCCAAGGGTACATGCGCAGCACTAGACTCCGGAGGTAAGATAGGTATTATTACAACTGCTACTACTGCTGCTGCTAATAATAGTAATGCATAGGATATGAGTGGGGCGGAGGGAAATGGGGAGGAGGAAGAGCACATGACAGAGATGACCAAAACACACTATAACACATGTATGAAATTCTCAAAGTATAAATATTTTTTTAAAGTTTGGCAAGAATAGAACATAAAAAGAACTTGGAATTTTCTTTGTTGGGAGATATTTTTTAGGTTTTTTTCCTTTCCTTTCCTTTCCTTTCCTTTCCTTTCCTTTCCTTTCCTTTCCTTTCCTTTCTTTTCCTTTCCTTTCCTTTCCTTTTTTTTTCTTTTTTTAAAGATAATCTGCAACCCAGGTTAGGCTAGAACTTATATAGTCTTCCTGTCTTACTCTCTTTGTTGGGACAATTCTACTACTGATTGGACTGGCTAGATTTAGGTCATTTTGACACAAGCTACAGCTAGAGTCATCAGAGAAGAGGGAGCCTGCATTAAGAAAGACCTCTGTAAGGTTGGGCTGTAGGCAAGCCTGTAGGGCATTTTCATAATTAGTGATTGATGGGGAAGGGTCCTGCCCATTGTGGGTGCTGTCCTTGGGCTGTTGGTCCTGGGTGCTATATAAAGACAACTGGGGAAGCCACAGAAAGCAAGCCAATAAGCAACATGACTTCTGACCTCTGAACATAACTCCCTGACCTCTCTATCAGTTTCCAGGTTCCTACCTGGACTTCCTTCAAAGATGGGTTGTTACCTGGAAGTGTAAGTGAAATACTCTCCCCTCCCTGCTAGCTGCATTTGCTCATGGTGTTTGATCACAGTAATAGCAACCCTAACCATGATGCTGATTCTGTCTCAGTGTTTGTTACTGGGCTCTTCAGTATGTCCACATCCCCATAATCCAATCCAGGTGTTCAGAGATTTGGCCTTTCTTTCAAGTTTTAAAATTCAGGGTTTAAAAAATAAAGTAATCCCTGATGAGGCTTTGCTCTTGTTGGAATAAATTTTAATGTCTCCTTTCCGTGCCTTATTAATGGGGAAAGAGAATGTTTCACTTTTCTTTGTTGGCCTAGCTCAGTGGTTCTCAACCTTTCTAATGCTGTGCCCCTTGAATACAGTTCCTCATGTTGTGGTGACCTCCAACCATAACATTATTTCATTGTTGCTTCATAACTGTAATGACTAGTAATATAAATATGTATGTTTTTCAATGGTCCTGAAAGTGGTTGCAACCCACAGGTTGAGAGTTGCCGTTCTAGCTAACGGTGTTTTTAATTTTGTTTACTTTAGAAACCAACTCTGTTTTCTTGGCTTTTGTGCTGTTTTTAGTCCCTTTCATTCATTGGTGCTTTGATCTTTATTACATCTGTTTTTCAAAAGTGACATTTAGTTTGTTCTTGTTTTTCTAAATATTTGAAATATATCATGAGCTGGACACAGTGGCACCCACTTGCAGTTCCACCACTCAGGGAGGCAGGGGCAGGGGCAGGGGCAGGGGCAGGGGCAGGGGCAGGGGCAGGGGCAGGGGCAGGGGCAGGCAGATCTCTGAGTTTCAGGCCAGCCTAATCTACAAAGTGAGTCTAGGAAAGCCAAGGCAGAAAAACCCTGCCTTGGAAAATCAAAAAAGAAAAAAGAAAGAAATACACTATGTATTATTTATTTGAAATCTATTTTTCATACAGCTATTAATTTCTAAATTTTTCAATTATAACTAATGTTTGCTGCATCTAATATATTTTGGTAGGCCCTATTGTCACATTTATTTCAGTGTTTGATTTTCTCTTATTGAAACTAGATTTTATTCTCACATAGTATATGCTTATTATGGTTTCTCCTCCCTTCTTTCAGTCCCTCCTATCCAGATCCATTCCCTTTCTGTCTCTCATTAAAAAACATCAGGCTCCTAAGGGATAATAATAAAATAAAGGTTAATAAAAATGAAACAAAAACCATCACATCAGAGTTGGACAAAACAAGCAGAAAGAAAAGAGCCCAACAGAAAGTACAAGAAACAGACCCATTTGTTTGCACACTCAAAAATCCCACAAAAACTAAACTAAAAGCCACAATAGCTATGTAGAGAAAACCTAGTCAGACCAGCACACGCCCTGGGTGTGACTCTTCAGTCTCTGAGAGTTCATATTCGCTTCAATCATGTCGATTTAGAGGGCCTTGTTTTCTTGGTGTCTTCCATCCCCTCTGCCTCTGACACTTTTTCTGCCTCCACTTCCTTGGGCTTCCCTGAGCTTTAGGGGGAGGAATTTGATAGAGACATCCTGTTTAGGGCTGAGTGTTCCAAGGTCTCTCACTCCCTGCATAATGTCTGCCTGTGGGACTCAGGATTTGTTCCTATCTGCTATAGGCACATTGATCTATGAGCAGAGCAGAATATCACTAGGAGTGATTTTATTGCTGCCTTGTAGTATTGTTTTTGGAACAGTAGTATTTTTTATTATATTTTCTTTTCTTTTTATTTATTTTTTATTAATTACAGTTTATTCACATTGTATCCCCCCTGTAGCTTCCTCCCTCCTCCCCTCCCAGTCCCCTCCTCTTTCCCCCTTCTCCACCCATGTCCCTCCCCAAGTCCACTGATAGGGGAGGTCCTCCTCTCCTTCCTTCTGACCCTAGTCTTTCAGGTCTCATCAGGAGTGGCTGCATTGTCTTCCTCTGTGGCCTGGTAAGGCTGCTCCCCACTCAGGGGGAGGTGATCAAAGAACAGACCAATCAGTTCACGTCAGAGACAGTTCCTGTTCCCATTACTATGGAACCCACTTGGACACTGAGCTGCCATGGGCTACATCTGTGCAGGGGTTCTAGGTTATCTCCATGAATGGTCCTTGGTTGGAGCATCAGTCTCAGAAAAGACCCCTGTGCCCAGATTTTTTGGTTCTGTTGCTCCTCTTGTGGAGCTCCTGTCCTCTCCAGGTCTTAATATCTCTCCCTTCTTTCATAAGATTCCCTGCACTCCGCCCAAAGTTTGGCTCTAAGTCTCAGCATCTGCTCTGATACCCTGCAGGGTAGAGCCTTTCAGAGGCCCTGTGTGGTAGGCTCCTGTCCTGTTGCCTGTTTTCTCCCTCTTCTGATGGCCATCATCTTTGCCTTCCTGGATGGGGATTGAGCATCTTAGCCAGAGTCCTCCTTCTTGAACAGAACACCAACAGCACAGGCTCTAAGATCAACAATCAATAAATGGGATCTCATGAAACTGAAAAGCTTCTATAAAGCAAAGGATACTGTCATCAGAACAAAACGACTGCCTATAGATTGGGAAAGAATCTTCACCAACCCTATATCTGACAGAGGGTTAATATCCAGAATATATAAAGAACTCAAGCAGTTAAACAGCATCAAATCAGTTAATCCAATTAAGAAATGGGGTGCAGAGCTAAACAGAGAATTCTCAACTGAGGAATATCGAATGGCAGAGAAACACTTAAAGAAATGCTCAACATCCTTAGCTATCAAGGAAATGCAAATCAAAACAACTGAGATTTTACCTTATACCCATCAGAATGGCTAAGATAAAAAACTCAAGTGACAGCACATGCTGGAGATGATGTGGAGAAAGGGGAACCCTACTCCACTGCTGGTGGGAATGTAAACTCGTACAACCACTTTGGAAATCAATCTGGTGCTTTCTTAGACAATTAGGAATAGTGCTACCTCAAGATCCAGCTATACCACTCCTAGGCATATATCCAAAAGATGCTCAAGTGTTTAACAAGGACATTTGCTCAACCATGTTTGTAGTAGCTTTATTTGTAATAGCCAGAAGCTGGAAACAACCCAGATGTCCCTCAGTTGAGGAATGGATACAGAAATTGTGGTACATCTACACAATGGAATACTACTCAGCAATTAAAAACAAAGAAATCATGAAATGTGCAAGCAAATTTGCAGGGAACTGGAAAAGATCATCCTAAGTGAGGTATCCCAGAAGCAGAAAGACACACAAGGTATATATCCACTCATAAGTAGAGATTAGACATATAATATAGGATAAACATAGTAAAACCTGTACATCTAAACAACAGTAGTATTTGATCTTAGCCTAGGTCCCTGGGCTATCCAGTCTCAAGTTAGTTTCAAACAGTTTCAGGTGAGGGTTCCATCTCGTAGAGCAGGCCTTATGTCAGCTCAGAAATTGGTTAGTTACTCTCACAAGTTTTTGTACCACTTTTGCCCTAGCATATCTTGCAGGCAGGACAATATTGTAGATCAGTATTGTGGTTTGTGGTTGGCTTGGTGTATATGCTATTCTTTTTAGTACTATACAGAGTACTCTCGTGTACCAAAGACATGAGAACATGGGGGTGAAGGCTCTAGGTAGGCACCAGCTGCGCCTCTCCATGTTCAATGAGTTATGTAGAACTTTGCCCTCAGTTTGTGGAGAGCAATTTATAGTCTTGGCAACAGCTGAAGTTATTTGGGAATTCCTACTGGGATCCATTTGGTCAACAACTCAATCATATGTAACCCAGTATCAGTACTGGAAACTTAACTTGGTGACAAGAGATGTCTAGTTGGGGCTCTATCTTCCCCATTATTTGGCAATCTTATTTAGATCACTCATATATTATTTTAGGAAGTTTTTACTCTATCAGGCTTTCATACTACCTCTCAAATGGTCCTTAATTTTAGCTATTTCTCCCTGTATACCCTTCTCCCCACATGATCCTCCTATTCTAGCACCCCACATCCATCCATAACTATCATCTGTTGAGTGACATCTATGTTGTTTCCTATTCTGGTTAATTTGAATAGAGCTGCAATGAAGGTAATTGAGAAAGTGACTCTTAGGTGGCACGTTGTGGTTTTGGGGTATATGCCCAAAGGTGATATAGCTAGATCTAGAGGTAGATCTATTTCCAGCTTCCTGAGGAGCCAGCACACAGATGTCTATAGTGGCTGTACAAGTTTTCACTCCCATTAGTGATAGATGAGTGTTCCCCTTACTCCACAGCCTCACTAGCATAAGCTGTCACTTGCTTTATTTATCTCAACCATTCTGATTAGTAGAAGATGAAATCTCAAAGTAGTCTTGATTTTCATTTCCCTGACGGCTAAGGATGTTGACTATTTCTTTGTTTTTCAGCCATTTGACTTTCTTCTTTTGAGAATTCTGTTTAGATATGTACCCCGTGTTTTGAATGGGTTATGTGTTTTCTTGATATTTAGTTTCTTGAGTTCCTTATGTATTTTGGATATTAGACCTCTATCAGATGTATAGTTGGTAAAAATATTTTCCTATTCTGTAGGCTGCCACTTTGTCTGAATTATGGTGTTCTTTGCCTTACAAAAGTTTTTCAGTTTCATATGGTCCCATTTATTATTGATCTTAGTGTTAATGGTGCTCTGTTCAGAAAGTCTTTTCCTGTGCCAGTGAGTTCAAGGCTAGTTGCTACTTTCTCTTCTTTTAGGTTCAGTGCCTCTGGTTTTATGTTGAGGTCTTTGAGCCACTTGAACTTGAGTTTTGTGTAGGGTGATTAGTATGGATCTGTTTGGATTCTTCTGCATGCAGCCATCTGGCTTGACTGGCATCATTTGTTGAAGATCCTATATTTTTTCAAGTGTTTATTTATGGCTTCTTTATAAAAAATCAGGTGTCTATAGGTGTGTGTATTTCTGTCTAGATCTTTGATTTAATTCCATTGCTCAATGTGTCCATTTTTTGTGCCACTACTATTGCTCTGTAGTACAACTTGAAATTTGGAATAGTGATGTTTCCCACTGTTCTTTAACTATTCAGGATTGTTTTAGGGTTTCTGGTGTGTGTTCATGTGTTTCCATATGAAGCTGAAAATTGTCCCTTTACAATCTGTGAAGAATTGGGTTGTAATTTTGATAGGGATTGCACTGAATCTGCAGATTGCTTTGGTAGGATGACTGATTTTTACTGTACTGCTTAATCCTAATGATTCCTCCGCATGGGAGAGCTTTATCATATAAGACTTTCTCTTGCTTGGTTAGAGTTACCACCAAGATATTTTATAATTATTTGGGATATTGTGGAAAGGTGGTGTTTCCTGATTTCTTCCTCAGTCAGCTTCTCATTTGTGCACAGGAGGGCTACTGATTCTTTTTAGGTAATTTTATACCCAGCTACCTTATTTTTTACATTATGAAAGTGTTCATCGGCTGTGGAAGCTTTCTGGTGGAAATTCTACGGTCACTTATGTATACTATCATGTCAGTGTCACTTATATATATTATCATGTCATCTGCAAATAAAGAATTTTTTTTAACTTTTTTTCTTTCCAATTGTATCCTCTTAACCTATTTCCATTTTTTTATTGTGCTAACTAACATCTCAAACACTATATTGAGTAGGTATGGAGAGAGTAGACCACCTTGTCTTGTTCCTGATTTTTAGTGGAATTGCTTTGAGTTTCCATTTAAATTGTTGTGGCTATTCGCTTGCTGTAAACTACCTTGATAATGATGACATATCCTAATTTCTCCAGGACTTTTACCATGAAAGGGTGCTGGATTTTTGTCAAAGCCCTTTTCTGCACCTAAGAAGATGATCATGTGGCTTTTGTCTTTCAGTTTGTTTAAATGGTGGATTACATTTATTGATTTACATTATGTTGAACCATTCTTGCCTCTCTGGGATGAAGACTATTTGATCATGGTGGATGATCCTTTTGATGTGTTTTTTTTTTTTATTCAGTTTGTAAGTATTTTACTAAGTATTTTTGCATCTTTGTTCATAGGGAAAATTGGTCCTTAATTATCTTCCTTGTTGGATCTTTATGTGGTTTTGGGTATCAGGGTAACTGTGGCCTTGTAAAAGAAATTGGGCAGTATTCCTTCTGTTTCTATTTTGTGGGATTATTTTATGAGTATTGATATTAATTCTTCTTTGAAAGTCTGGAAGAATACTACACTAAAATCATCTGGCTCTGATATCTATATCTATCTACACATCTCTCTATCATCTATCTATCTATCTGTCTGTCTATCTTGATTGGACACTTAATTACCTCTTCTGTTTCATTAGAGGTTAAATTTCATTAGAGGTCTGTTTAAATTCCTTATCATTTAAATTCCTGATCATTTTTTTTAAAGCATAGTTTTTTTAAGAGTATTTATTTATTTATTTATTTATTTATCTATCTATCTATCTATCTATCTATCTATCTATCTATCTATTTATTATCTATACAGCATTCTGCCTGCACGTGTACCTGAACACCAGAAGAGGGCACCAGATTTTACTATAGATGGTTATGAGCCACCATGTGGTTGCTGGGAATTGAACTCAGGACATTTGGAAGAACAGACAGTCTTCTTAACCTCTGAGCCATCTCTCCAACCCCTCCTTATCTGATCTTAATTTAACTTTGATAAGTGGTATGTACTCAGAAAAATTATCTACTTCTTTTAGATTTTCCAATTTGATGTAGTACAGGTTTTTATCTGTTTTATTTTTTGAGACAGGGTTTCTCTGTATAGCCTTGGCTGTCCTGGAACTCATAGAGATCTGCCTACCTCTGCCTTCTAAGTGCTGGGATTAAAGGCAGGAGTCACCATTACCCGGTGGATTATAGGTTTTTAAAGTATGTCTTTATGATTCTCTGAATTTCCTTAGTGTATGTTGTTTTGGTCCCCTTTTCATTTCGAATTTTTTTTTTTAAGTTGAGTATATTCTCTCTGCCTTTTAGTTAATTTGGATAAGGGTTTGCCAGTCTTAATTGATCTTTTCAAAGAACCAACTCTGTTTCATTGATCCTTTTTTATTATTTGTTGTTCTTGTTGTTTCTATTTTATTGATTTTAGCCCAAAGTTTGATTGTTTCTTGCACTCTACTGCTTTTGGGTGTGATTTTTCTTTTTGTTCTAGAGCTTACAGGTATGTTGCAAAGTTACAAAGATGAGATCTTTCTAAATTTTTATGTAGGCATTTAGTGCTATGAACTTGAGTTTTAGAACCGTTTTCATTATGTCCCATAAGTTTGGGAATGCTGTGTATTCATTTTAATTCAATTAATTTAGTCTTTTTTTTCTTAATTTCTGCATTGACCCTTTTCTTTTGTTAATAAGTGAGTTGTTTAGTTTCCATGAGCTTTTGAGCTTTCTGTTGTATTGATATTCAGCTTTAACCATGGTGGTCAGATAGGAGAACAAGGTGTTATTTAACTTGTTTTTGTTGAGACTTGCTTTGTGTCTGAGTATGTGGTCAGTTTTGAAGAAAGTTTCATGGGGTGCTGAGAAGAAGGTATATTCTTTGGTTTGGGTGAAATGTTGGTTTATAATGTTAGTTGGCTCCAGCATTTCTCTCTTTAGTTTTAGTCTGTTGGCCTGTCTATTGGCAAGAGTAGGGTATTATAATCTCCCACTATCGGTGTGTAAGAGTCAATAAGTGATTTAAGCTAGCATAGTGTTTCTTTGACAAACTTGGATGGCCTTGTTTTTGGTACATAGGTGTTAGGAATTACATTATCCTCCTGATGAATTTTTCTTTTAAGTATCTAGTGACCTTTTCTGTCTTGTTTATTTTGATATGAAGTCTATTTTGTCAGATATTAAAATGCTACACAAGCATGCTTTTATTTAGGTCCATTTGCTTGTAATACCTTTTTCTGTCCTTTTTTCAGAAGGTGATATCTATTCTTGATGTGTGTTAATGTGTGTTTCTTGGATGCAGCAGAAGGATGGATCCTGTTTTCACATCCAGTATGTTAGTCTGTCTGTCTTTTTATTGGAGAATTGAGAACACTGATGTTGAGAGATAATAATGACCAGGGAATTTTGATTCCTGTTATTTTGTTCTTCTTCGTGGTGGTGGAGTGTATGTTTGTGTGTGCTTCTTCTCTTTTAATTTTCTGGTCTGGGATTTCCTTGTGTTTTCTTGGGTATAGTTAACCACTTTAGGTTGAAGTTTTTTTCTCTAGTGGCTTCTGTAGGACTAGATTTGTAGGTAGATATTGCTTAAATTTAGTCTTATGATGGAATGTCTTATTTTCTCTATCTCCTGTGATTGAAAGTTTTACTGGGTATAATAGTTTGGGCTGTCATCTGTGGTCCCTTTGAGTTGTTAGCACATCTGTCCAGGACCATCTCTCTTTTAGAGTCTCACTTGAGAAGTCAGGTATAATTCTAATAGGTTTGCTTGTATGTGTTACTTGTTCTTTATCCCTTGCAGCTTTTAATATACTTTCTTTTCTGTACATTCAATGTTTTATTATGTGTCAAGGGGACTTTCTGTGGTGGCCTCCCTGCTTTCCTGGTCTGAGTTGTTTGTTTGTTTATTTTTTCCTTAACTTCCACTCTGATTTATTCATAAGATCCCACTGTTTTGGGGTATATTGCCCAGACTTCTTCTGTTTATTTATTTAATTTTTAGGTTTTCCTTTCTAGTTTGCCCTATCCTGAGATTCAACCTCACTCTAGTCGGAAAGCCTATTCTCAAGAAATGTTACAACAAATGTTGGAGAGGATGTGTGGAGGAGGAACTTTTATCCACTGCTGTGAGGAGCACAAACTAATACAGCCATCATGGGAATCGGTTTGGAGGTTCTTTAAAAAAATTAGCACTACCTTATCTCTCTCTCTCTCTCTCTCTCTCTCTCTCTCTCTCTCTCACACACACACACACACACACACACACATTTTTCTGGAGACTCTAGTGTATTGCTGTGCTGTATGATATGGTATATGTCCTCTGGGATACATTCACTTCCTTCTATCCATTTTCTTTGTCTCCCCTGACCAGCAGTTTCCATCTTCCTATCTTTAGGTAGCTCTTGCTTTCTTCTGCCTATCTTCACTTGCCTGGAAATTCCTCCAGCAAATATCTTATTTCAGAGATGATAATTTTCAACATCGGAGTTGATTTATTTGTTGGGGTTTATTTATTGGGGTTTATTTATTTGTTTTTGGTGTGTCTATATATCATTTCCTGATTTTCTCCACACATTACTTTCTGTAGTCTTTCAAAATAGTTGTTTGACAGGTTTCTTTCTCCCTTCCTTCCTTTCTTCCTACTTTCCTTCCTTCCTTCCTTTCTTTCTTTCTTTCTTCTAGTGAAGTCATTATCTTTTCTTTCTTGGGGACAGCTTCTATTGGCTTATTGGTGTCTCCTTTGAATGAACTCTGTCTTCTCATTTTCAGCTTAAAAAATGAAATTGACAGATATTCACTACAATTTTCATCGGTTCTGGCTAGTTTTTATGTTAACTTGCTAAAGTCTAGAGTCATTTAGGAAGAGGAAATATTAATAGAAAAATGTTCACACCAGACTGACCTGTGAGGCGTTTCTTGGTTAATACTTGATGTGGGTGACTCCCTTTCACTGGTGAGTGGGGCCAACAATATAAGGGTGTTCTAGATGGTATAAGAAAGCCTACAGCACCACAAGCGTTCCTTGGCAGCCTCTTTTTTCATTACTGCCTTGAGTTTCTGTCCTGGCTTCCTCAGTGACAGACTGACCGTGTCTTGAAGTGTAAGATGAAATAAACACCTTCCTTTATGGTTTGGGTATTTCATTAAAGCAATAGAAACCCAAATAAGATAGCAATCTTACCAGGCTACAGAGGAAGACAATGCAGCCATTCCTGATGAGACCTGATAGACTAGGGTCAGAGAGAAGGGGAGGAGAGCCTCCGCTATCAGTGGACTAGGGGAGGGGCATGGGAGGAGATGAAGGAGGGAGGCTGGGATTGGGAGGGGATGAGGGGGGCTACAGTGGGGATACAAAGTGAATAAACTGTAATTTATTTTAAAAAATTAAAAACAAGAAGTTAAGCAAGAAGGAAAAAAAAAAAGATACCATGCAAACCTTTCTCTGGAAGTTGCATGCCTTCAATAAACTCTAACATTTCCAAATAATTACACTACACATACTCTGACAGTTGTCTGGGAAGACAGATTTCTGATGATTCTGAATTTGCAATCTTCTCTTACACTCCTACAATGATTGATTTGGGTATGGCAAACCTTACATTCCTAAAGTATTCCATCTGGCCATGATATAATATCATTTTTAAAAATATAGTTGAATTTGGCTTGCAAAAATTTATCTCAAAAGTTTGTACCTATGTTTATAAGGTCTATTTTTGGTAGTTCATTTTCAGTAATTTTTGTATGGGTTTAGCATGAGCTGAATGGTAATCTCATTGAATGACTTGGAAAGTAATCTCTCCTTTTCAATTTTGTGGAAGAACGTGTATAGAATTGCTGTTAATTTTTCAAAAATATTTAGTTTCATTAACTGGGGAAGCCATCTGGACCTGGAGTTTCTTTTGTAGAAGGATTTTTAATGACATATTTCATCTAAGTTGTCAAATTTATTGGCATAAATTTATTCATAATATTTCCTTATTAGCCTTTTAATATGTCTTGAATCTGTAGTGATGCTTTATCTAGTTCCTAATACCAAAGCCTTCTGTCATTTCTTTGTTTTCCTGATCAGCCAGGCTATCCTTGATTTTAAAGAGCTAGCTTATGTTTTTCAGATCTTCTCTATTTTATGTTTTCTATTTCATTTATTCCTTTAGTGGTATATACCACTGTCTTCTGATTCATTGGACTTGGGTGCTGTTTCTTTCTGTCACTGCTGGAGGAAGTGACTGTCATTGGTTTCTTTCTCTTTTGGATTTTCTAGTATTGGCATTAACCCCATAAAGTTGAAATATACAACACATTAAGATGTGACAGTTTTCATTTTCATTTAAGTTCCAGATACTTCTACACTTGATTCTAGACAAAAGACCAAGAAGCTATAGAGTTTAGAATATTTTTAAGTTTACCTTTTGATTTCTCTGGGATGTGTATGACTTAAAAAGTGTTGTATTAACCCATTAAATTTTCATGATTTTGCTATAATCTTCTAGTTCCTGATTTTTAAGTTAATACTAGAGAGGTAAGAGCATTCTTGGCTTGATATGTTCATCAGCCCTCTAGGCAGGAAAGGTTTTTTTTTTTTTTTTTTTTTTTTTTTTTTTTTTTTTTTTTTTTTTTTCCCTTAATTCACAGTCTCAGAGGTTTTGTTCAGCCTGTGGGATAGGGAGAGCATGGAGAAGCTCACACCTGGTGAAGAGGAAAAAGAGCAAAAATGGTAGATACTGCTACCATAAAGGGAAGATACTGCTCCGCTGACATGCCTCTCCCTACCTACTTCTCCATCTAGCCCCCACTTTCAATATTTTCAGCCCCTCCAAATAAACTATTAAAACTCTAGATCCAACAATGAATTAAGCCATTCAAAGAAGCACTCATGGTCTTAGCATCATCTCTGGAAATTCCTCCCACACATACTCAGGTGTGCTTTCCTGATGTCCTAGCATCTCTAAGCCCAAGGAATTTGACCATTAAGATTTACTGTCACATTTGAATATTTTTAAATTTCTTGAGCCTTTTTTTTTTATCCCCCACAATATGGTAGGTCCTTATAAATACTGCTTATAAAGATCACTTGAAAAATAGCACATCCTTTAATGTATAGATTTCAATGGTTTTTAACTGGGTCAAATTAAACAATAGTTATTAAAGTCTACTCTACCACTGTTATCCTATCTGTACCTATTTTGTATCAATTATTGTAATGGGAGTGTTGAAATCTCTACCAACAGCTATGAATATGTTTATTATAATTTGTCTAGTTTTATTTGCATTTTTCTATGGCACATAAGACACTCTGGTTACTAAACCTACTGAGTGAAATGACAACTTATAACTGTGAAATAAATTTCTTTCACACTAGTGATAAATTTTATTCTGAAACCTATTGTTTCATTTGAAAGTAGTTGATTATCATGCATCTTTATTCTTTAAGTTTCAGTTCATTTACATGCTTTTGTGTTTGAAGTGAGTTCCTTGTTAAGTATAGAACTGCATATTCTTTTTATTCAATCTGATAACCTCTGCCTTTTAATTGATGGATTAAGAAATTTACTTTAATTATTGAGGGATTTAGTTTTGCATTTTCAGCTCCTTTTTCTGCTGTCTTTTGGATTAATTGAATGTATTTACAACTCTGTTTAATTTTGTAGACTTATTTACTACAACCATTTTACCATGTTAGTTGTTGCTTAGTTTGGGGTTTATACTATCTATCCTTAATTTATTTGTCTGTTTTAAGTGACAAATTACAAGAGGCTCACACCACTGTACCTCATTTCTCCTCTTGTGACTTTTAATCTACTGTCATAAATTTTATTGTATAAGTGTTAAAAATCATAGAGTGCAGAAGGAAGGAGAGGGGGACCTTCCCTATCAGTGGACTTGGGGAGGAGCATGCATGAAGAAGGGGAAGGGAGGGTAGGATCGGGAGGGGAGGAGGGAGGGCCTTATGGGGGGATACAAAGTGAATAAAGTGTAAAAAAAAACTATTAAAAAATCATAGAGTGCATTATTACTAGTGTTTATACCCTGATAGTCTATAAATGTTTAAATAATATAAAAGGTTTGGCCTGCAGAAACCAATACTCCAACCAAGGACCTTGCATGGAGAGGACCTAGACACCCTGCTCAGTAGAAGCCCATAGGCAGTTTCCAAGTGGGTTCCCTAGTAAAGGGTACAGGGGCTGTCTCTGACATGAACTCAGTGGCTGGCTCTTTGATCATCTCTCCCTGGAGGGTGCAGCCTTTCCAGGCCACAGAGGAAGATGATGTAGCCAGCCCTGATGAGACCTGTTAGGTTAGGATCAGATAGAAGGGGAGGAGGTCCTCCCCTATCAATGGACTTGGGGAGGGGCATAAGGGGAGAAGAGGGAAAGGGCTACAGCTGGTATACAAAATGAATAAATTGTAAAAAACTAATTAATTAAAAATATAAAAGGTTTATATTTACTCATGCAGTTACTATTTCCCAAACAGCACAGCATTCGTGTGTGTGTGTGTGTGTGTATGTCAACAGGCTAATATCAAAATATGAACAGGGCCACATTTCTTTCTGAAGACTGGGAGGGCACACTTCTTTGAACTTTCCAGCTCCTGAAAACCATCTGATTCTGAGCCTGAGCTGACCACGTTGCTGTGACTCCTCTTTTTTTCTTCTGTTGTCCTCCCTCTCATATCCTTATGATTATAGTGAGCCAACTCAGATAATCAAATATTCCATATCTCAAGGTTAACTGATTTGCAAACTTAAATCCTATCTTCTCCCTTAATTGCTGTCCCTCTTATCACCTATTTTCAAAGATTAGAACATGGGCACTTGAGGAAGAGGTTCTGCCTAGATAGCATTTCCTTCCCCCCCCCCCCCCCGAATGCTGTTGAGATTTTTTTTTTGTAGCAATATTTTTATTGCTTCTTTGAGGATATCTAGAATATCATTTGAACATCTTTATCTCCCTTCTTTCCTTTACATTACCACCTTTCTACACTCCTGCCCTCGTGGGAGATTGCTTTTTTCTCTTCTTTTACTGTGGAGTCCAGTTTGTGCTGCCTACTGAGTCTTGAGAGTGGTGCCTGCCCTGGAATGTAGTCATTCTCCCATGGGTGGCATTATTAAAGAAAGCTGTATGCTGTCATGATTGCTGTGAGTTCATATGTACATCTGTCCTGCTGTGCCTGGAAAACACCGTTCCTTGATGTTATCCACCACCTCTGTTTTTCAGTCTTTCTGTCTCTTCTGTTAAGATTCCTGAGTCTTCGGGGAGGGGTGTAATTGAAAGTCCCATTTAAGTGCGAACAAGCCACAGCCTTTCGTACACTGAGCAATTGTGTGTGTGTGTGTGTGGGGGGGTGTCTCTGTGTTAATTGGCATCTACTGCGAAGAGAAGCTTCTCTGATGAGGGTCGAGGGATGCTCTAATCTATTGGTATTTTCCTAATTGTTGATTTTCAGAAATTGGTAATGATATGCCTTGGAGTATTTTCATTTCTCATTCTTGTGGTTGATTTTTCCAGAAACTAAGTTTAACATCTTTTGGCAATTTTGGAAAAAATTTCAACCATATCTAATTCAAATCATTCTTCATTTTGAGGAATTCATCTTATTTCTTTTCTAGTTAACTAATTCCTTGGTTGTTATCAAAGCATTCATTATGCATATTTGTGGGACTCAGTGTGATAGATCCACACAAACGTATAATATGCATTGACCACATCTAGCTACACTTCTTCCATCCAGGGCCAATCCTAGTTACTGCTAGTCTACTTTTTAGCCTCCGTACAAGTAAGAACACGTGCTACTTATCTTTTTAATGCCAGGCTTCCATCGGTTTTGCTGCAAGTGAAAAAAAAATCAAGCCTAATTTATAGCTGAATAATGCTCCATTCTGGGTCTGTATAGCTTATTTTTATAAACTCACATGTCAGTAGGTGCTGAGGCTAATCTTGGTTACTGGGAGAATTACCACAATAAAAAGGGGCACATAAAATTACTTCTATGTAATTTGTATTTTGAATATTTCATACCTATATGCAATATATTTTAATCCTCTCCATCCACTACTATCTCCAACTTTTACCAGACCTCTCGGCACATCTCCTTCCCAAATTCATGTCCTCCTTTTCCCCCCCCTTCGTAAATAGTCGACTGTGCCCAATCAGTGTTGCTCTATGAGCACAGATGGGTGAATGGCCATCCACTGGAGAAAGGGCAATCTACCGGGGCCAGGCTACTAAAGAAAATGACTCCTCTGCCAACTGCTAAGCTAGGGGCAGGACCTTGTGAGTCCCTCTCCCACGCACGCCGAAATGTTAAACTTGCTTGATCTTGTGCAGATCTCCTGCAGGAACCATAGTAGCTGTGAATTCATGAATACGATGGCCCTGTCATCTATGTGATATAGATGTCCTGTTTGGGTCTGAGTACTCCATAGTCACTTGTTCTCTGCACTTTAAACAGTTGTGAATCTTTGTACAAACTGATAATTCATTGTAAAAATTAATCGAGAGCTGCACTAATGTATGGGTGTGAACATAAACATGAAGGAGACAGTTTGTTAGTCTATCCATTTAGCATGGAAATAGTAGTGGGTTTTCCCCAGGGCCCATGACATGCCCAATCATAGGTTCTTAAACAAGTATGTAGCACCAGGCATGAGTTCCACACCGTAGAATAGCCTTATACCCAGTTAGAAAGTGGTTGGCTATCCCAGTTATCATTCATGCCTCTGTTGTACCCACAGGCCTGTCTTGGCATGCTGCTCCTTATTGTAGCTCACATGGTTCACATCTGGTCAGGGATGTAAACTATTTTTTTCCTCCATCAGCATGCGTAGCACCTTCCATCACTGTTAAAGCCTGCCAAGAGCGAGGAAGCTTCCTAGTCAGTACCAGCTTCATCCCTGCAGTCCCTATGATCATAGCATGTTCTGTCTTCGGGAATAAGGTCTCAAGGCAAAGTCTTGGTGAACAACCATTAACAATAGCAGTGGCTTGTATGAGGCCTCTGAGCATCCTAGAAATACTTTTGTATGCTAATTTTAATATCCTTTAGATATAGTCCCAGATGAGGGCTAGCAGGGTAATGTGGAAATTTTGGTTTTGCTTTTTAAATCTACCTTCCCCCTGTTCTCCATAGTGGCTATTCTAGTTTACATCCCCAAGAATAGAATATTAGTTTCTTTTTTTTGTGTGTCCTCATCAGCATTTTTAAATTTGCTTTCATAAAAGCAAATCTTACTAGAGTGAGAAGCTATCTCATGAGAGTTTGATTTGTATTCACCTAATGGCTTATGCGATTGAGTCCTTTTCTATAGAGTTATTAGATATTTGTATTTTTTCTTTGGAGAAGGGTCTTTTGCCAACTTTTAATTATATCGCTTGTTTTTATCAATACAGTTTTGAATTCTTCATCTGTTTTCAATCTTGACTTTTCATCAGATGAATATTTGCTAAGTATTTTTTCTTGTGCTGTAAAGTGTCTCTGTACTCTGTTGATTGTTCATTTGCTGTGAGAAGCATTTTCCTGGGATGTAATCCCATTTGTTTCTTTGGCTTTTGTTTCCTGTGCTTTTATGGTATTATCCAGAGAATTATTTCCTTTACCAGTGTCTTCTAGGGTTTCCTCTGACTTTTTTTTCCTGGTAGTTTCAGTGCTTTGTGTCTTAGTCTTTGAACTTTTTTGAGTTGATTTTGGTGCAGAATGAGATACAGGGGTAGAGTTTCAATCTTCCTAGAATGTCTGGTTTTCTCAGCAGCAATTATTAAAGAGCCTCTCCTTCCTCCAGTGCATGTTTTTGAAGATACTGTCAAGAACCAGTTGCACATTAACAAATATTTGTCTGCTGTTTGTGTTTTATCTTTTGAGAGCTGTTTAAAACCATGCCCCATTTTAAGATGGGGTTGTTTTGTTGATGTTTAATGTTTTTAAATTTTGTTTGCATATTCTAGACACTAACCCTCCATCAGTTATGCATCTGGTAAAGACTTTCCCCATGCTGTAGGCTACCTCTTCACTCAAATGATGGTGTCCTGTTCCATACAGAAACTCTTTAGTTTCCTGTGGTCCCATTTGTCAGTTTTTCATGTTAAAGCCTGTGCTGTCAGGATCCTGTTCAGAAAGTCCTCTCCTATGTCTATAAGTTCAAATATATACCTTACTTTCTCCTCTATCAGATTTGGGGATATCAGATCTTATGCCAAGGTCCGTGATCCATTTGGTCTTGAGTTTGCAACAGGTTGAAAGATAAGGGTGGAGTTTCATTCTTCTACACGTAACTATCTGGTTCGACCAACATCATTTGTTGGCATGCTCTCGTTTCTCTCATGTGCATTTTTGCTTCTTGCAAAAAAAAAAAAATCAGGTTGCTTTAGAAGTGTGAGCTTATTTCTAGGCTTTCAATTCTGTTCTATCAATAAATGTGTCTATTCATATCCAGCAATAGGAATTTGTTTTTTTACTATAACTTGAAATCAGGGATAGTGATAGCCGTATCATGTCTTATGCTATTCAAGATTGTTTTGATTAGTGTGTGTGTGTGTGTGTGTGTGTGTGTGTGTGTGTGTGTTCAAATAAAACTTAAGATTTTTTTTTTCAAATTAACATTATGGGAGCAACCAAGAACTTTCTGATTGGATCTGAGACAAAACCTGTACCTAGCACTGCAAAAAGTGTCAATAAATATATAAACCTGTGACTAGATTGGTAATAAGCCCTAAGGGGGACCACAATACCATTCGTCTGCTAAATAGTCATGGTATTAAAAACAGCTTAGCATTATACACATAGAGAACCCTCATCAGAGAAGCTTCTAGTTGCAGTAGCTGGTGATTAATACACAACTTGCCAAGTTTCAGAGAGTAAGAGAGCATAGAATGCTCATTCCTAAATGGGATACCATATCACATCCCTTCCTCCCAAGCTCAGGCACCTTCACAGAAGATGGGGCGTTGCTGTGCGACAAGTCTTTTCCCAGAGAGACACAATACACGTTTACTCCTCAGAGATAGGGAGCCCATGACAGACCAATGTATGAATGCCATCAAAGTCCATCTAGGTAAACAAATGAGATTTATTGGGGTTACTTATAAGAATATGGGTGAAGGGCTACTTACAGCTGTAGAAATGACTGAAAGATAGCTGTATTACCAAAGCCTACCACAGCATGGGTGACAACTCACAAAATTTGAGTACCTGAAGCACACTGGAAAGCCTGCAGGCAGCAAAATAGGTTGGAGCGTGTCCTTTTCTAGGTGACTCAGTTGGTCTAAACCTCTTCCAGATAGCTCAATTAGTTTCTGCTTCTTTCAAACATCTGGTCTGGGGTCAGAGTCGTCTTTGCAGCTTGGCTTATCTGAGAGTGATTCTCAGCAGTGTTTATTGTTTACTCATGGGAGGAAGGGGCCTAATGAATCTGCTAAGTTTCAGGGACTTCCTGAAGCTATTTTGAATTATTTGCTTTCTGATTTAAGGAGCTTCCCTGTAAGGTGGAATGTTTCCATCTTGGGGGAAACTGCTACAATCCCCATTCCTATGACTCTTTCATTCTTTTTTCACCTTCTTCCTTAATGATCCCCGATCCTTGGATGAGATGACTATAGATGTTGACCTACGGCTAAGAATCGGGCCATTGTACCATCAGATCAGTCACTTGTTCTTCAGAGTTTCACCAGTGGTTATGTGTTGAGGCTGACAAAAGCAGTGATTTATGGGTGTTTACACATTTGAAAGAAGCTTGAAAGGCCTACCACATCTATCTAATAAACCAAGAGAAGTTGTTTCCTTATTAGGTCCTATTGGGACCTATGACCTCCCAAATCTCTTTTTTGTCCTGGCTTACTGTACCATATGTGAACTCCCTTTTGTGGAACAGACATTAAATTCAATCAGAAGGCTTGCCCTGGGTCTTTCCCATGATAACTGAGCCACTATTGCACAAGTAGGCACATCCTGCCTGGCATGTCAACATTGTAGCACTCAGGGTCCATAGCCGAGGAGGGATGTTGGTGACAGTTCTCCAGCAGAAGTCTTCATGGCCCTCTCTGTCACTATGAGAGCCAACCAGCCATTCAATACCAGCTTAATTTCACCATGTCCTACAGTGAACACAGGGTCTTCAGGCATAGGATCTTACCATCTTGTTCGGTCAATGAGCAGTACCATTAGCAATAGACATGGTTTGTAGAGCCTCAAGGGCTTCTCTGGGCCACAACTCACAAGGAGGTAGCCTATCTCTGGCATGAGGGTTTTAATTCAATAATGTTATGGCTTATGGGACTGTTTCATGCAGTGAACACTTTGTATTTTCCTTTCAATTAACCCATTCCCAGTAAGGTTGTAAGGTAGGTAAAAGTACTGTTGTACGTGGTTTTGTTTCTCTAAATGGCTTTCCAAATCTGCAAAGCATCTAGAGGTTAGCATTATGTTTATATAATGAAACCTTTTCCATAGCATGGGATGAATAAGGCACTGTCCTGAACCATCATTCCATAACAAATAGTAGGATTACAGAGATAACCTTAGTGAAGCACTGTAGAGAACTGTTGTTGTCTGTTCTGAGCAAGTGTCAGGTGATTCCAGAGGCTCTCAACTAAGATGATGCTAAAGACGAACATAAACAGGGATTAATATAGCATTGAAAACTTCCATCCATTTGTATCAATTGCTTTCTGTTCAGATCAAGGTTGGGGACAAAGTATGGGTAGGAGGTGTTAATTTAATTAACTCTCCATAATCCGTATTCATTCTCTCTGAGCCATTGTATTTCCATACCCTGGAGTGCTTCTGTGAGTCTTCCTACATTTCTCCACACCTGATAAACTCAGTGGGCTTGACCTAATCTGTTTAGACTTGCTCTGGGCCAAAGGTGAATGTGGCCCTGCTGTCCCCTTCTGCACCTAGAGTAGCTTTGGGTTGACTTAGAGTGATCCTGGGTTTAGCAATAGTCATTGCTTCTCCATCTACCATACTTAGCTGTTGGGGAGTTCCTGGCTAGGCAACCTATCTCCACCCCTAGTCCTTTTGCTGGAATGAGATACACCCTCCTTAGTCTGGAGGTCTAATTACCCTGTTCCAGGCTTGATCATCTTCACTTGTTTTGTTCTACTATGGATGTGCTCTGAGAACTGTTTCCTCTGACTTTAAAGCCTCCAGAAGGAAGCTCCTTAGCACACACTCTGACTTTCTATCAACGTTTTCCTTAGGAACTCCAGGTCAACACAAGCTTTGTCACATTTGTCTTCAAAGAACCCAGACCTCTTCTTTTGTTTTGCCTTTTTCTCTTTATCTCCTGTATGCTGCTTTCTCACTTTACAGATCTAATTTGCGTGCTGGTTTAAGTCATTCATATCTGCCAAAGCCTTGCCGCCTTTATTAAGACCTTGTTTCACCAAAGGGCTCAGCAAAGCTGCTAAGGAAGGCTAATTCCATCCACTCATTACATTCTGCAGGTCCCCTGCTAGATCAACCTATTCTAAAATTCCTCTGTGAACATAGTTCTGTTTGTCCCAGTGAATGGGAGTTCAAACACAGCTTCTCTTATTCCTATTTTCCTCCATAGTGCTGTATTTATGAGGACTTTAAGCAGAGATAACCAAATGTTCCCAATGGCTCTGATAAGCCTATCCAACAGAGACTAATTTCCCCTATGTTGTCTCAGGTTATACAGCCTGAAGGGACTCGGGCTCTCTTGAGTCTAGCAAACATGGTTCTGGCAGGTCTTACACTTCTCCCCATTCCCTCTGCCTTGCTAAAAGCATTAGATTACATTCCTAAAGCTGGCACCTAGGTCTAGTCTCTTATTTTGGCCCCTTTCTCCTCCTGAGGCTGACCACCAAGGTCCAGCTATCAAATATTGAAGCCAATCAATCAAAAGTGCCCTTCGGCTCACTTAATATGCCCAATTAAAATTAAACACTTGATCATAACATGGGGTTTTCCCTTGTACCTTTATAAACCACCATTTTCCTATATGCCTTGTCTGTCTCCACTCTATCGAGAGGCAATCATTTGTCCCTCACTGGAACAAATCCCCCTTCCTCCTCTTCCTTGTTCCCTTCCCCTTTTCCCTCTTCCTCTGTCTCCTGTCTTTGTTCTTTATCCCTGCCCTCTGTCCCTTTGGGGCAAATAAATCATCTTTGTGCTGAGAACTTGGTCTTGGTGGTCCTGAGACAATGCTTTCACTTTCTTTGTAATTATCTTCAATGGTATCAGGCTATAAATGTTTAGTATTAGCCCTATCATTATTACAGTGCCATTATTTAACCCACCATCACAACTAAATCAAGACACAGCCACCTGTTAGATTTTGCCTTATATCACCTTGAGCTGGGCAGATAATTCCACCTACGCTGTCTCCTATCTCCAAGCTCCCATTCCATCTGCTTTAATCATTCCTAATTGGACTGTCTCCCATCCATAATTCCATAAAACCTTGCTTATTTTTCATCTTGACCACTCCTTTCCATGCCATTCTTGGAGTCTTTCCTCCAGGCCCACGTGGTTCCTTTTCTAGGCTAACCAATTGTGGTTTCCTCCTTCCTTCTTCTCTTTCTGTATGTTCTCCAAAGCTCTTGAACCTTAGCTCCACCCATCTCTCCTCTGCTCTTCTAGACACATCAGTTTTTTATTTGGTTAGACAGGAGTAATTTCTTAGACAAGGTTTAGACAAGGACAGGAGTACATGAAAATGCACTTATCCAGGCTGGTTCCAGATCTTGGGGGCCAATAATTAGCATTAAAATACACAGCACCAGAACAACCCCCAACACACAAGTTTTCTTTTCTTTTGTGTTTTAATTGTAGAGCTCTTTCAATTGCTTGCTTAAATTAACTTCATACCTAGATGCTGCTATGTTCGTGGATTTTGTTAACGAGGTGGTTTTCACAATTTATTTCTCAGAATATTCACTACCAGTCTTTAGAGAAGTTATTGACTTTTGCCTGTCAATTTGTGTCATGCTGTGTCACTGAAGTGATTTATTAGTTCTCTATACCCTTGATAGAATTGCTAGTCATTTTTATTATAGAATCATATCATCTGCCAGCAGGGATAGTTTTACTTCCTTCCCATATATGTACTTGTTTCTTTCTCTTCTCATTTTTTTTTTCTGGCTAAAACTTGTTAATATGTAGAATTAGATCATTAAAAGTGGGTAATCATTTTTTCCCAATCTTAAAGAAAATATTTTGAATGTTCTCCATTTGGTGTAACATGTCCATGGGTTTGTCATACGTGGCATTTACTATTTTGAGGTGTAATCTGTATATGCCCTAATTTGTTCAGGACTTCATCATAAAGGATGTTGAGTTTTATCAAATGCTTTTCCTGCATCTATGGTATGAGTGTATGTTTTTATGTTTTGTTCTGTTCATTGCTTGTTTATATTGAGCCATTTTAGCATCTCCAAGGTGAAACAACTTGATTGATTTTGGTATATTGATCTTTTTGATGTGGTGCTGAATTTAATTTGCTTCTGTGCTATTGATGATCTTTGTATCTTTGTTTATCCAGGTTATTGCTCTGTAGATGTAGGAATTTAATACATATATTAAAGTAGGTATGAATGTATGCATATATGGGGTTTATCTGTTCTTATTAACAGAGTAATCCTAGTCTCACAGAATGAGTTGTGTTTTCTCTATTTGAATTCTATAGATTAGTATGAGAAGAAGTGATATTGGTTTTTGGTTTACAAGTCATGATAAAAATGTATTGCATGAAAAAGTTTAAATGAAAACTGGTGAGCTTAATCAACGAAACCATCCAATAGTGGGGATTTTACTTTAGGGGAGGCTTTTAATTACTGTTTGAATCTCATTATTTGTTAGTAGTCTATTCAATTTTCTAACATCTCTAGTTCAATTTTGTTAAATATTATGTGTCTGTAAATAAATTTCCCCAAGCTTTCCCACTTTATTGGCTTATTGCTTTTTTTTTTTTTTTTGTAACCAGTAATGATCTTTTACGTCTGTAGTGTCAGTTCTAATGTTTTTTATCCTCTGAGTCTATTTGGGCATTCTCTTCTTTTGTCTTGGTTAGTGTAAGCAGATTTTTATGCTTTTATTTAATAACGAAAGAATAAATATTTTTGGTTCATTGACCATATCTGGTGTTAGTCTTTGTTTTTGCTCTGATCTTTGTTATTGACCATATCTGGTGTTAGTCTTTGTTTTTGCTCTGATCTTTGTTATGTCTTTTCTTCTACTGAATTTGGGTTTGATTTGTTCTTATGATTCAGTCTTAGATTGCTCATTTGATGTGTTTCTGTTTAAATGGAAGAATGTTCTTAGACAGTAACTTCCATATCAACACAGGTCTGCTGTAACCTGCAGGTCTAGGTATGTTGTTGATCCATTTCATTCATTTTAGTACATGGTTAGTTTTCCTTCTGACTCCCCCAAATACTCTTTTTTTGAAAAATGTATTCAGACTGCCTATATTTGTGTGCTTTTCAGTCTCCTATTGTTGACTTCTAGTTTTCTGTTATGAGCAGGAAAATAGATTATTTCAAATTTTAAAACTCTATTAAGATTTATTTTGTAGCTTGGGCTTTTCTAGAGCAATGCCCATGTGCTGATAAATAGAATGTGTATTCTGGAACTGTTGGATGGAATGTTTTGTAAATGTCTTAAATAAATTTGACTGTAGTATAGAACTCATGGCTCTCTTGATTTCTTGTCTTAATGATCTATCCATTGATGAAAAAGAGGCATGGGAATTCCTATTTTTTTTTTTTTAGTATCTTTTTTATTTTATTTTTACCTGTATTTTATTTTTTTATTTAGTATCTGTATTCATACCTAATGTCTGTTATACAAAACTGGCAGCTCTTACATGAGGTTGAGATAAGCTTACAATCATATACTCCTTTTTATTATTCTTTGAGAATGTTGGAGAATGTTTTGACCACTTCTTCATCTCCTCCTTTCCTATCTACCCAAATTTATGTCCTATTTTCCCCCACCCATCAAGTCCAATTTGTGCTGCCCATACATGCTTGGATGATGTGGTCTTCCACTAGATCGTGGTTGACTTACTAGGGTCAACACCTAAATGAAATGACCTTTTCCTCTCCTAGAAGCTATCAGTTGCGAATAGCTCTTTGGCCAGAGGTAGGTCTTTGAATCTGTCTCCCCTCTCCATGTTAGGATTTGGTTTGATTTGAACTTGCATGGGGCCTTTAAATATGGTCACAATCACTGTGAATTCCCATGTGCAGCTGCTCTGCTGTGTCCCACGGTTTCCTTTATTTATCCATCACATCTGGTCTTTAACAATATGTCCACTGCTCTGGGATATGATATAGATTGACCAGTTTGGATTGAACCTCCTGATGTCTTTTATTCTCTGCATCTTGGTCTCTGTTAATCATTGTCTACTGCAAATGCAAGCCTCTCTGGTGAAGGTTGAAGTAAACATTAATCTACGAGTTTACAAAAAAGTCCTTAGAAGTTGGCTCGGTACTATGTCTCTTTACCAGAATAATGGTAGTAGGTTCTCCCCCATATGTTTTTAAAAGTATTTTTGTATGGATGTGCATGGGGATATTTGGGTTCATGTGCCTGTCATAGTTTCCTTATTTTTAAAATAAAATAAAAATCAGTTTTTATTTTTATGAGTATGAATGTTCTGCTTGAATGTATTTAAGTGTACCACATATATGCAATGACTGTGGAGGCCAGAAAAGGGTGCTTGATCGACTGGAACTGGAGTTAGCTGCCATGTAGGTCCTGGGAACTGAACTCTAGGTCTCTTGCAAGAGCATCAAGTGTGCCTAACCACTGAGACATCTCCAGATCCTCCTCCTAATCACCTGTTTTTGAAGACAGGGCCTCTCACTGAATCTGGAGTTTACCGACTGGCTGGTCTGGCTGACCAGTGAGCCCCCCACCCCCACCCCTGGGATCTTATCTCTACTTCCCAAGTGCAGGGGTTATAGGATTGTACTGCCACCTGCAGCACCTCACCCGGGTGCTGCGCATCTCAGCTCAGGTCTTCGAAGTCTTTTTTAACCCACAAAGACATTTCCAAAGCCCCATTATACCACCAGGATTAATTGGTCCCTAGCTTGTTGTATATGACTTTGTTAACCTTTTCTTTGAGTTTTTGTCTTAAAGTCTATGTTGTCCTCTTGAAGGGGGTTCTCTGTCCTCTAGGCATGGAGGTAGGGGTATAGTTGCTGCTGCATTTCCTTACTAATCTGTTGGCCTAGGTTTTAGATTTTTCTGGTCTCTCTTCCTCTAGTAATTTCCTGTGTTCTTCCACAGTTACAAATCTGAAAATGCAGCCATATACCCTCTTCTTTATACATTCTTTTTGTTTGTTTGTTTTTTAATCAATTAATTAATTTATTCATTTTACATTCAGGCCATAGCCCCCTCCCTCCTCTCCCTAAGTCACATCAGGGCTAAGTGAGCACTTCCTCGTCCTCTGTGGTGTTGTGGAACACCCAGGAGTGTTTTTTTTTTAACTTTTATTAATTACACTTTATTCATTTTGTATCCCCCCGTAAGCCCCTCCCTCCTCCCCTCCCGGTCCCACCCTCCCCCCCTTTCTGCATACATGCCCCTCCCCAAGTCCACTGATAGGGGAGGTCCTCCTCTCCTTCTTTCTGATCTTAGTCTATCAGTTCTCATCAGAAGTGGGCTGCATTGTCAGGGTTCTAGGTTATCTCCACGGATAGTCCTTCGTTGGAGTATGAGTCTCTGGGAAGTTCCCTGTGTTCAAATTTTCTTGTTCTGTTGCTCTCCTTGTGGAGTTCCTGTCCTCTCCAGCTCTTACTATTTCTCACTTCTTACATAAAATTCCATTCACTCTGCCCGTCAGTTGGCCATCAGGCTCAGCATCTGCTTTGACAGTCTGCACGGCAGAGGCTTTCAGAGGCCCTCTGTGGCAGGTTCCTAGGTTGTTTCCTGTTTTCTTTTTCTGGCTTTCAGAGGCCCTCTGTAGCAGGTTCCTAGGTTGTTTCCTGTTTTCTTTTTCTTCTGATGTCCATCCTCTTTGCCTTTCAGGATGGGGATTGAGCATTTTTAGTTAGGGTCCTCTCTTTTGCTTAGTTTGTTTAGATGTACAGATTTTTTTTTTTTTTTTTAAGGTTCGGTTTTTTTTTTTTAAATCTTTTATTTATTTTTTATTAATTACACTTTATTCATTTTGTATCCCCCCATAAGCCCCTCTCTCCTCCCCTGCCAATCCCACCCTCCCTCCCCTTTCTGCATGCATGCCACTCCCCAAGTCCACTGATAGGGGAGGTCCTCCTCTCCTTCTTTCTGATCTTAGTCTATCAGTTCTCATCAAAAGTGGCTGCATTGTCCTCTACTGTGGCCTGGTAAGGCTGCTCCCCCCCCAGGGGGAAGTGATCAAAGAGGATGTACAGATTTTAGTGGGTTTATTTTATGTTGTATGTTTATATGAGTGAGAATATACCATGTGTGTCTTTTTGCTTCTGGGACAACTCACTCAGGATGATCCTTTCCAGGTCCCACCATTTACCTACAAATTTCATGATTTCCTTATTTTTTCATTGCTGACTAATACTCCATTGTATAGCCACAGTTTCTGCATCCATTCTTCAGTTGAGGGGCATCTGGGCTGTTTCCAGCTTCTGGCTATTACAAACATTCTTAATGGGAGAGTTCATAGTGCTGGTTCCTCTTGTAATCCTTCTTGAAGTTTCTACATTACACTTTGTTTGCCTTTTGAAAAAATATTGTTTACACAGCAAGTATGTGTTGTAGGTTGAGCCTGTGTTTTTTCCCTTGTGCCTCCCTCCCCTCACCTCTCATCCTTGCATCTCCCTCTCTTCCCCTTTCTTCCCTGGCCCCCTGGCCTCCTGCCCTCCCCTTTCTTCCCTGGATTCCCTGCTCTTCCCTTTCTTCCCAGAACTTTCCTTCCTTCCCTTTTCCAATAGTTCCTTTTGCCCTTTTAGACGGTTTTACTTTCATGTCATAAATGTGAGCACGCACACAGACACACCTACCTTTATGTACCTATATAAAATCTAAGAATCACAAATGAGAGAAAACATGACATTTTGTCTTTCAGAGCCTACTGGCTTATTTTACTTAGCAAACCTGTCTCCATTGGCACCTTTTTTTTTTTTTCTGTGAATGATATAACATTGTTCTTTATGGCTCAAAATCTTTCATGCTGAATATGTGACATATTTTCTTTATCTACTCCTCTATTGTTGGACACGTTGGTTGTTCCCATAAGCCATCTATTGTGAACAGTGCTGCAGTAACTACTGATGGGCAAGTGTCTCTGTGCTATGTTTGTTTGGAGTCTCTGAGTAAATAGCCAGGAGTGGTACAACTGGGTAATAAGGAGGACCAAAAATTTTAGATTTTTAAAGAATTCCCCATGCTTCATTCCATTGTGACTGGACTAGTTTGCAGCTCCATAGCAATGCATAAGGGCTTCCTTTTATTCACATCCTTGCCAGCATTATTTTCCTAATGACTGGCATTCTGACTGGGGTATGATGGACTATCAATATACTTGTAGTTTGCATTTCTCCGGTAGCTAGTGAAATTTAACATTTTATATGTTTATTAGAGAGTTGTATTTTATATTTTAAAAACATATTTAGTTTTAAATTGACCTGTATTCTTTGCCCTTCCCAACTCTTCCCAGAGCCTCCTTACTGCCTTGCCCACACAATCTTGTGTGTTCTCCTTCTCTCTCAAAAAGAAAGAAAAAGAAAGTCTAGCACTCTAACTAGACACATAGACACACACACACACACACACACACACACACACACACGCAAGCAAAATGGAGAGTCTGTTTTGTGTTGGTCAACTAGGCTTGTGCCTGGGGCCTGCCTGCAGAGTAGGTGATAGCAGTGTGACACTCCATTAGAGAAATCTGAACTTCCCTTTCTTAGGAAACATCAACTGCTTCTTGGTTAGGGGTGGGGGACTATGTGTCCACTTTCCCTTCTCAGTACTGAGATTTTTGTCTGGTTTGAACTGTGCAAGCCTTGTGTAAGCGGCCATAGTCTCCACGAGTTCCTATGTGCATCCTCTCTGTTGTATGTAGAAGGCGTTATTTCCTGAGAATCACTCACCACCATTGGCCCTTACGGGCTTTCCACCTCCTCTTCTGCATTGACCTCTGAACCCTTGAGGGAAGAGCTTGGATAAAGACATCCTATTTTGGACTGAGTGATCCAAAGTCTTTACTCTGCATATTGTCCTGTTGTGGGTCTCTGTGATGATTGCCATCTACTGCAAGAAGAAGCTTTTCTGATGAAGGCCGAGTGATGCTATGATGCATTGAAAACTAATTTTATTAGCTAAGTTGCTCATTGGACTATTTGATTTCTTGTTGGTTAGGTATTTAGATATTGTGTGTATGTGGTGGGCTGCATTCGACCTAGCGCTGTGGAGATCAGAGGACAGCTTGCAGGGGGTCAGTTCTCTCCACCATGTTAGTCCCAGAGATTAGGTTTAGTCAGGCTTGGTGCCAAGCTCCCTTATGCTAGCTCCTCCAAATTTCATTTTCACTATGCACCTTGAAGTCCTTCTGCAGGTAATGCAGTTTTTACTTTTAAATTATATCTGTTTCTCTTCGTGTATTTTCCATTTACTCATCTTTGAAAAATTGGTAACCTTTTCTTGTGCAAAGTCTCATCTAGCAATCCAAGCTTATTTTTCATGTCATGCTTTATAATCTTATTTCTGTAGCTCAGTTTGGTTGAAGTTTATGTCTTCTCTCTCCTCTTAGTGTCTGAACACTTTGGAACACAGCAACAATTCTTTGATATCTTAACTTTCTAATGTGCATTTTAGTTATGAGCCAGTTGCATTTAACTTATGACATCATCATGATTGTATTTTCCTGCTGATTTGTAAAATTTTCTGCATAAGTTTTAATGAGCTACAGGGAACTTAAACTATATTTGTTATATAATCTATAATTTTACATTATCACAAATGTTATTGATCTCCAGTCTAGTTCAGAAGTTAATGTTACCTAGAGTTTTATCCTTTGGAATGTTCTGTTGAAATTTTATGACACAGAACTAGAGTTATTGTTAGCCTAGTGATAATTATTTCCCACATGCTAAGCTAATCCCCAGTAGTCTATATAATGCCTGGTTTTTCAGCCTCTTTTCCAAACTCTGTCTTAGCACCAGAAAATGTCACCTTAATCATTTCAGGTTTTTCCTCATGCTTGGGTGGTTTTCTCATATGGATATTCTGATCAGTATTTAATATTTAATGGGCAATCTTTGCAAATCTTCAGAGTTCTCTCTGTTTATCTCTTTTGACTTCTTTTGACATTCTATTCAACCAGCTTGAGCTGCCATTATCATTATCTCCCACAAATTAGGCACAGCTTGTTCTCAAATCAGGGAGTTTATGAAGCTCTACATGAGACCCCTTCCCTAAGGTCTTCCAGGCCCTCGAAAGATATTCAGACTCTAAGCTGGGATGACCAAAATGCTTTCCTACTTACCTTCTTTGTTTCCTGTTTCAAAGAGACTGCTTTCTTTCACTGTTCAATGTGAACTATCTCGGAGACCATTGTTTCATGTAAGTAATCACCTTGTTGTTTTCAGATGGGAGCTTTAAAATATCCTCTCTGTTTTCTTCTTCTTCTGATGTCCATCCTCTTTGTCTTTCAGGATGGGATTGAGCATTTTAGCCAGAGTCCTCCCTCTTGATTAGTTTCTTTAGGTGTACAGATTTTAATAGGTTTATCCTATATTATATGTCTATATGAGTGAGTATATAGGACCCTGCCACAGAGGGCCTCTGAAACGCTCTGCCCTGCAGACTATCAAAGCAGATGCTGAAACTTATGGCCAACTGTTGGGCAGAGTGCATGGAATCCTATGAAAGAAGTAGGAAATAGTAAGATCTGGAGAGGACAGGAGCTCCACAAGGAGAGCAACAGAACCAAAAAATTTGAACACAGGGGTCTTTCCAGAGACTCATACTCCAACCAAGGACCATGCATGGAGATAACCTAGAACCCCTGCACAGATGTACCCCCTGGCAGTTCAGTGTCCAAGTGAACATAGTAATGGTATGGTTTCCATAGTAATGGAAACAGGGACTGCCTCTGACATGAACTGATTGGCCTGCTCTTTGATCACCTCCCCCTAAGGGGGGAACAGCCTTACCAGGCCACAGAAGATGACAATGCAGCCACTCCTGATGAGATCTGATAGACTAGGATCAGAAGGAAGAAGAGGAAGATCTCCCCTATCAGTGGACTTGGGGAGGGGCATGTGTGAAGTGGGGGAGGGAAGGTGGGATTAGGAAAGGAGGAGGGAGGGGTTTATGGGGGGATACAAAGTGAATAAAGTGTAATTAATAAAAATTAAAATAAAAAAATAAAAATATCCCCTCTGATTACATATTGGATGGGACTTACAACCTCAATTTTGAGAGTGGCATTATTTTGTATTTGGGGGTGGGGAATTAGCAGAAGTTGATTTTAAATATATAATACATTTTTTTTTTTTTTTGCTTTTTGACATTTATTTATGTGTGTGCCTGTTGTAAAGGAGCTACAGGAGACATTTATTTTGGTTTCTCCTTTACTACCTTACTCTCCAGTGTCTGGGTTGTATTCTTTCTATAATGTCTTAATTTTCTGGGGGTGTAGATTATAGACACAGAGCAAACAGTGGCCTAATATTAATCATTAATAATCTAGCAACAGAGATATTTATTATGAAAAAACATCCAAGAAAGAATTGGAAGAAATCTAGAAATATCTTTCTGATATAACTACCCAATGAAGGGCAAGATAATTTTGTGAGTGTTCTTATATATTCCAGTAATTGTTTATACAATGCAATTATTTTAATGAATATGACCAGAGAAATTTATTTATCACCGAATTCACGAAATCATTTTGAATACCATTGTATGTCCTAGGCATTAGCTAACGCTCTCATTCTCTCAGGTTGTGTTTATGTCTCTTACTTAAACACTTTGGTTGTTTTTTTTCTGGATCATATATGAAATTACATATACGGATATCATTCTTGTTTAATTTTTGAATGTGTCTTACTCAACATCTTTTCATTATTTCATACGCTCTCTCTCTCTTAGCAGCACTTAGCCCATTTCCTATGACCTAAAAACAGCCAACTTAATAAATGTTTGCCATCAGTAAAAACACTTTTAAATATGTACGTGCCTTTATATGTAGCTACATGCTTTGTTTGTACAGTCTTTACTTACAGCCCCACAGTTGCTTTTAGAGAGAAAACAAATTGCAGGCCGCTAGCATTCCTCATTATAATTGTCATTCCTTCTACCAGTAACTACTGTTGCTCTGCTTTGTAGGTCTAATCAAAGCAAGGGAAAAAATCCCCAAGAATCCCCAGTTGTTGAAGTTAGGAAGAAGGTGGCTTTCTTTTTCTAACTATGACTGCTTTAAGGAAGAATAGGACTGTGCGTGATGTTGCTAGTCATTTCTGATGATGAGACTTACATGTTCCATTCCATATTCATGCTTAAAGGCAGCAGTGGGGAATCTAGACACAGACACACAAGACCTAGTAGCTTTTGGCTCAGAAAAAAATGACAAATGAGGTCTTTTTTTATTTTTAAAATATATTTATTTATTACAATTTATTCACTGTATCCTGGCTGTAGACCCCTCCATCTCCTCCTAGTCCCACCCACCCTCTCTCTTCTCCTCCTATGCCCCTTCCCTAGTCCACTGGTAGGGGAGGTCCTCCTCCCCTTCCGTCTGACACTAGCCTATCAAATCTCATCAGGACTGGCTGCATCATCTTCCTCTGTGGCCTGGCAAGGCTGCCTCCCCCAGAGAGAGGTGATCAAAGAGCCAGCCACTGAGTTCATGTCAGAGACAGTCTCTGTTCCCCTTACTAGGGACTCACTTGGAAACTGAGCAGCCTATGGGCTTCCTCTGAGCAGAAGGTCTAGGTCCTCTCCATGGATTGTCCTTGGTTGGAGTATTGGTCTCTGCAGGTTCCCCTGGGCCTAGGTTTTTTGGCTCTGTTGGTCTCCTTATGCAGTTCCTGTCCCCTCTATGTCTTTCCATCTCTTTCTTCTTCCATAAGGTTTCTGGCACTCTGCCCAAAGTCTGGCTATGAGTCTCAGTATCTCCTTCCATACCCTGATGGGTAGAGTCTTTCAGAGGCCCCCTGTGGAAGGCTTCCGTCCTGTACCTTGTCTTTTTCTACTTCCGATGTCTATCCTGTTTGCCCTTCTCAGTGAGGGACCCTTCTTGCTGTTTAGCTTTTTTAGGACTATAGATTTTAGTATGTTTATCCTATATTATATGGCTTATATCCACTTATAAGTTGAGTATATACCATATGTGTGTGTCTGCTTCTGAGTTACCTCACTGAGGATGATCTTTTCTAATTCCCACCATTTGCCTGCAAATTTCATGATTTCCTTGTTTTTAATTGCTGATTAGTATGCCATTGTGTTAATGTACCACAATTTCTGCATCCATTCTTGAGTTGAAGGATATCTAAGTTGTTTCCAGATTCTGGGTGTTATGAATAAATGCTGCTATGAACATAGTTGAGCAAATGTCCTTGTATGGTTTAGCATCTTTCAGATATATGCCCAGGAGTGGTATAGCTGGATCTTGAGCTAGCACTATTCCTAATTTTCTGAGAAAACACTAGATTGATTTCTAAAGTGCTTGTACAAGGTTACATTCCTACCAGCAATGGAGGAGGGTTTCCCTTTTCCACAACCTCTCCATCATGCGTCATCCCTTGAGTTTTTGATCTTAACCATTCTGATGGATGTGAGGTGGAATCTCAGGGTCATTTGATTTGTATTTTCCAAATGACTAAGGATGTTGAACATTTCTTTAAGTGTTTCTCTGCCATTCGATATTCCTCAGTTGAGAAATTTCTCTTTAGCTCTGTATCCCATCTTTTAATTGGATTACTTGCTTTGTTTAACTTCAAAAGAAACCAAAACCAAACAATGGAAAAAAGATAGCATCTTCAACAAATGGTGCTGGTCTAACTGGATGTCAACATGTAGAAAAACACAAATAGACCCATATTTATTACCCTGCACAAAAGTAAGGTCCAAGTGGATCAAAGACCTCAACATAAAACCAGACACACTAAATCTGTTAGAAGAAAAAGTGGGGAAGAGCATTCACCTCATTGGCATAGGAGACAACTTCCTGAATAGAACATCAACAGCACAGGTCTAAGATCAACAATCAGTAAATGGGACCTCATGAAACTTAAAAGCTTCTGTAAAGCAAAGGACACAGTCATCAAACAAAAATGGCAGCCTACAGACTGGGAAAAGATCTTTACCAACCCTTCATCTGACAGAGGGCTAATATCCAGAATATATAAAGAACTCAAATGAGGTCTTTTAAAGGAAAGTTTTCAGCACAGGTTTCTCTTAGCTTTATTAGTGATTTTATCAATCTTCTGAGGGTGGAAATTATCAGGCTTTTGCTCCCTGTGTTTATATTTTTCATAAAATCCCTTGCACACATCCAGGATGGAATTGATGGATCTTTGTTTGTATAATTTCTCGAACTTCTTAGGTTTATTGGTCTCTAGAATCAAAGGGGAACAGGGGGAAATCACTTAGCACTATTTCTAGCTCTGTAGAGTTACACATGCTTACCAAACCTCCTTCAAGAAATGAAGCTTTTGTTCACTAGATCAGTTACATTAATTTTGGTCTCTACAGTATTTATCTAGAGGGGGTAATTTTTTTGCTAAAATATTTAAACATTTCTTTCTGGTGTTTTATAAACAATAGTGGAATGGAGACAGTTTACTACTTGTGAAAAAGCTAGGGACTGTATTATATGCGAGTTTTGATAGTTACACTGCACAGGGGTAATGTTTAACCAGAAACCATAGATTGCTAAATAAAAATCTAAGTGCCAGAAGTGGGATATCTTTTCTCTAGTACTGTTTAAGGGAAGATCCCAGAGACCCCTAAAACAAAACAAGCTATGGCTATTGCTTTCGGTTGGCCCATAACTTGATGATATGACCCTAATAGCTGCAAACACGGGTCACAGGACATGGAGAATCTAGTTAATATTGGCCAGGAAGCTTCTCCCTTGCTGGCTAGCTTTTATACACTAGAAGGAGCAATGCAGGCTAATGATGGAAAAAAAAGCAATCAACAATCCTACTGTGTTGTGAGCCCTGACTTGGCATGGGTGTAATAGTGGCATAAATGTTAAGGGATAACCAACTGCTTTCTTAATGGATTTAAGATTTGCTTCACAAGAAGCAATCCATACTCGGTATTGTTAATCTAGCTAGGAACCTATGGTAGGAGAACGATATGTGTGTGTGTGTGTGTGTGTGTGTGTGTGTGTATGTGTATGTATATATACATATATATAAAACTATATAGTAGTTATATATAATATATATTATATATGAATTATGGGACCCAGAAGGGGTTGAAAGAAAAATGTAAGAAATGTGTATGATCAAACACATTGTATACATGTAAGAAATACACACAAATATGTGTATTATATATACATATGATATATGTGAAATATTATATAATATACATATTATATAATACAAATATATACATATTATGTTATATCACATATTATATATGCATATTTTATATTATATATGTGATATATTATATATGTTATACACACACATATATATTAGAATTTACTACTATATTACTTTGTTAAATAGACATATTGTCAAATTGCCTTTTAGATATATCTTTGTACCCAAAGATTAGTTCAGCTTTCAGCCTTCATCAGAGCAGCTCCCTTTTGCAGTATATGAACACAGAGACTCACAACCAGTCAACGAGTAGAGAATAAGCATCTGTTGGGGGCTGAGCATGAATAAAACATCTATATCACCCACTTTCTCTCCAAGGCTCAGGAAACACTGAGGAAGGCAGGGTTAGAAAGATTTTAAGAGAAGAAGCTGATGAGTGCTTAGAAACAGTGTCGTCTGAACACAACAGAATTATAGTCATAAACTCAGAGCAGCTGTGGTGGCCTTCACAAGATCTGTACAAGATCGAGCCAGTTATTGATTCATCATGAATCAGGGAGGAGCTTATGAGCACCCTCCTGTAGTTGTGGAACTACTGATGGCAGCAGAAGGAGGAAGAGTGGGTTTTCTGTAGGAGTGTGGTTCCTGGTAGGTTGACTGTGCTCCAGTGGATGACGCCACACCCATGTACATATGGGCCAACATTTACTAGACTTGGTGAGTCATTGGAGGTTCAATTGGGAGAGGGACATGGTTAGGAGATCCAGAAGCAGTTGAAGAGGAAAAGTAGGAGGTGTGTATGATCAAACACATTATATACATGTAATAATTTCAAAGAATAAGTAAATATATTTTTAAAATATAGGGGATGAAGTTTTTGTTTTTAGACTTTTGCCCTCCTGCATGCATTTTCCTGTCCTCTCCTGTCTATTTAAATAACACAAGGACTTTCTATTTAATCAAATGAATATTTTAGTGTATGTATAGGGCTGGTTAAATAAATTATCATAGCCTGAACTTCTGCTTAAAGCTATAACGAAATAACAGGAACTACAATGGACTGTTCACTGTAAAACAATTAAAAACGACTGGTTATCACAAGAGAAGTAACTGTTTCCAGATAGAACAACCAATGCAGGACTGTGGTCCTGACATATCTAAATGGAAACGAGTAGCTAAGGGCCACCTCTTGGACCCTCAGCATGAAGTTAAGGGCTCCATTCAAGCAAGGTCTAGTGACTCCAACAAGTTCAAGAGACACAAGTCAGGAAGACAGGACGTGGGATGGTGACTTCCCTGATGAAGTTCTTGCAGCAGACGCATGAGAAACTGAGTTCAGCACTGGTGTGAAGACCCAGGTGAGGTCACACACATCTGTAACCTTATCACAGGAGACGTGGAGACAGGCAGATACCTGGAGCTTACTCACTTGACGAGCCAGTTGGTGAATACTTGTTTCAGTGAGAGATTTTCAAAATAAAATATACAACACTTGAGGAAGACATTTAACACCGATCTCTGGCTTCCACATACATGTGTACACACGTACACGTAAACTACACACTCACGAACACGCTACCAAACACACAACTAGGAAAGTAAACTTCAAGGCAGCCTAGGTGAGTTGATGCTAAAATTAGGATGTGTTCAGGAAAATGTAATCTAAGCAGAAAAAGAAAGACTCTAGAAGTTCAAAATAGGACCATTCACAATCATTAATGCATACTATACAAATTCATTAAAGAAAAGTTTACAGGTTCCTGCGTGGAACACCAGGAGAATTAAAATAAAAATAATATCCGAGCTCACCCATGTTGATAATGTATTCAAACGCCAAGGAAGCAATGAAACTAACTATAATAGCCTTATTGGAGAGCAAAGGGCATAGGGACCAAGCTGGTTTGATGAATCCTGACTCCTTGTCACAACATTGGCAGGTTTGCATGGGAGTCTAATGTTGAACTCTCAATAAAGGTACAGAACAAGGAGAAAAAAAATCAGGTTGGGGATGTATATCTAATGTAGAGGAATCCCTGGATTTAGTCCTCTGCACTTTGTAAAGCCAGGACTGTTAACGCATGGCTGTAGTCACAGCACTCAGAAGGTAGAGACAGGAGAATCAGAAAGTCAAGGTTACCCTTGGTTACAAGGTGAGTTCAAGGCTCTCCAGGGCTAGAGAGACCCTGTTTCAAAAAACCAACCAACCAACAAATGAAGCAAATGTAACTGCAACATTTTGTGTGGTTTCTAAATCATAGAAGTAAAATATATGGTAGAAAAGCATAAAATTGGGGAAGAAAATAGACATATATTATGTGTCTTACAGTAAATACAATTTGAGAATGGATGCAGACTGGTTCTAGATGCAGTCTATAAAACACAGAGAAACCTCTAAAAATTAAAACAAATATATGCAATGAATCAACAAAGGAAAGAATGAAGTCCACTTAACTGAAAAAAAAAAAGGCAGAAAGAGAAGTTAAAGGAGACAAAGTACTGATGAGAATAAGGTGGTGAATTTATATAAAAACACCAGGAACTATATTGAATATAAAGTCAACATATTCTAATTGAAATACAGATACTTTCAATTTAACAACAACAAAAAAATCTTACTAAAAAACCAAGAACAAAAGCATTTTTTCCCATTTTTGTGGTGTTTTTCTGCATGCACGTCTCTGCAGCTCATGCACATGTGCCAGTCAGATACACTGGAGTTAGAGGATTGTGAACCCCCATGTGGTGCTGGGGGTTGGGCCCAGGTCCTCTGGAAGAGCAGCCGGGGGTCTTACCGATGAGCCGTTTCTCCAGCCCCACCCCATATTTTAAATAGGAGACACTGATGTGTTAAAGCAATCCGATGCATCCCATACAAGCTCTTTCAGACAACAGAGAACCTTTCCCAGTCAGCTTTATACAGATTAAATTCCTCACATCACAAAACATATTAGAAGAACCATTCTATAGTATTTCTCATGGACATAAAAGTAAAAACTCCTGATAAAATATTAATAAACTGAAACCTGTAATTCATGCAACCAATTCAGCAAGCAATATGCAATACGTGTGAACATAGTCTCAGGTATAAGCATAGCAGGCCTACCATGGTAGGCTGAGGGGATAATTTTAAATTTTGTATAGGAATTCAAAAGAAAGTAGAGAAAAAAACTGTGAGGATTAACATTACTTTATTTTAAGATTTATTACTGTAGGGCTATCAAGACAGTGAATATAAACCTTGAAACCACTGAACATTTTAAAGATTTTGGAATAAACTCAATATATGTAATTGATGGACTTTTAATGAAGATCCAACGTCATTTAAGGAAGAAAGGCTACTCTTCTGTTTTGTTTTAATGGTATTAGAACAAATGCATATTCAATTTAGCATAAAGTGTTTAACCCTGTAAGAAAACGCAGAGGAAACTGCCAAGTGGCCTGCAGCATCTCATGCCATCCCCGTTCGGTAGGCAGAATAAACTCCTCATGTGCTAGTCCCTTGAATCTGCGAACATGTGAGATTACATGGCAAAGAGCAATTAAGAGACAAGATAGCATTGTTTGCTACTCAGCTAACAGTGTAACAGGAGAGTTACCCAAGTTATTTGCGTGGTCGAGCGTAATCACAAATGTTTTTGACTGTAAACACGAGAAGCCACGGAAACAACCCTAATGGCAACCCTAACAGCCCTAATGTTATTAGGGCTCAGCCTGATGCTGCTGACTTTGAAGAAAGAAGAGGTATCCTTGAGCCATAGGATGTGGGGCCTTTCCTAGAGGCTGAAGGGGGCAGGGAAGTGCGTTTTCCCTCAGAGCTCCCACGGTAAATCCACCCCGCTGACAAACAGTGAGTTCTACTCAAGACGTCAGATCTACTGAGATGTGAGCCACTGCAGCTTCTCTCTGCGCCTCATGATATCGCAAAAGCAACATGACTAAGGACCTCAAACGACTGCCTCCAGGCTTCCCTACAGTGATGGGCCGTGTCCTCCTTAAACCATGAGCCAAAATAAACCCTTTTCTTCCAAAAGTTGCTTTTGTCCGGTGTTTGGTCATAGCTACTAGACAGGCAAGCAATACAAAAACTACATCAAAAGCCCACCCTCTCCCCTGAGGTTTAAAGACTGGCTCCACGTGGGATGGAGTAGAATTGAATGTCCTGGGTCAGATTCTTCAAAGTGTAAAGTTGAGAACTTCTCTTGAGGTTTTGTTGTGTTTTGTTTTCCTAGAAGACAATTTTATCTAAAATTCCCGCTGCCTTTAAAATTAATCCCCTAGCAGAGTCAGTGTGGGGCCTCCGTAACTTGACACAAAAACACAACAGTTTGAAGCAGCCAATGCTTCTAAGAACTGCTCAAGAGCAAAAACGATGTTTTAGCTTTCTGTTCTCCTGAGGCAGTGTCAGACACACACACATGCCAAGCCTTATAAATACAGCCACCCGAAAAAGCCTTGGTTTTCCTTTTTGTAAAGTATTTTCTCAAATGGGTGGTGTTTTTCAGAAGGGAAACATGAAAAGACTTTCGCAAGGAGAAGGAAGCACACACTCCCCTCTTCATATGCTGTGACTAGGAATGCACTGGACTAGGAAGGAAAGACTACAGTCTGCACATTGTGTAGCCTTGGACAACTCAAAATTTTTAAATGAACTGTTATTCTCCATCTTTTGAATATGCAACCCCTCTGACACCTGGAATGCCTCTTTAATTGCAAACTTTGGGGCCTTACCAGAGACCTGCTGACTCAAGGTTTCGGAAGCACCACCTGGGAATCTACACTCTCAAAAAAAAACACCTACTGTAGTTGACTATGAAATGTCCCTCTACATGCTCTTGCTGAAGTTTTCGCTTGTACCTGGTGGCACTATTTTGGGAAGTAGTAGACACTTGACAGGCTAAGACCTAGCTAGAGGAAGTAGGGCCCTGAGTGCAAGCCTTTCAAGGCTGTGCCTCTTTCTTTGTGGTGACTGTTTCTGTCTCCTTGCTGCCGTGGCAGCCCTGCTCTGCCGTTTGCTCCCGCCATGATGTTCTGTATCCCCACAGCCCAGGAGTGACAGAAACAAGTGACTATGTGCTGAAATCTTTAGGGTAAAATAATTCTTTCCTCCTTGAAGTTGTCTTTCTTGGGCATTTGTTATGGCCACAAAACCCTGGCTAACGCAGAAGCACAGCTGGAGTTTGAGAACTAAGTAGTAAATGATGCCATTAGCAATATTCTTTTCTTCTCAAACAGCTCTTAGTTGGTAGCTTCTCCTGGTTCACTTTCCAAGAAGAGACATGACCTTGTATTTTATGAAAGATTCAAGATGACTGTTGGTTGGTTAGCACTGGGCCAGCGGAATTCCCAGAATGTGAGCTCTCTAGTTTTAAAATTCAGGTAGCATAGGTAACTAAAAGATGTTGGCCATTCCATAAGGACTCAGCTGCTGTGGTCGGTTCTACTACAGAGATCCACAGCTTCCCAGAGGTATCTTTGAACTTCTCTGTGCCTGATACACAGTTGAGCATCATCACTGTCCCTGGGGTGCCCTGTCCAGCCGTCAGGAAGCTTTTGTAATGAGGATGTGATGAGGAACCACCCATCCCACTCTGCAGTCTACTTGCACCTGTCAGTGCCTTCTGGGGTCCTCAGGCTCGGGGTAGCTGTCAGGAAGGCTCACAGCCACTGCCAGCCATCTGTGTAGCGCTGAGAACCAGCGCAAGTGACTCATCTCTAATGCCTCAGCGCAAACCACCCAGGGTGACTTCAACCTCCTACTTCTACGGAGGCATTTACCGAAGACTGACCCAAATTAAGTAAAAATAGGTCTTGATTAGTATATGACCAGCCCACTTGGTTTTCTAATTAAAAAAGCCTTTCTTTTGTGCTTAGCAACAATTTGTGATGCTCGGTGATGGCAAACTTGTCCTTTGTTCCTCCTCTTTTCTTCCTTCATCTCCCTTTGTTTCTCCTTTCTCAAGAAAATCTGTACTGATGACCAATTGCCTGAAAAATCTCTATTAGTTCCCCCAAGCTGCAGACCAGCTGCCATTTAAGGTCTAGTCATTGCCCAAGGCTAAGGTTCCCACTTTTCCTCTCATATCTGAGAAGCAGCTACTGTGCCCACAGAGCCATGTTGAGCATGCAAAGGCTACATGGTAAGGTGTGTTGGTAAGGAGGAAAATGGCCACCCTGTGCCTAGGGCACCCTGCTAACTCACCTTCTTCCCCCGAGTTCCTGCTGAGGGAGCCTTATCAGACCATCATTAAGCACACAGGTCTAGGCTAGAGTCATTGCTTTGAATTCATGATAAGCAGCAAAAAATTATTTAAACTTCCACGAGACGGTATACCACAGTCTACGGTATGGAGTCTTCTGTCTAGAGCTATTGCGTGGCCCACAGAATGCAAAACATAAGTGATTAAGAAAGGGAAGCCAGCTCTTACATGTAAGATCAAAAGGTGATTCTGTAGGCTGAGAGCAGAAACATGTGGGTCATAAATATTCCCAAGCCAAATGTACCTTGAACCACAAACAGGGCACAGGGCTTCGGGTAGTATTTGTCAAACCAGCAACCGGTTTTCCTGTTCAGAGGCAATATTTGAGGTATGTTTACCTCCATATTAAGATATGCTCCTTGAAATTATTTAGGAAACCAATTTATTCTGAACACAGTCCTGTTTTTGAAATGTATAAGAACATCACTGTTGTGCTATGATGAATCGCAGTGATACAAAGCCACGCTTGTATGGTTTTGCTGGCTCCTGCTTAGGTCTGTCTGAGGGTCTTTTGAAAATGAGGCTCTGGTATGATTTCTTTTGGTGATTGACTTGTTTGGAAATATTTTTAAAAGCTGAGCATGAAAGTAACAAAGATGTACATGCCAGTGAAGGAATTGTGAGGTTGCCATGTGGAGTGTTCTTTGGGTCTCTGAGCATCCGAGAAAACGTAGGAAGAAAAAGAAGGATGGTCTGGTCAAACTTCCTGCCTTTCCTGGGTAGCTACAGATACAGGCAGCTGGTATTCAAAAAGCTGGTAGAGACCATCCCTAGCGCCCAAGATATTAAACCCAATATCTAGAACCCATGTGTTGTCGTTTTACCTGGGAAAAAAAGATTACACATATAGTGAAGGATTTGAATATGGAGAGGGTACATCAGCTGATGGGAATAGGCTACAGATGCAAGGAAAGGCAGACACAGCAGACACTTTTTGTAATCCCAGTATTTGGGGAGGCAGCAGCAAGAGGACTGAAATTTCAAGGCTGTGCTGGGCCACACAGCAAGCTCAACTTTGGTCTGACTTGCACGGTAAGGCCCCCCGTCTGCAACACTATGGGACAGGAGGATGAAGCTCATTGTTCTAGTACTTGCTGAAAATATGAAAGGCCCTGAGTTTGATCTCTAGCACCACCAATCCGAAAAAAACCCCAAACCGGACCATCAACCCTGTACCATTAAACAAAGCAAAGCTACTTTCTCCTGTGTCTTCTCTGCCTTCATTCCCCAATCGCACTCTCAGCAAATCTCTGTCATTTTTTTTATGTCTCCTCTCAAATACTAGTTTTCCCCCAAAGCCATTTCTTAAAACAAAACAAAACTAAACTTTGTTATTATTTTGTGACTAAGAATACAGTCATGCATACAGAAGTCAGAGGGTAACTCTCCTTCCATCTTTACATGGACTCCAGGGACTGGGGTTAGGTAATCTGGCTTGTGAAACAAGTGCTTTAACCCACTGAGCATCCCCTCATCGTTCCCCACAACCATTTCTGATCCCAGAGTCATGCCTAGGGGCTTCTGCCATATCCTAGCATTCTGACCTCGCTTTCTATGGGCAGATGACAATGAGAGGATGCCACCTCACCAGCACTAGGAACTAGTTAGTGGTTAATAACTAAATGCTACTTGATAAGTTAGTAGATAGCCTCCTAAGAGCGGCAGCTACGTTTTAATGGATGCTTTCAATACATTTGGCACTATAATTGTTAGACGATCGGGGTGTATGATATCCAGTCCTACAGAAAACCCAGGTAGGGTTGGTCTTTTTATCCACAGTGCATTTGTGAACAATCAGAGGCTGCGTCATATAGCTGGCTCACTATAAAATGCACAGCGGAGGTTTACCTACTCGTATATCAGCACCTTTGTAGCCACATTTATGTGAAGTATCCTTCCTCTTCCCTGCCCCATACCAGCTATCCACATCATTTTCTCATTAGCATCAAGGCATCTGATCTGGGAGCAGAGCAAGAAAACTAGTGTATCCACTATGTCAAGAAACCAACCTGGTTTTTTTTCTTTCTGTTTGATCACAACTCTTCAACTGAATTCTTCTGGTACAAGTAGGTCTATTTAATGGCTGGCTTTCCCTCATTTTTCTTGTGCCTGGTGCAGAGCTTGTAAGCAAGTATTGGGGTGAGACTGAAAGATGGAAACAACTTGAGATGTTGAGTTCCCTTCTTCAAGGGAGATTGATCCACAGCTTTGATAAAACTACAAAAGGCATTGTTTGGACATAGTGACAAAAGGCCCTTCTTAGGCGTTTTTCTTTTGAATGGTTATACTAGGTAGGGTCTCTAAGGCCACCTCAAGAGGAGATGTCATTGATTGCTAGAAAATGTAACAATTGTTTTAATCTCATATCTTTCAGCTAAAGGGAAGTGGTCCAGGCCACAGTTTATATCTAACCTCTTTCTTGCTCAAGTATTCTGGGTTTAATGGTTCCTATGTTCTATAATGAAGACTATAGTTATGTTGTTATTATTATTATTTCACACAGAGATGCTTTTAAATGTCCATAGAGGAGGACAGAGGGTGGGAAGCAATGTGCTGAGGCAGTGGTGTCCTCTGCCTGGATGGAATCACATTATTTTACCTGTGGCATCCCAAATACTCCTTTGGCAATCACCTATGAACGAGTGAACGATAGATTTAGTTTCAAAATTGCTGGCTTATAATCATTTGTTGTGGTTCACATAGGGATGATTTTTTTTTAAAAGGATTCCTTTACTTCCTATTCTTTTTGGGGGTTGGGAGTGGGGATGGCAGGAAGGGTGAATGGAAGCCTATGTATGTATCCTGTAACGGTCTCAAACTAAATACCCCAGGCTGGCCTCAAACTTGGGGTATTCCTGCCTCAGCTTTCCTCATGCTTGGTCTATAGGTATATTACCATGCATTCCTCTCTTGTCCTTTTTTTTTTTTAATGGAGTTAAAAAAAAGTCAGGCTATTAACCTTGAATTTATAGTTTATTCATACATGCTGTTAAGTTGTGCACTGCTTGACATTTTAAATTGCTTTGAATATTGCTGTTTATGTGTGCAGTGTTTTAAATGTTACCGTTAACTCTATTGCTACTTTTACAATTACTATCTTCCACTAATGTTTCTCCCATTTTGTTATTAAATGAATATGGAAATTAGAAGTAGAGAATAAGCAAATTAGGGCATCTTTCTAAGACAAGAATGGAGGGAGTGTTTAAAAATAGTTATATAATTATGATTTGCTTGCTTTTTAAAGCGCTTTTATTCGCCCTTCTGTAGAGGATCAGATTGTCCTTTTTGTTTCATTAATTGAAAGGATGTACTCACCCAGCCAGTATCCTCTTCTGGCTGGAAGGCGGTCCTGAGAGGTCCAGCTCACAGGGTGGTGGATTTGAGGAATGCACGTCTATGTGCTGATGAGGAAGGGAAGGACCGTTCTGAGAATGGAGGTACCTGGCTGACCTCTTGATATGTAATAACTTACTCCAAAGAGCAGTCTTTGAGGATGCAGACTTATTCAAGGACACACAGTAAATGAATGGTGGTGCCCAGGTTTACACTCTGGGTGCACTCTAAGCACCTGTACTCATTGTCTCTATTCTGTTCTTTCTCCCTCCTGTTGTTGCTTCCCATGTTTAAGATGTTCAAAAGCCATATATATATATATATGTGTGTGTGTGTGTGTGTGTGTGTGTGTGACTAGTCCCAATATCTTGTGATTATGCTTTGCTTTAGTTGGTTTTACTTCTAAAATCAGGATCTCACTGTGTAGCCCAGGCCAGCCACAAATTCTGGGTCTTCTAGCCTCAATCTCCTGATTATTGGGACTACAGGCATGTTACACCACATTCAGATGCTTAAATATTTAAGGGACTTTGGTTTGGGAATTGTCATAGGTCTATAGCAAAAGAACATGGTATGTAAGTCACGTCAGGCTGTGATATTCTAGAAGCAGTGCATAGTGTTAGCACACACAGGGTGCAAATGTAACCACTAGAAACTCAAGATTATAGTGTAGAATCTGAACACAAATTTAGAATAGAATCTATTATTCTTTGTATGTATTTCACAGTATCGTTAGCCCATGGAAGGAGATAGACTTGAGTCCTAGATTAGAAAGAATCTGCAAAAAAAAAAAAAAAAAAAAAAATGACACCATATAACTTCCTTACAAATCTGCTTTTGTTGAAGAAACACTGTCATGCCATACCACTAAGATGTAACAGGTTGACAAATTTGTTTTCAAGTCATGATTGAGTCAATGGAAGAATATGATTGGGAAAAAAAAACCCAAGAAGTTGTTTATGAATGTACAGACTTCCCATACAGCCCCCAGAACTTGGCTGGCTGGCTACACATCACATTTTTGAAAGGTCTGACCGTCAGAAAAAGTTTCACCTAATAAAATCTTGTATCTTAAGACTTAGAAAATCTCTGATCAAAATACAGAAATATATACGGAAATGCTGCTTTCTGTCTAACCAAAAATTAATCACAACTTAAATACTATATTTAGGATTGGAAAAAGGTGTTGTCCCAGGGAATGAGGCAGACGGTTCTGCCTAGAATAGAGAATCAGATGAACCCATGATGAGAGGCATGCTCTTTGCCCTGTTCATTCAGAAAACGAATGCACCTAAGTGGAAAGTACTGTATGCAGCAGGGAAGAGCAGGAAGCATCTCCTGAGAGCCCTGAGGAGGAGCCAGCTTCCTCCAGAGGCTGGCAGCAAGGCAGTTCTTCTTCCTTCCAAATGGAGGCTCCTTAGAGGTCCCTACTTGCAAAGCCCATGGCTCCACACAGTGGCTTTCTGCTCTGTTAATCACTTCCCCTGACAGAATTATTTCCCTAGCTAAGAAACTCAGTTATTTTTTTTTCCAATTGTTTTCAACTTTTTGAGGAATCAGTATGTGGGACAATTCATTGCTTTTCTTCCAAGGCAATGGTCATTTTTAATAGAAAGAAAACCTTCCAGGACCATCATATACTGGGAACTTTGAGAATATCCGGAAATACTCACAACTGCTCTAAACAGGTCCTGAGTTGCCTGCTGCCCCACCTACCCAAGTCCTGGCCAGGCTTTTGTTCCATAATTACTTCATCAGCAAGAGCAAAGACAAGAGAAGTGAGGGGAATCAGGCCAGTTAATTCTTTACAACAAGGTTTTATTTACTTTTCCTTGACCCAACCCCCCCAACAATAAAGTTGTTCATCTTTCTTTTATTTTAATGGTTTTCCTTTTGGATCCAAACGAGCATTTATATTACAGGATATCCACCTGCTCAACATGCACTGCTGAACTCTGGTGTTAGGCGAGATGCACCGATACTCTGGGTGGACCAGCATTGGCTGCCATTCAATCATCACTGCTACAGGCATGTCAGGCTGATACACCCCAGCAGATGCTGCCCTTAAGGGGGCGTCTCATGGGTCTGACTCACGTATGCTTGATCATGTGGGTGGCAGCATTTTTTTTTTTAACAACCTGAGGCAGAGCACCCAGTTTCCCTCTTGATCCCATCCTACATGATCATCTTCTAAGATCAGATCAAGGCCCTATCCTTGGGTCCCGAAGGACTGAGGAGATGACCTAGACACTATGCCACCCCCTTGTTGCTATGTTGGCCTTTGAGGTTAGTACCAGCACAACTTGCCATTTGAAATCTATTCCTGACAAAACACCTCCTGTCCAGTCACAGGCTCTTTCCCCCTTGTATGGCACATATGCCACCAGGAAGGGTAATGTTGCCTCTCCAATGTTGGCTAACTATATGGATTATTGAAGTCATAGATTGTCTTTGGGCTGTTCTTTCTCCCTTCATCTGTCGGGGCTGGAAAGGATGTTCTTGAACCTACTAATACTCTGAGGATTCAAGTCAGTTTACCAAAAGCAACCCCTCTGCATCCAATGCCATGCTAAAGAGTTTACCCCAAATCTAAGTGAGAAGCAGGATCCAAAAGCCAAACATCTTAAAGCCTGTCCTCTTCTGGGACTTTCCATATCTCCCACATCAACTTTGTCTTTGTTTGACGGCATCTCTGTTTCTCTCCGTACCCACTCATCCCAGGTATGCGATGTCAGACATACTGGGTGCAGCACACGTATCTCCTCTGCTGATTTTTTTTTTTCTGGGTGAATTCCAAATCTTGGACTCAGTATGAGTGGACTTGGATTGCTTTCTAATGCCACCAAGAGGGAAGTTCCTCTGCATTGGCAGCACTTAGGGTGGCTTTGTAGAAATTTTGGATTGCTCACAAAACACCAGGCTAGAAAAAAACTGACTATAGTTCTACCTGCAGTCTAAGTGTTTGCCCCTAGTGTAGCCATTAAAATGCAATGCCTAGGTTTTCACTAAACCCACTGGGATCTGCTTAATGGTCTATTACTTCATATCAAAGGTAACTAAGACCAGAACTACTGTGTCCTTTAATTGGCAGTTAGGTTACACTATTTAGCCCTCATTTCATATTACCGTTATTTTAAAAAGTGATTAATGGCACTTTGACACTTTACAGTGTTTTTCTTGCTCATCTCATAAATATCCTTGATAGACTTGCTTTAAGCATTGGTTCTTGGGCAATATAGGCCATTGCCTATTAGAAATAAGAATACTGAAAGGGAAACAACTGAGTCATAAAATCAGGTCCAAGTCAGACATGGCAGATAAGGCTGATGTCTCTTTTTTAGTTTGGGGACATCATCTGAGTGAACCAAAGAGGAAGTGGTGGAACTATCTGGGCCAAATTCAAATATCTCCTTCACATAATATAAAGAACAACCTATTCTTCTCTCTGAAAAGCTTGCAGGAAAATATATTTGATTCACTCAAATTTCCAACCCAGGCTGGGGAAGACACCTAGGCAAAGGTCCTTTGTGTTAGTTTGTGATTAGTTGCTGATGTAAGTGTCCACTAAGAGAAGATGATGGTAGAGAAGGCTTGTTGAAGAAAAACTCACCTTCTCTGATTAATGAAAACAGCTTGGATTTTGAAAACAAAAACAAACAACAAGAAGGCCAAAAACTCGAGTGATAACGTTAAAAGGAAATATGAAAAACAGAAGGCAAGAAGAGCAAATCTTAGCCTCAGTCCCCACTATGATGGAGGCTTCCTTAAAAAAGATTAAATGCTTATAGGAAGTGCCAAGAGTTCCCCAATTCCTTGGTGGGATATAAATGAAGGTTTTTCCAAATTGACTTGTACAGACTTAAGTGCTTCCTGATTATTAACTTACAAGCAGTCAATGCACACATGAACTAGCCAAACATCGGCATTTCAATTTTCTTAACAAAGGAGAGAGTATAGATGCAACATTCTTGCTGAAGGCACAAATGAGTTGTGAAGCCTGCATAGAACTCAATCATCCCATTTCTTCTGATGTTCATTTATCAGATTGCTCTGTTGTTTAAACCCATCTTCTTACTGAGGAATAAATTTTGTATGTATTGGTTAAAGATATTCTGGAAAAATTCTGTATCTTGTAATTTCCTGACTTTGACCTATTTGGTGGGGAAGGCAGTCTTTGTTGTTGTTTTCTATAAACCTAGGTTGTATTTTCAGACCTTTGAAAGAGGAGAGTCAGAATATGCAAAGACAAGAATCCAAGGCCACTTAACAAGAAAGAAGGGTGGGAGTGGGAATAGAGATGGGAGGAGACAGTAACTTCAGGTTTTTGACTCAATTATCATAGCACTAATTTGACAGAAATTAATCGTAGGAAAGAAGCAGATTCAGAACACTGTAGAACACAGATTTATGCTTCTTTGCTGTCCAAGAGCAGGCCTATTACAAAATACTTGGGCAATCAATCAAACACAAACTACCAAACAGATAAAAGTAAACATTAATCTCAAATACTTCTTTCTACTTCATCTATCCAGCTCTTTGAAAACTCCATAAACAAGAACTTGAAACCCAAAAATGTATTTACATAGTAGTAGCATGGCTTATTATAAAGTCTCTTTTTGCATGTAGAAGGTCAAGATACTAACCCTCCAATACATAGCATGATAGGATTGTGTGGGTGGAAAGAAACCAGAAGGGGAGGGCCTCCCAGACCTTACCATAAACTCTACTAGTCTTTTCTGGGAGTTCCCACTAAATGAGTTAACTTGAACTATGTTCAGAGATGCTTTCTAGGCCCTTGGGATAGATTAGAACAATTTGTGAATTTGTTATTCTTGGTGTCATGTGATGTCTCTGGGATGTACATGACACAGGCACAATCAATTATGGAGATGGAGGAATCCAAGACACCAAAAAAATTCAAGGAAGATGGCTGTCAGAAAGCAAATAGAATTCTATTTTTTTTTCAGACCTTTTCCTCCATGTAGTACATCTATGTACTATGGGTATAGCTACGACAGCTGACAAAACACCCTAGCGGTCTTTGGACAGTGGAGAAGGTATCAGCTGCCTCACTGTTTGGGGTAGACCTGGCTAGGACATTCTGTGCGGTTCAGAGAGGAAAAACTGCAAAAGGCTACTGGCATAGGTAGCACTTAATCACATAGGGGGCTGCCTTTGTTCCTGTTCGTGGAAAAGTAGGGTCATAACCCCGAAGTTAATTTTATTTGGCTTTTGTTAAAAGAAGAGTCTCTCTGTGGAGATATTTAAAGATAGGTCTGAACCCGATTTCTTGGGGGTTCTTGTCTGGTGTTAATCCATGCTGCGACTGGCCACTTGTAAGGGGCCATCGGACCCTCTTTTGCCTGCCTGCCTCATAAAGCATTTTCCTGCTCCTCCTGAAGCATGCGAAGCTCTGGGGACCTGGATGGAAGGACACATAGGCTGGGTGGGGCTGAGACGTCTCCCCAAGGAATGGGCTGCTTTGCCTCTTAGCCTTAGGCCTTGGGGCATTTGTTTCAAAACACAACAGACAAAACATTATAATGAAGACTGCTGACAATGTTCTTTCAAGACTCAGAAAATCTCTGCACATCAGGAGACAATTTGATTTCTCTTCCACTGTCCACCTTTTCTTTACATATGACACCAACGTTTCCAGTGTTATAGCCAAGCTGAGAAATGAAGTTCCCAACATGTCCCTGCTTTACCCACCTAGATACCCTGTTCAAAAGTGAAAGATAAATTATAGGTTTTGGAAAGAGATGTTAATGAAAAATTGAGACTACATGAACATTTTGTTCCACTATGCCAAGGAAAACTAGTTTCTCTGTAGTGAGCCTTCATTAAGCACACGCACAGTACGTGCACATTTTACCCTCCATTTGGAATGGCCTGGTGAAGATCACCTGGTGAGCTGCCAACAAGGCTGCATCAGAAGGAAGCATTCCCTATCTGAATGGCAGAGGCAGTTACTTCACATGAGCTTGGATTTAACCATCTCAGGATGTGCTAGCATGCAGAAAACAAAAGCCTGGGATGGAAGACAACGGACACTCCAGTTTACACACAGAATCTGTGCTGGTGGGGTGTGGATGCCAGTGGAAAAGGGAGATGCCGGCTGAAGGCCTGGACCATAGGGTATGCTTTGTGTGGCTTCAGAGTGAAGGGACGAAAAAGTTCAGAACATCTGGACTTCTTCAGGAAACTGCATCTGGGCCCTTGGTAAGGGAACAAGCAGGAAGTAGCAGTGACAGAAGAAACAGATTCCCCAGGTAGAAGTGTGGTATGGTATACCTCCCTCCCCTTGGAAACTGTCATCCTGGCTCATGTGTAGCCTGGCAGATACTGGAGGGTACCAAGCCTGCCGTACCCGCAGATGGGAAGGTAAGGATGTGGCAAACTCTCTGAAACCTTAAGTGGAAAAGCATGCCAAAATACAAACATAGTCCCCCCACTTCCCTGCCTGGCTTGCTTCCTTCTTTAAATGTCCTCTGTCTTCCCTCTCTTGTTTTGAGGTGATGAGGACAAATATTCTTGCAAGGGTGATCTGACTAAAGAATTCTTCAAGAAGACTTTCGCCCCCAAATAGTCATGCTATATTTTGAAAGATGCAAAGAGAAGCCTGGGCTTTGAGAAAGCAGCTTCCTTTTAAAGAACAAGACACAGGCTCTGATACCTAGGAAGGGAAGCCCTGGTCAACTCCAAGGAAGAAGGCTGGCATTTTGGTTTATCAGGAGACAGTAGGAAACCAGAGATTATGATAATGGTGTGTTTGTAACATAACAAAAATTCTTTTATGTTCTGGTCTTAATGAAGGGTAAGGGTTGCCCCAAGGGAAAACTAGAGGAAGTTGAATAAAGAATTATGTTTATAATTTCACCAGTGCTAGGAAAAAAAAAAAAAAAACCAGGTGGTCAACTAAGTGACCACTCGACAACACTTTATAATTTTACAATGCTTTACTGTGTGTATGTGCCTGAGTGCTTTTTCAAGGAGTTCCATGAGTGTAGGAAGATTTCAGGCATAGTAAATTTAGTGATACTATTCTTTTAGGCAAATTCCATGTCTGGCCATTATGCTGCCAGCCCACAATTCTCCCACTACTGGGAGACAATGGCAATGACATATCTCTGCAATTGACTTTCTCAAAAAAATCACCCAACAGGCTTGCTGGCTCAGAATGGTCATCCTGTGGCAGGCTTTCCCCCAAGGAAAGCTGCATGTCCAAGGTAGAAGGAAGCAATTTTGCACACAAAGAGGTCCATAGCAGCACTTTGGCATGAAATGAGGCTGAGCAGAGAAAGCCTTAAAAAACAACACAAGGCCCAGCATCAGTCTTATGTAACCATCACATTTGTTAGACTCATGCGCATATCATCAGCTGCCCCTGAGCGCACACGTGCTGAGTGGGAGAGGTCAATGAAGACGGAGGAGGGTCTGAGAGTTGGCAGGCCTTATGCCAGCCTCATTGGTCACCTGTCCTGGGGCAACTTTGGTTTGGGGCGGACCATGGTTCATACAGCTCCATCGATACTCAAATGAGAAGGCGGGATTGTGGCAAATGGCCACGGCCACATGGGTGAACTTGACTCTTCAGAGCTGCTGCTGTGCCTCAGTTCTGGGCCAGCCCAGGGTTTGAAAGAATGAGACAGAAGAATAGAAAGGAAACATCACAAGAAGAGAAGTTCCTTCTGAGAAAAGGGACTGACCCTACACAAGAGTCACACAGGTCTCTGCCTAGCCCAGAACAGGATAAAGAATCACTCCACTGAGCTTTCAGTGTAATGTCCTCAAGGCTAGACAGGGCAGTTCCCATGTGAAGGCATCTGTTCACCCACTCTGATGATACTAGAGAGAGGCTGGTGCTCTCTGCAGAATGGAGCTCTTTCCCGCATTACTAATGATGGAGGTGGCTGAGGAAGGGTCCTATTTTCCCTCAATGCTTCTGTTTGGGGGGATTAGGAATGACTTAGTGGCCTGAGGCTGCCTTCTACCCATCTTTTACCCTGAGCAGAGATGAAGCCCAGGCCTGGCCCAGGGAATACTCAAAGGAAGTGGGGGGACCCCATCAGTGCCTATTTTACTAAAAGCAGCAGCCCAGGTAAAAACTGAGGTATAGTTACTAATTACCTTAAAGCATCCTTATCATCAACTGACTCCTCAAGCCCCAAACCAGCTGCACAAGCTTCCAGCCCAAGGGCTTCCCCTTGCAAGGGATCCTCAGGCTGACACCCTCAGGGAAGGAACATTCTCTTTTTTTGGCCTACCAGTGTTCCTCATCTTTAGAGAAGTCACTACATGGTGACCCCCTTGGGATTTGTGCTCCCTGTCCATTTGGGGAAGTGCCAGAGAACACTTAGCTGCTAATACTTGACCATTCTGGGCTTGGCTTAGCACTAGCCTTGCTGTTAGACAGAGGCCTGCTGCCTCCAGCCCACTGTGGTCACAGCCCTGTCACCAACACTGAGTTCTTCTTATGCTTGTTGGAAAACGGAGTCGGCCTAGAATCCTTTAGGTATCCCCCTCCCCCTTGCCCTTACTGTTGGGGGTTTCCTCTGACTAGTATCTAAAGGGCCAAGGTTGAGAACTACACAGGGTTCCCATACTGTGGCTGAACCCTACTGGGGTTGGTGCCTTGGTTATTGGAGTTACTATTACCCTTACCAGAGCTACAGGCACCTTTGTGGGCCCTGGGGAACCTCATTGTCTGGCCTACCTACCACAGCACCTACTGTGTGGGCGACAGACCTCAGAGCCTAGGACTGAACCCACCAGCACCTCCAGTTCTGTTTCTCTGGCCCTCACCTTCACGGTATGGGCTGCTGGGCTATGGCTTTTCTCACCCAGACCAGCCCTTGCTGCTGTTGCTACAGCACCTTGGGCCCTTCCCCTCCGGCCCTTCTCTCCCTCCTTTCCTCCCTCCCTCCCTCTCTCCCTTCTCCCATCAGCATCCAGTGCTTCTGACTCAGTGTGTGTCTCTTTGGAGGGGAAGCAAGCCCCGAGATAATGCATGAGATACTGCTGTGGTTGCCCTGGGGGCAGCCAAAACCAAGAGCTGGTGAGGAAATTCTTCTCCTACTGTTTCCCCTCTTCCCTCATTTAAGATGCTGGGAAGTCTTCCCAGCTGCTCAGGGCAATGAGCTTAGACAGGTCAGCTAGATCCTGCTGCAGCTTATAGAAAAGTGGGAAGGGGCAAGGGAAACCAAGCCACCTTCATGTCCCTTCTCCCATGGGAATAACCCCCCACATTCCTGTATTTTCTTTCCCCAGCAAAGAGGCAGGACTATGGCAGTGCCCATCTTGCAAAGGGAAATGACGCAAATTGGTGGGTTTGACTGGTTTTCCATCTGTCTTTTACTTCCTCTTCTTCGAGGATGCATGGCGTCCTTTCTCCATCTTCCTTCTCCCTCTTCCTCCCCCCCGGGCCGCACTGGCTTTCCCAATTTGGTCTTGGTTTTCTCCCTGTGAGAGAAGAGCATGCATCGGAGGGGATGGCAACCTCTAGCACTTATCATCTTCTTCCGTGTCACTCAGGAGGTCACTGACAGCTCCACACATCATGCCAGGCCCAGGCCCCCCACGCCTCCGCCGCCGATAGTGCCCATTAGGCATCTGCCAGCTGTGCCGCAGGGGTGGGGCAGAGCCAATGGTGTTGGACCGGCCCAAGCTTGTAGCCACGGCTGCCTCAAAGGTGAGTGTCTCCTCCTCGCCACAGTCTGAGGCGTGGGAGTCTTCATGGAGGGCCAGATAGGGCTCGGAGATGTAGTGCTGTGGGGAAGGGTGCTGGCCCTGCTGGGGGTGCAAGGAGTTGGAAGACTCGGTCAGACAAGCGCTGTTGCTCTCCAGAACTTGAGAGGCCAGTGGGGATCCACCCTCACTTCCGTCAGGAGGTGGAGAGATGCCTCCAGTGTGTCTCATCAGGGAGCTGTAGGAGAGGAGGGGCCGAGGCTTTGGTGGCACAGGTGGAAGCTGGCGACGACTTCGTCTTGGGGTGCTGGTGTCGGATATAGAGGGGATGGAGCTCTCACTCAGGGAACCGGTACCCTGCGTCACAGGAGAAATGTGACGGGTTAGATTAGGCATGGTGGCACCTCCACCTTGGGGGGGGGGCCCTTGAGGTCCCAACCCCTCACGAGGAAAGCTTTTTTGAGTCTAGAGTAGCCTGAGGAGTGCCCTGTACTACTCAGACCCTTCAAGGGCTCAGGGATCAAGTCCCTGAGAATTAGATGCCATCCTGACAGAGCATCTCAGCCTCTGTGGTGCAGACAAATCTTTGGAAATCAAGTTCAACTAATGATGTGGGTTTAGCAGGGAAGGGCTGGGGGTAGACCTGGGCATTCGCTCTAACTTACTCACAGCTGGGACCACAGAACACCCAGACGGCTAGCCGGGAAATGGAAACTGTACATAACAAGGGCATACAGGAATACCTTAACGTTCTAGGCAAAACAGCTCCCTGAAAGGTGAACAAGTGCTCTAAATTACCACCTAGGAGACTGTTTCGGAAAGCATATTGTAGGAAAAAACCAAATTCCCCTTCCCTCTCTTTGCTCTTGCCTCTCTGTCAGCAGTAGCTTGCTGCCCTTGGATTCTGCACCCAACCTGCCCGTCTATTGTCTTGGGCCTTATCCACCTTCCTTGCCCATTTCCAATAGTACCTAAGCCTGGGTGTTGGCATAGGGATCCCAGCACTGGTGTCTTAGGGTGTAGGAAACCGATGAGGTAGCTGTGAGAATTTTCTGGGTATAGAATTCTGGGTTTGACTTTTAAGCAAGTCTCATCAGATTCCTCAAAAAAGTCCCAGGAATTTGCTGTGCTAGCAAACTCCAGGGCTGGTTCTTTTCTGCAGTACGGTTTGTAAATCGCTGTTCCCTGGGCAAATATCTCTACTGCTGTGTCTCGGAATTGCTTCAGCAGCTCTCCTGTTCCTGGCCAACCATTTCCAACCAAATGAGTCTCCCCTCTGGACTCCAGGAACTTTGGTAAGAGCTGGGAGAGAGGGGCAAGGCCAAGAATACTGTAACAGCTGATATTTCTTAGGCATAGCCTGGGAACTTAGCAAAAGACAAGGAGGCAAGATATGTCCCTTCTCCCGAGAAGGCTGCACAGTTGGGAAGCAAAGTTGAGCTAGCTGCCTGGCTTGCAGTTCCTGGCTTGAGAGATGAATCGTTGCAGTTAACAGGAAGAATCACACCAGAGACGAGCCTTTTTGGCTGAAGGGCCGCCTTTACTTCCTAAGCCTAGCTGAGTTTGCATATCAGGATTCTGAGGACAGGCATGGACTGACTTCCAGATATTGTCTTTCTTGGGGGAGAAATCTCACTTCTTGTGAGTTCCTATCACCCCTGAATCTGCAGGCACAGAACAGCCAGCCTCTGTGTACAGCAGTAATTTCTTGAGACCACTGGCTCTGAGTTCCCAGAGGCTGACGGGAGGCCATGAAAAGCCCACCTCGTGCAGCCCGCTCCCTTCCCTGACCTGCTAGAGGCTCAAGTTCTCCATGTTCACCTGTCTGTTGGGGGTCTGTGACCTTCCCTCGCTGGGTGACCTGGACTGGCGACGCTCTGGGGACTCCCAGTCAGCCTGGTTCCCTCGCTCCTCCGAATTGCAGCGGGAGACATCGGGAGAGAGAAGATGCTTTCGTTCTTTGGATCGGCCTCTCTCCCTGCCTCCTGAGCGGTGAGTGTCAGACTTGTGGCCTGTGAGAGGTGACGAAACCAACTAGTTATTAATACTCAGCTCATTCTGGCTTGATGACACTGAACTCCAAGCTGCAAATTCTATCCCAACCAGGGGTTGAGCCCCTATGGACTGATTGTATCCATTCAGAAATTCAGTATTGAATCCTACCCTCCAAATGGAATGGCGACTGGATGAACAGCCTTTGATAGGTAACCAGTTCAGGAAACCAGGGCTCTTATTATGCAGTAAGTACCGCAGAGACAGTTGGCTTGCTGTCCCTGCTATGTCCCTGCATCATGTCCCTGTGATGACATGATGAGAAGAGAGCCACCTGACAATGCTGTCACCTTGACCTTATGTTTCATGGCCTCCTGAACCGACTGTAAGTGTCTTGGCTTCTCCAGACAGACCAACAGACTACTTAAAAAGGAAACAGGGGAGAAAAGGCAGAAATTTTCCTTTCTTTGTGAGAGAATAAGTCTGCAAGGTACCACTGAAAAGACATGCATCAATGAGTGGAATCTGTTTCCTTTGCTTCCTTTTATGCCAAATACAGTAAGCTGTGTCTCTGCCAGGGATAACAACACTCCCCAGGAATGACCTGTGCCTTGCACATGGATTATGAGAAGGTGGCACCAGGAAGTGAATTTAAAAGGTTCTATAAATGAAAAGCTGGCACGTCGAATGTGTTAGGGTGAGAACTCTGGACTCCATTGATCTCCATTCTAGTCTGAATGCTGCCATTGACTGGCTCTCAATGTGAGGAAGATCACTGGTTTTCCACTTTGATTTCTGCACCCAGGAAAGTAGGCAGAATGAGATTAATGATGTTTAACATTTTAAAGATCAGTGATGCACACAAGAGAGGCTTCAAATGAACCCCAGTCCGCAAAACAATTCCAGGTACCACTGTGGGTCCAACTGGTGGTAGGGCTCAGGTCCTTCCATGGGGCTCGGGGTGGCTGCCACTACATTCCCATGGAATCGCAGTAGTTTTGTAAAAAGTTGATTGAAAACCTTTATTAATGGTGTTGGCGTTAGTGATGAACAGATGGGGCTTGGGGTCAGTTTCAGGAGGATAACTCAGAGAAAGCAATGCACTCTGATGCAGAGCATTCATCCTTCAGGTTGTGTAGGTGTGGGAGGGGCACAGGTGTGTGCCCGTGGAGGCCAGAAGACTTGGTCTTATTGCATCGCCATATTTGAAACAGTGTCTCTTTAGTGATAACAGCTGCAAATACCATAATAGCAGGATCCAGCTTGTCACTGGGATTACAGATAGGTACTCCCGTGCCCCTGTTTTATGTAAGTTCTAGGGACGTGAGCATTTCTCCTCATAGTTACACAGAAAGCTCTTTATGCAAGAGCCATGTATCCAGCCCTCCCTTCACTTTCTTATCAAAATCATGTTCCAGTCATTTCTGGTGCTTGCACAAAACTAGGTCCACCCATTGCCAAAACAAAAAGAGACAGATGCTAAAGACAACCCTCTCACCAGAGTCAGAATTCAGGCGGTGGGCTGACAGCCTCAGGGAAGAGTGGTAACTTCTGCGCCGGGACTTGTAGGTGTTTTCACTGCTACGTTCCATGGAGAACTCCTCCAGCCAGGAGGAGTTTGAACGCTTGTCCCGAATTGTAGAAAATGAGCGTCGCATAGAGCTAGGGTCTGTTACCACCTAGAAAGAAAAATAAAACCCCCAGAGGAACACAAAGTCTAGGTTAATTCTTGAAAGGGTGTGAAAATCCAGATGTGGGGCTGAAACTCTTGGGAATTGTGAGCTATAACCCTTGGATGTTGTCACCTACCATAAAGACCCCTTGCAAGAACCTTGGCTACAGAGGCTAATCGGGAAAAGGTATCCTATGCAAGCTAATCATCCCTGGGTTGTTTCCTTACTCTCGTGAATAAAACCAGATGAGTTTACTTTCTTTGCAGAATGTGGACGGGCACTGTCCAAATGTCTCATAGAACTACCTACCACAGCGTCTCAGTCAGGACCTGCTACAAACTGTGAGTCACTTTGAAATAGGTGACAGCAATTTTCCAAAAGGCTATGTTTTGAGAGAAGCATAGTTTTCTTTTTCATTTTTTTTTTTAACTCATCAGATAAAGCTCTGATCTAGAGCCTCCAGCTTCAGGAAGTTTGCAACTTAACCACTGAGAAAGTACCACCCTCCTGCCATCGCCCCCACATTAGCCCCCTGTTCTCCTAAACTCTTCTGGTTTGGATTGCCACAGGTGTCAGAACAGATCCACAAAAACTTCTTGTCTCTGTCAAAACTTGATGCAAGACAGACAAAGCCAAGAAAACAGACAAAGAAATGAGGCGTGGCCTGCACTGGATAAGACAGGCCTGACACAGAGTGGTGGGTACAAAGAACTCATGTGCTGGAAGGGCTGGGAAAAGAAAAAAAAAGGACAAGAAAATACATAGAGAAAAATGCTGGTTGCTTGGCTGGTTGGGTCCTGAGAGTGCTCAGCCCAGTGCAGGGGAAGATTTACTATCTTGTTGATGAGACGTTTGAAGGCAGAGATTTATTAAAAACACAGTCTAGAGAAAACTATGTCAGAGATCGTCCATGAGCCAGGTTTCGTGTGTAGGTAAGGGGTAAGGGAAAGTTCAGAGCTTACCTGAAAATATCAGGTATTTCCTAACCCACAAGAAAGCCTGGAATGCCACTGCACAAGGTACGTGGTGTTTGAGTTTTACCTGGGGCTCCATAGTCAGACGTGGCATAGAGGACGCCCTCCCTGATCCCGCATGCTCCTGGGTGTCCGGAGGAAGGTAGATGCCATGGTTAGAGGACTGCACACTTTTTAATTCACTAACCTCTGGCTCCTAGAAATAAACACACAGCCAAGCTTGTGGGACCTGGTTTTCCATCTGGTTGCCTCTCTCCTCCAGTGGATGGTTCAGTGCCCGTAGTAAGAATGGCTTTTAGAAGGGAGATGGATATTTACAAGGCTCTAGGTGTATGTATGTATGTATGTATGTATGTATGTATGTGCATGCTTAATTTTATATATGTGATACCAGATAGCTCAAACAGAAGCCTCTAACCAGGGTGAAGCCATCACTGAAACAATTTTTCAGCTTTTATAGCTTCATCAAACAAACATTTATGCTCGCTGGATACTTTACGTAAGTGGAGCACATTTTCTGATAGGTGTTATTACTGTGTTTATTCTTTGAGGAATCATTTTATCAGTTAAATAAAAACAAGGATGTGAAAGTAAGTTTCTAATTATCAGTTATGTTATGAATTTATTAGGTAAGAGTGTTATAATTAAAGCCATCCAGAAACATAGTGGATAACCATCTGTCAGATATCTACTAACTAGATCAGTCCAATAGAAATATAATGCAAACCACCTTTCTGATTAGATATATGATTAATAAAGAATTTAACTACACATTTTACTTAACTTAATATATCTAAATATTATCACATCAACATGTAAAATACCTCATTTTAATAATTATTACAATTTATTTGGACTCATAACATTCTGGTTGTTCACAATCATATGTGTCTGATGCTACTGTCTTAAAATTTGCTCCTCCAAAGTGTTACAAGGATGGATATAGGAAAAATGTTAATTTTCTGTCTAACTCCTTTGTCATTTTCCTAAGTTAAAGAATGTGAGTTTACCATGAAGGTAACTTATGTCACTGTATGTAATTTGGAAGTGCTTACATGAGCCACACAGAGATCAAAGACCATCTTTGATACCTGGAAATTATTCTAGGAAAAAAAATGTCATTTTGTACTTGGGTGTTTATACCCTGAAACATGGGTGCATGAGTAGGTCGGTGCTCAAAGAAAGGGGAACCTGGGATGACTTATGGCTGCTGGTGTGCCTGGGAAGAGGGCCTTCCCAGGGTGTGTGGTTGCACTTGAGGAAGCCACAGCATTTGTTGTGCGTGCAATAAATAATGTGGCACACAGTTCCAACTTCAAACAGATGCAGTAATGACATTGGAGTCTACAGGTGTCGGAGGTGGTGCGAGACACACTCCATATGCACACACACAGAGGATGGCCACGCCTCAGGACATGGAGCAGGGACCCAGAGGGATGGGCAGAAGTGCACAGTGGGGACTGTGCTGCATGGCTGACACCCGAGTTAAACTACAGACACCGGCACTGACAAGATGAACACAAATCCAAAAAAGTTCTGGGACCACAGCTCAGCCTGGGGGAAACCCACAGAAATGATGAGGTAGTAAAGCGTCCCTGGGGGGGAAAAAGACATATTGTTGAGATTTATTTTTCCCACCACACCTATCAACGAGGTTGGCAAGGCATAAAGGGCTGAGACACACACACACACACAATCAATCCATTTGGCATGACTCTGTGATATATAGTAGTCGAAAGAAGGGTTAATGAGACAAAGAAGAAGAAGAAGGAAAAAAAGCCACCAATGAACATACTCAGCTCACTTAATGCTGGCTGGTTGTACAGACATTTTTATCTTTCTCTATTCAATCCAATTAAGCCTGGGAGGGAACTTGGAACCCATGGCTCCCAAACTAGGAATAATGGCAAAATTGATTAGTTTGGCAATTGATTTTTGCTTTGGTACTAAGAAAGCCAAAAATTTTAACTGGAGATCTCTTCTCTAAGGTTGAACTTGACTCATTAGGGTTCTCAGAGATTTTACAATCTAGACTAATTTTACAATCTGTCTTGGGCTCAGAAAAATTATTTTAGGGGTTTGTGTGTGGAACGTATGTGGGCTTGTAGAATTATAACCAAAGGGAAGAATTTTGCCTTGAACCCACATGTAACAAAAGTAATGAAGTCTTCCATGTGCCTTGGCAGACAGCAAGTCATTGTCGCAGATACCGCTCATTCCAAGAGACTGACTTAAAGCTTGCTTTCATTGGCAAGATTTTATAGATTTGCTCAAAAATTGGATAAATTGAAAGGACTTTGCCTGAAGATAGATAAGGTCCTGCAGGAGGAAAGAGCCCTCTGGGACTGTAAAACCTTAAGGGAGAGTATTCTCAGTGAACATGAAGTTAAGAAGGGGCTAAAGTAAGAGCGAGAGGGATCAGGAAACCAAGGAAATACTTCTGAGGTCATATACTCATTCATTCACCAGAGATTGCTGCTCTTGGAACTGCCCATCATCAGCTGGGTCCATACAAGCCAACTGGAATATTTCTTGAGGGGAGAGTGGGCTCATTGAAGGGTATCCACTTCGAGCACTCCTGAAAAACAATATCAAATTCAGAGGTAATAAGAGACAGAAAAAGTCATACCATAACTTCCACTAACAAGGCCCCTCCCATAGAAGAACTCCTTACCAGGGTAGCACCCTGCATTCTTGGCTGATCTATGAATCTATTGACTTGCAGGTGGCTGGTCTTAGAACAGAAGATGTTTAAGAAAGTGTAAGAAAACATAGAAACTGGTGTTTTCAACCTGCATTTGGAATCATTCATCATTCTGCTGGCGACCAGCATATCTGTGACAAATGACATCATTTGTCACACTCAGCCATATGGGAGACCAGTGCTAGATTGTAAGCCTGTTTCTGTTGGGTTTCCCCATTGGGCAGGAAAATGCCAGAGTTTAAACAGTGAACAGCTTGTTTAAATATTAAGCAGTCATGGTCTTAAACACACACACACACACAAAATCTCCACGCTCAGTAAAATGGTTTTACAGTGCCAGCATCCATGGCTAAACTCAACTCAATCCAATTCCATTCCATGAGCATTTACTAAAGGGTTTCTCTGTGCTGCTCACTGTCTCTGTTGGTGAATGAACTGGAAGATGACTTCAGAGGTGGTGGTTGAGAAGCAAAGATCCCTGGGTTGGTTGTTGTGTGGGAGAAGATTTAAAGGGTGATGAGGTAGGGACACACAGCGCTGCCCAAGTGGAAGGCATGATAGATTACTGTCAAGCAAATCTGGCTCAACTATTCCTGTACAGTCATAGCCATGGTGTTGCTCAGAAGAAACAGACAGCCATTCATTACTACGAGTGCGGTAACAGATTCCATTGTCCTAACCGAGACTAGGAGAGAGCTGTCATGACTATAGGGAAAGAGGCCAGGGCTGTGCAGCTCTACTCTATGTAAAGGTGTGGGCCTTTAAGATGAAACACCGTCTTTCCAAGTGTCAGTGTCCTTTCCAGGGAGGCTCTTCTCCTAACACTCTACCGATGAGGACTTTGCATCCCCTAGAAAATTAGAGGAGTGGACAAAGATTGCTAGTTACTTTAAAATAATCTATAGGTACAATCTTACTAGACTAGCACTAAAAGAGAAGGTTTGGAAGAAGAGAATCAGCCGATGGTTTTCTGCCAGTTTGAAAAACTCAGCTCACAAACTCAATAGAATCATTTCAAATTGAAATTACCTGTCCAAATGTCTGTCATTAAATAATTCATGTGCTTTCTCCTGAAAATCAAAGGAACAAAATGGACAATGCAAGTATAGTGCATGGCCCCCATTAGTTCTACAGAGAACAGTTCACTCTTCAATATGTGGAGAAGACCTTCCATGGTTTCAGTGGGTCCCCAAAAGTTTGTGTTGGAAATTCCATTACTAAAGTTATATGTTATTGTTATTTGGGAGATAATTAGGACTCAGTGAGGTCATGAAGGAAGAACCCTCATGGCACATTACAGTCTTTATCACAAAAAGCTCCAAATATCTGGGTGTTAGCAAGCCTATTCTGTCTCACCCCACACAATGTGACACAACAAAAAAGGTCCTCACCAGATACAGGCATCATGCTTCTGGGCTTCCCAAGACTCAGCGTTATCATCCAAATACAAATCCTATTCTTTATAATTTACTAGTCTGAGGTATTTTGTTTGAAAGACAGAAAAAAAAATATATTGACAGGACTCTTAGAATCACCAAACAACACCACAGTGTTAAATAATTTAAACCCAGAGTCATAACCCACTTTAAAAACCTTGTGAGGTTCTTGTTTTTTAAGATAATGTTCAAAATACAGGGTGTGGCCTCTCCCCTGCTCTTGTTCCTACCTCATCAGCCTCTGGTGGCATTTCTTTTCTTTGTTCTCAGAAGTCAATGTATTGGCTGTTTTAAGTTTGCTCTATGTAGTAATAGCCAGGATACTTTCCACATACTTTGTACTTTTCATGCCAAAAGTTATTTCTTTAAGAAAATATTCTCAATCTCCATCAAAACTCTTACATGCCCTCATATCATGCCACGGTTTTTCTTTCTGGAATTTGTCACAGTTGTACTTGAAAACTGGAACTTCTTTCCCATCCAGTTTTCCCATTTAACGCCTGGTTTTCCTGTGTGTAAGCTCACTTGGTGTGTGTGGTGAGGGACCTCTGTCTGTCATGGTCACCATGGTAACCCCAGAGTAATCTCTGTAATTAATGCCTGGCTCTCAAAACACAGATGGTTCTGAAGATCCAGCCTGACTACCCAAAGGCTTAAACTAAAAGCATGTGGGTCTTCTTTTTATTTATTTATTTTTAATTTCATTGTGGGTTAGTGTTTTGTCTGCACATTTGTCTGTGTGAGGGTGTCAGATCCCCCTGAAACTGGAGTTACAGACATTTGTGAGCTGCCATTTGGGTGCTGGGAATTGAACTCATGTCCTCTGGAAGAGGAGACAATGCTCTTAACCACTGTCCAAGCTACTGCCATTGATAATTTACGTAACTGCAGCAAGCTACTTAATGATGTCATCTCTAGAATTTTCCCCTCTGATCCATTAAGTCTACGCTGAATTCATAAATGAATTTTGCAAAGCACAAATCTAATCATGTCACTCTGAAATATAGAGCTCCATTATTTTAAGACAATAATTTGCCTTCTTTATCATGGCTTAGAATGCCCTCTAAGTATGGTCACTGTGTAGCTCTCCAAACCTAGCAACAGTTACTTTTCTTGAGTGTTCTATTCCAACTAACCATACAGCTCATAGGCGCCTTAACTTACCACATCATCAGCTCTTGAAGAGCTTGCCTTTGGGTCTCTGTGTTACTTCCTTGAGGACACTTCCTACCACCTCACACCAAGCTCTCAAATGGTAAGTAGCTACCTTCCCAGCACATCACAATTTCCTATCCTTCTACATTTAGCATATCACAGTTACAATTTCCCTTTTCCAGATTTGTATTCCTGGGGACTATGACCTGTTCAACAATATCTTCAATAGCTGAGCCAATGGTTAGGTCAAATTTGTTCTCAACAAATATTGGTAAAATCAGTGAGTAACTGAATCTATAAACATAGAAGAGAAAAGCCAGAATGATGATCCAGTGATGTAGGTTGAGTTATGTAAAACATTCTAGGCAAAACAGAGATCTAAAGTCAAGGGCAAAGAAGTATCTTTCACTAATAGTACAGGACTCATGAAAAAATAGTGTGAAGCCTTGCAATAAGGAAACCCCGTTTCTCTAGTCATACTTTTTTCTTCTTCTCTCTCTCCTCCACAGAGCAAAAAAAATGTATATCTACTTGTTTTCTGGGGGCCAGAACATCAAAATAACTGCCTTTTGATCCTACAAATTGTTAGTAAAAATAACTCTGGGCATGATCTTCTCTTCTAAATTTCTTAGATTATGATGTCAAAAACAATGCTTTGCAAGAACAGATCTCTCATACCACAGTCTGAAAGAAATTTCTTTCACAGTCTGAAAGAAATTAGCAATTCCCAATAGTGTTCCAACAGAGGTTTCATTTCCAAATTCTGGCTATCGCCATCCTGATCATTAGTGAGATTGTCCTCTTGGTGATTACTGGTTCTATAAGCAGGACTTGCTTAAACCCAGCCACAAAACTTCCCAGTGAGTAAAGGAGCATGTGTTCTCTGACTCCCCACTTGGTGATGACAGGAAAACAATGGCGTAATGAGTACAAGAGATCACTCGTGACTAACTGCCAACCTGCAGTTAAGCCTCAGACGTGTTAGATATTCTTCCATTAAGGTTTTGATTTTTTTTTTTTTCTGTTTGCAAGGTCCTTTTTGGTCACTGAAGAGTATAAGATGCAGTCGAAAGTCCCTGCAATCAGAACTAACTGATTAAAAAAAAAATCTAGGTTTTGTTTCCTCCCTGTCATAGTCCCTGTCTGTTCATCTGTAAAAGCGGTGATATCACTATATACATGCCCAGGGTACCGCAGAATCAAGTGAAACAAGCAAATACGTGTCGCTGGACCTATCATCTCCCTCCCCCCCAGGGTAGACTCCAGTGACTGTTGCATCTCTTTCCCCATGATGCTCAGCAGTTGCAGTACCTGTTGACACCAGATCCATTGAGAGAAGACAGCCAAAATGTAAGAGATAATAATTCTCCATAACATCACTATATAGCTAAGGTGCTAGTGTATTATAACGTGAGCCAGCATCTCCTGCTACTAGCCCTTCACTGCAGCTACTGTCTTAGGCGCTGGTTGCCGTGCTACACACACGCTGGATTCACTTGTCTCTTGCTCCCACCGACGAGCCATGTTGAGATAGTCGAGGAAGTAACTGGCTCTGAGTAGTACGATTTCTGGGTCTGCACAATGGTGGCGGAAGGCAAACAGGAGTCCTGTGGACCCTGTGGCTTTTACTTACAGGCCTGAAACGGGGTCCTGCTGGAGATAAGGCAGGGCTTTGGCATTAGCAATGATCTCCTGAGGCAGTGAGGAGGGCTCCATGCGCTGGAACATGGGTGCATTTTTCTGTATTGAAACAAAGAATTCCCATGACTTTGCGGGGACTGTGAGAAGAAAAACACAACTTCACTGAGCAGCAAAGAGATATGACTGATTCCTTGTTTGACTGGTTTAACCTTCCAGTTCACTGGGCTTCTAATCCCACAGCACTGGAAATTTCTTGGACTCCAAAACCCCTTACCACCTTTACAGGGATACACGCAGCCTGTGCCCTAGAAAGCCATGTTCACTCATGATCCTTCCAATGTGCTATCAGTGATCCTCACCTGCTCTTCCAACTGCTGTCGCTGCTTCTTCACCTTACTCTGTTTATAGTAGTCCATAATCATCATTGCTGCATAGATTTTGCCCACAGTCAGGTCTGAGGCTGAAAACACACATGGGGCATAGGAATGAGCAAGGAGGATACAGATGGGCATAGTCTTTCATACCCACTCTCCAAAGCGGGTTCATGCTTTCAGTCACTCACTCATCTAACCCTTCTCAAAGCTCTGACAACAGAAAGTGGATAGATCCCCGCAATGACGTCAGTGCCCGCCACAGCGAACGGTGGGAAATACATTAGTGCCACCCCCTACCACTCCAGAAACTCATGTCTAGGTAGCAACACATCTTCCCAAATGCACAAGGGCTTATTGAACAGCCACCATGACCCATCTTAAGAAGTCAGTTTCCAGTTAATTCTGAATAAAAGTATTTTAGAAGTGGGAACTTAGTTTTCGAATGGTAAAAAAGTAATCTTCCCTATCTCCTTGATCACTCAGGTTTCTCTACAAGACATGGCCTTGGCATGCTGTACCACAATGGCAAGCACACTTAGAAGGAGGAGCCACCACACCTTTGGGCATGGGCACAAGCAGATCCAGCATCTTCTGGGACAGGTGGGGCCAAATGGCCAGGGTCTCTTTTTGTAGCTCCGAGTCTAGCTGCTGTCTGTCTGCACCACCTAGAATGAGATAAACTGTCAAGAGCCCAATCAGAACAGATACAGAATAATGAAGACTGAGGAGCAGGTGGGGGCAGGAGCTGAGCCAGTATGGCACCTCCCCCCAGGAGAGGAAATCTCAGCCCTGAGTGACAGTGGAGCTGGCGATACCAGCATTTCTGCTGAGGAAGCAGAATACACCCTGGCTGCTATTTTCAGTGACTCGGGCTTATTCTTCCCCAGCAATCTGAGGCTGAGACCCAAATCAACTTCCTCACTGATTCTAACAGCCTCCCAGGTGCTCAGTGCATCAGAGAGGGAAATGAAAAGAGCAGTAAGGAAGAGTCCTGCCTCATCAATATACATTATTCTTTCCATCGATCCTAACTATACAGTCTAGGTGACCTGATTCTTAAAAAGGCAGAAGGCCAGCTAAAGGTCTGTATAGATGTTTCCCAGACCCCTGAATTAGCAATCGTGATGGGCAAAGTATTACAGTGTCTGTTCTGTTGGCACATGCTATAGAAGCTTCGAGACTGTAGAGAAAAGATGCCATATGAGAAAAATTACAGAACTAAAATGTCTATGCTCAACAAATAATATTTCTAGAATGGTGGGACATGTCAGGCACGGGATTTCAAGTCATTTATTTCACCAGAGAAAGGGCAAGTCTTAAAAGTTACTGGGTTAGAAGGAAAACCAGGCACTGCATTATTGGATGCATGGATGGCTAGACAGTAGTTCAGATGGCTCCATCCTATAGCAGCCTGCATAGGTTCTAACACCATCCTCCTTTTTCCTACGAATCTGACCTTTGGCAATTTTAATGTCCAGAGCTGTCCGGATCAGAGCCATAAGTGTGGAGGTGAAGTGGACTGTCATGTCCTCAGCCACTGGCATATTCATCAGGACCAACCTCTGTGTGAAAGAGAAAAGAGAAAGAGCAGGCAAAAAAAAAAAAAAAAACAAATATATTGAAAGACACCTTGGTTTAAAAGTAAAAAGGAATGGAAAGCGCGGAGGTCAAGTGCACAGACAAAAAAGAAGGGCAAGGATTCCCCATCCCCATCCCAGTCTGGTTCTCCCTACTGCTCACTCAAAGCTCATTTGCTGCTATTTTGTCTTATCTAGGGAACGATGCCAAATCACAAGGAAAGGGGGTTGGTAGTAATTCTGTAGAACCCCCTTTCCCATGGGGAATGCTAGAAATCTCTCCCATCAAGTGGGAAGGGACTGGAAAAGTGGCTCAGGGAATGGAGTCAGCTCTGAGAGGAGGCTCCACTCCCTGTTTGAAGGGTGCTAATTCTACTTGTCCCAGCGAACACTCCCAAGCTCAATGGAAAGATGGGGAGAAAACTGGTTTTATCTCCCTTGAAAGATTTATCCTGGTGCCCCCTTTTTGAGTCTTTAAAAGATGGAATTTGCCAGCACATGATTGAACATGCAGAAAGTCCAACTTATCCAAGGGATGAAGAGGAGCAGGATGGGAAGGGGGTGGGAGAGTGCAAACAGGCTCTAGGGGAAGGAGGATGAAGAAAACAGGGAAGACACAGTCAGAGAAGGGGGTACAGGCAGGAGCAGAGTGGGCAGGCCCTGTTCCCCTCACCCAGAGGAAGGGATATCCAACTGAAATGGCCAAATCCACTTTTCAGAGAGTATCTTGCTTTTAGAATTCTGTGAAACTCCCTTCCTACTCCCCCCGCCACTTCATTCTATGAAGCCTTATCCCAAAAAGTCTAATTCTTCTCCCACTGTGTGATTCTTGTGGATATATAAAAAAAAAAAAGTTAACATCACATCTGCTGTGTACAAGGAGCCAGGCACTGGGGTGGATGAGGCTTCCTAAAGACTACATTCCAGTGAGATGCTATCTGGAGCAGTACAGTTTGGAGGGAGTGGTAGAACAGTCTCTGGCAGAACCACTGTGGTGGTGGTGGTGGCTGGTAGTGGTTGCAGCATGTTTTTCACAAGCCATGCTCTCTAATATTCATTTGGCTCATCTCACCTAAAGCAGCTCTACAGACATGATGCATTAAGAGTGTAAGGGTTGTTTCTATGTTTCTGAGTCTCGTCTTTCCTACTTCTGTGGAAGTGGTGACATTACTATGACATGTGCTTAGGTGAATGAAAAAAAGCTTCAGAGTTCTGGGCCAGTCTATACATTACAAGGGAGTTAAGAGTAACACTATTCGTTATGGTTGAAGAAAACTCCTGGCCCCAAAGCTGTGAGCATCCTAAAGACCCTTAGCTGACAATGTTGCTCTACCCACCACTTGGTCATGCTCAGAAAGCAAAGCTAACACTAAACACATCTTGTTGCCCTCTTCAAGGGCACTGGGTAGCTGGCCAATGGTGGAGGAAAGCTGCATTCCTGCCATTCATGAAATTGAAGATATTTCATGTTTTTAGAAGGAAGCTATGCCATTGTTCCTCCCTACATCATGGGGGAAGAAATTCGTTACAAGTGTTCCTTCTGAAAATTTCTTCTGGAACAGCTCTTATGTATTGTTCCATTATTTCCCTAAATATATGAGTAAAGCCATTTCCTTCTCAGTTCTTTTTTTTTGCAGGCTTCCTTCTTGCCCATCCACCTGTTTCCCCTGGCCACCACTCTGCCTCCTTTAAGAGGAAACACACCACTTAGCAGCATCTTTCCAGTAGCCCACTCACGAGAAGCCACACATGTGTAGAAACACAGTAACACAGTGAAAGGTCCACGGAGAACAGCACAGCACTAGAACCAATCTCGTTTCCTTTATGACTCCATCTCCATGAACCTTCCTGACTCCATAAGCCTTGCTCCCCATCTCCATGCCCCCAACCCAGCTTCCTCCCATATTCTGTCCTCCCCACAACTGGATCCCATTTCCTGATGGTCTCTAGCCCAGAACAAAGGAAGGAGTTGTCTACCTTATAGGCCACTTTGGAGGGACATCTCTTGCCGAGGCCTAGCGGTGGTGACATGAGAGTCAGCATTTCATACATCTCAGTGTAATGGATGCGGCCACTGCTCATGGGGGTGGTACGTGGGGATAGGGGATGGGCAGGGCAGGAGGGGTGGCGGGGAAAGGAAAAGGTGGTGGAGGGAGGGATGCAGACAGGTAGGAAAGAGGAACAGCATTCCCAGAGAGCCAAAACAAATTAATACAGGAAACAGAAGAGAAACAAAACAAAATGGACAAACAGGAAAAGAATAGGAAACCTGTTAATCAAGGCAAATCATACAAGTGACTCCGTCCTGGTGCAGATTTATATCACGCCCCACACAGACCCGGGAACGCTAGTCACAACCCCCGGTCCCTCTGACACTGTCAGAAGGTGCTGACGGGTGTGGGGGGGGTCCTCGATTTCTTCTTCTTGGTTAGTGCTGTCCTGGCTTTTTAATTCACTCCATCTACCCCCAAAGTAACAGAAGCATGTCCTCAATTCCCAGGGCTGTGCATGAGCGGTATAAACCGGATAGACGGTGCTCCAGCCATGGGTGGGAATTTCTGGCCCCTACCGGGGCTGGGATGCTGGCCTGGAAGTCAGGCCTGTCCCCTGCCCTGAACCCACAGGCAGAACGTCGTGTATCCCCCTCTGCGGTGTGTGTGCAGCAGGAGGCGGCGGCGGCTTGCGTTGAAAGTGGTGGGCTGAGGTTGCTGGTCAGAAAGTCGGCCCCGTTGCTTCCACCTGGCTCCGTGAACAAGAGTGCTCTTTATTCCCCAGCATGCACCACGGCGGATGGCATGCTGGGGACAGAAGAAACAAAACCAGGAGGAAGAAGAGCATCTTGCATGCCATGCTCCCCTCCCCAGCTCTCCCACATGCGGCTGCAGGTTTCACTAGGGTGGAGTTTAAAGAGTCTCAGCAGGAGGCAGCTGTTTCGGCCTCCTGAGTTCAGGGCCACCATCCCAAGTCAGCTCCATCCATCACCTAGGCAGACACCTTCCCCTGAGCCTGTGTCTTCTTCCGATGCCCGAGCAGGGCTTTTGCTCTCCTCCCATAGCACCCGCAGCAGTCTCCTTATCTAGCAGTCCTGGGATTGGTGGAGCGGCTAGGGTACTGAATATCCGGGGTATGGCAGAGTTTGAGCTTACATCTCTGAACCTGTTGGTCTAACCAAGAGGTAGTGAACTTGACAATTATGGCAGACCCTTTCCAAGTGTGTCTGGCAGGAACCTAAGGCATTAAATGATCTGCTCAAGGTCCTTCAGGGTCTGCTGAGGTCATCTTAGCCTTTGTGCTGTGAGATTCTCTTAGTGCCCAAGCCCATGCTTTTTAAACCACTTCCACTCATTGCCCTTGTCCTCTCTGTCCTACAGGTTCTATTGCTGATCGTGGAAAAAAGTACCAGGATCGGTGAGGCATGGCGCGGGGGGGGGGGGGGGGACTGGACTCACACTTTGACTCGTGTGGTTTAATGAAGACAAAGGTCTGAGAAGGGAAATCAGAACTCTTTGCTTGATTAAAGGATTTCTGCATTCTGGAGAATGTAGAATGTACATGCTATGCTGTAGATGGTAAGCAGGGTGTGTGTGTGTGCATGCACACCCATATCTGTATGAAAAAACTGAGACTACAGTAGCCTTTGGACTAAATCTTTATCTCTCTTCTGCCTTCACCATACAATGTGCCCTTCTTCCTACATAGCAGCTGCTGGTTCTGGGAGGGTTTGGGGCCTCTTTAAACTCAAAGGAAAGCAACATGAAGGTTCCCTCATGTGGCACAGTGGTGGTGGAGCGGAAGGCAGAGAGGGTCAGATGCTGCGTCCCACTGCGGGTCATGGCTGAGGACTGGGAGGCAAACCTTGCAAGCCACCCTGTAGGGGCAGTTCTCTCCCAGGCCCAGAGGAGGCGAGATCACCCGCACTAATCTGTACATATCCTTATATGGGATCCTGCCGCTGTAAAGAAAGCACAGGTGGGTTAATATAACACTCAGAGAAGGCTGGGGGAGACGTGACTGCTTCTCCCTGCAGACCACAACAATGGGCACCAGACAACTACCGCCTTGCTGAACTACTGTCCCAGTTTTCTCAGGAAAGCAGAGGCCATGTAATATCAAAAGGGACTACCTAATGCCCGAGGTACCCTCAGAAATACCTATGTGGCTCACATCTGGCCTAAGAGCAAAAAGACGCCCAGCGTGTCGCTGAACACGGTCCAGAGCAGATGTCAGGTTGCCAGCCTGTGGACTACAGAACTCTTGGTTTTCACATCCGTACTGATTACAGGCAGTTACTCAGGACCACCTGTCAGGGGCAGTGGGGAGTCAGCATCTTTCTGTAGACTGTGACAGACAAATTTCCCACTAGGCTAATTAGCAAGAAATGGAGTTTGCATGGGAGAATTTGAAAAGGCTTTGGGTCTCTTTGTGACAGATTATCCTGAGTTCAGCTTGGGTAAACTCTGCTCCATTCCACAGAAATCTCTGCTGAGATCCACATCCAAAAGGCAGTCTGGGAGGGCGCCCCAGAAATGTTCCCCTACAGCTCCATTCCTGCAACTCTGGATCCAAGTTTGATCCTGTGAATTCTGAGAACACTGTGACCTTTTTTGATAACCTGTTCTTCTAGACCCTTGTAGAGACTTCTGGCTTCTCGTAAGAAGGGGAAAATTGACACCAGATTAATTCTCAGTGTTTAAAACATCTTCCCTGTCAGAAACCAGAACAAGAAAACCAGAACAAGAAAGCCACAGTGGGAGCTGAAATTCTGGATATACCCTGGACCATGCCAGTGGTTCCCATAGAAACGATGAACACAGAGTCTCCATCTGAGCATCCTTTTGGGAAGCCATATCAAAGCTCATGGTTTCTCCAGCTTCACTCTTTCTAGCCTTTACCTGGTACTGAGTTATCTTGTCTTCTTCTAGACAGCTCCTCAGTATGCCCCTGTCTCTCACCCTTTGAAATGATGGAAGGTAACCATGTGTGGATTTATTTTTGCTTCTTCAGTGTAATAAGTAGAGGTTTTACAAGTGACCATAGGCTAATGTCCTCTACAACCTATTACCAGGGTCTTATGAAGACTCTAACTCATTGTACTTTTGTTGGTTTCTTCTCAACAACCTTATTCCATTGAGGAGGCCAATTAAATTGCAACCAGAAAAAGCAGCACTTCTCTAGACATTCAAAATAACAGTCGGGGTTTCTCTTTGTCTTTTTGCTCAGTTCATATGACTGAGTCCTATGGTTGTTCTGTTGGAGCTTCTTTCCAGCAACTGTAATGAAGGAGGGGCATCTTTAGTGCCCTTGGTATTTGGATCCACAGACAAAATGAAACCAAATGAAGCTCTGGTTCCAAGAGCCAGGTTTGGCTGAGTGAGGCTTGGTGTTCAATTTCATCCTTTGGTAGCTAGTAGATAGTTTTTCTTCAGTCAGGTGACTGACTAGGCATCCAACATCAAGGCCAGAATACTTTCCCAATAGCAATTTTCCTTATTTCTGAGTTGCATTCACGAAATACCATGTTTGTAAATTACTCTAATAGTAGTATGCCTGATATAATAACATGCTCAGAAACACACTCCAGGCTAGGTAGGTATCATTACCACCACTTGATAGATGGTTTCATGACTTGTTCAAAGCAAGAGAACTGATACGATTCAGGCCTAGCATCAGCATCCATGCCTTGTCCCCCAAGGCACTGCTAGCTGTGTACTAAAAACCTTTTGTTGGAAACTGAGTCCAGCAAGGAAGATCTGTCACTTAGCCGCTGGAAGAAATTCACCCATCTACCCCGAAAACAGATCACCCAGATTTAGCAGGTTCACAGCCTGGTAGATTTGGGGAAGAATCGGACATGATGAAGGGAGTGTCAGGTGGAAGCAACGTGGTCCACTCCTGTGAAGGACGGCATTTTCTGGGGTATCTTCAGAGGGGGAGCAAAATGGGTAGAGTGGTAGAGAGTGAAGACACAGAAGCTAAGTTGGCCTGGGCCAGCAAAGCTTTTCATTCAAAATGCCTTCCTGACCTCAACAGCAGAGTCTAAAACACTGTCTTTGTTTCTGAAGCAGGGGTCAGAAGACTTTTTTTTTAAACAGTGACATTTTTGACAATACTTTAATAGTAAATATTTGAGCCGTTTTTGTCACAGTCATACAATTTTTCTCTATTGTGCAAGAACAGCCATAGATAAAATAGATAAAATGAATGGCTGTAACTGTACCTCTATAAAACCTTATTCGTAAAAGCAGCGAGCCAAACTTAACTGACAGGTGGTAATTTGCTGACCCTTGCTCTAAGGTCTAGATGTCATATCACATCAGAACTACTGGACAGTGAAAGACAGCAAAGAGGTCAGCGCTGTCAGCTCCTGCCATTTAACTCAGGTCTATGTGTTTAAAAACCCCACAAGTCTAGGGGGCATCTGTTGGAAGGACCACTTACTTGATTATCTGAAATACAATATCGAAGTTTTGTTCAACTGTATCTGCTGAAAAGAATGAGGAGGAAAAATGCTAATGCTGCTAACCACGGTGGCCAGCTATATTCCCTATCTCAGCCCCTGGTGACTCATAGCAAGAAAAGGAGGACGCTGGAAGATCCCCTGGTTATGTTGTCAATCTAGGGTATGATGAGATTGGAAAACAGGGGTACAGCCCTCCACAGAAGGGTAGGAAGGGGGTATGGGAAGCCCAGGAAGAGAAGACTTTGGTGAATTGCTTGATACCAGTGCCTCTTCTGTGATCTAAAACCAAGTGGTGTTTCCTTCTCTTTTTATAACAGGCAAGTATTTGAGTGACTCAATCTAGAAGTCCCTGATCTCTGGGTGACCAAGAGGTCTACGCACCATGCTGCTCTGTCATATTCTGCCCAGACACGGACAAACTCATCCAAGTGGTGAGGTCCCAGGATGGAGGAATCTCGAGTCAGGTACTCAAAGTTGTCCATGATGACAGCCACGAACAGATTGAGCATCTGAAGGGCAAGGAGAAGAGTTAGCAGAAACTTAAGGCAGAGTTCATGAAACAGACTGACAGGCTTCAAGGTTAAGTTAGATGAGGCTCAAAGATCTTGCTGAATGCCACTTATTTTCATTATTCACATTGTACATTTCATTGTGTGGGCATTGTGAGTTCATTATTCTATGCCACTTCTCATTTGCACGATACTTTATCCACTGTCATTACCTGTTTGATTTATTTAATTATTCTTGTGGCAGCAGAGGGAATAGTGGTTTGTTTCAACACTCCTAGAGGCTAGAGAAAGTCAAGGCCAGGAAACTATATTCCCTCTCCAGCTTCCATCCTTCACCCCGCTTCACAAAAAGATCCCCAAAGAGTACTGTGAGAGCCTCAGAGCCAAAGAACAAGCTTACTGTGTGAAGCTGCCCACAGGCTTGCTCTTACCAATGCTTGTTTAGCCGGTTTGGTACCCAGGATGTACCACACTCACTGACTGAAGTGCTGGGACATGAGATAAGAAAGTGCTAGTCCAGAGAGAGAGAGCCTCATGCATAGCACAGTGCTGAAAGCACAGTGGACCTTCACTAGACCTTGGTATATGACTACTCTTGAAGCTCTCTCTAGTGTTGAGAGAAAGACAGTGATATACTGGAAAGAGAAAACAGGTTGCAAATCATCGCAGCCATAAAAGCAGCACATGGCAGAGGAAACAGAAAAGTGTACAAAGGCAATTTCTGGCAGCTGAAAAACATGGAGAAGTAGTTTGATTCTTGAACCGAAGCACAGTGGAGCAGGTCATATTTACCAGATCACACAAGCACAGAAGGCAGTGCCTTAGGTATTGGAGGCAGCATGCATGTGCACAGAGATATGTAGGAGCAGGGACATTCTAGGAGTCTGTAAGGAGAGTAGAATAGCCAGGGCCAAGTCCCATCTCACAGAAGCATCATGTCACCATGCAACAGTCTAAGCCAAGACCAGCGAACTGGTCAGATATTCTTGTATGCTTTGTGGGCTCTTCTGTCTCCATTTGAGCTAGTCATCTCTGGTATTTCGCCACCAAAAACAGCCACAGACATCAGAAATATCAATGAGCACAGCTGAGTTCCAAGGAAGCTTTGTTTATGCTTGCTGGAATTTAAATTTCATATAATTTCCATGAAAATATTAGTTTTGCTTTTTCTTCCTTGTTTAAGAATATAAAATTTATAGTTTGTAGACCAGACAAAACCAGGTGGCAAATCAGATTAGCCCATGGAGTCTGTGGATCTGTAGTCTAAACTATTCTTTTTATTTTTTTTTTAAATTTTACAGTGTGGTTTTTGGGGGGTTTATTTTATTTTATTTTATTAATTACACTTTATTCACTTTGTATCCCCCCATAAGTCTCACCCTCTTACCCTCCCTCCCAATCCTAACCTCCCTCCCCTTTCTTCACACATGCCCCTCCCCAAGTCCACTGATAGGGGAGGTCCTCCTCTCCTTCCTTCTGATCTTACTCTATCAGATCACATCAGGACTGGCTGCATTGTCATCTTCTGTGGCCTGGTAAGGATGCTCCCCACTCAGGGGTAGGTGATCAAAGAGCAGGCCAATCAGATTATGGCAGAGGCAGTCCCTCTTCCCATTACTGTGTAACCCACTTGGACACTGAACTGCCATGGGCTACATCTGTGCAGGGGTTCTAGGTCATCTCCATGCCTGGTACTTGGTTGGAGGATGAGTCTCTGGGAAGACCCCTGTGTTCAAATTTTCTGGTTCTGTTGCTCTCCTTGTGGGGTTCCTGTCCTCTCCAGATCTTATTATTTCCTACTTCTTACATAAGATTCCATGCACTCTGCCCAACTCTATAGGCAGCAGGAACTACTAATGGCAATTAAACAGAAGAGAAGACGAGATATTTGTCTTTGGAAGTAACCTTGGTAATAGTGGAGAAAGTAAGTGGGAGACTAGGGTGAGAATGCTGTGCTCCTGGGCAGCCCATTCACAAGTACAAGAATTGACCAGTAAACAGTTCTGTTGGGTTTTTGGGGTGCCATGGATTGTATTGTATTTGCCCTTGCCTGTCCCTCCTCCTGTGGCCCAATGGAGGCACCATCCTGTGACCTAAGCTTCACCCACTCATTGAGTGGGGCTTCAACAAAAGTCAATGAAAGGGCATTGGGCAAAAGACACAGTCACCTTGGTTATCCTTGGACATGAGAAGCTGTAATGTCTGAAGTTGATATATAGCCACTGATAGGCACCAGATGTGGGTATCTGAGGAAGCAGCTCACATGGAGGGACAATATTTATGAATAGAGAAAGCTGAAAAGGAAAGTCAACATTTGTTCTGGTGATGTCATCTGAGCACCATATCAAGGCTTTCTTAAGCCCGCCTTGCCTGAGGACATGCCAATGATAGGCACTCATAAAACCACATTTTGTTTAGGTTGCATCTAAGCTGGGCTCTCTTCCACTTAAAATTCAAGATTCCTGCCTAATAGAACAATTGGTTGTGGAAATGAGAAAATAGAAAATCTCTGTTGTGGATTCCTAGGTTAACTGGCTGGGCTTGCCAGATATGAAGGCAGAGTATACAGGATACAGAGAAAGTCTACAGGATGGGCACAATTGCAGTAGTCTGTGTGACACGGAGGGGCTGGGTATGTCTAATCCTAGTAGCCAGGGTTCCTTCTTTAGCATGGCATCTGATGCAAATGGATGACTGGAGGACAGCTAGGACAGCTTGTCTTCTCTTAACATTAGGGTGAAGGACATTCCTTAGATGATACAGGGTCAGGCCATCATAACAAGCATGACAGTTTCCTTTAGACTTTAGGGCCATGGCAGAGAAAGCAGCAATCCTCCTGGTTAAGCTGCTGCTGTTTGAGAATTGCTATTTCACATGGCTAAACCCAGCATAGGCCTGTCTGTCCCTGAGATTTGAGCCACAGTTAGTTTATTTTAACCACTGCCTGGTTTATGAGTGTTTTCTGCAAGCCTATACAAACCTTTCGGGGGGCACTCATTATTTAATGTTAATGAAAACTATTAACATTGCTGTTGCTTGAAACTGTGCAGCCTTTCACAGTGTGCTGTGAGCGTTGACACCTGTTGTTTGCTTTCATGCTCTCTCTAACCCTTTGTGAGGAAGTTTTAATTACTGTCGGCTCTTTGAGAAAATAAATGCTTCTGATTCACAACTGCATTTGTAGCTCCCAGCACATGGCCTGGCACCTCAAAGGGCATCAGAAATCTCTGCTGAGTGGCAGGTTTGGGATGAGGAGTGTGTGACTCGCCCAAGGTCATGAAGTCAGTTTTCTGTGGGGCTGAGACTTGAAGGCAGATCATCTCAGACTGAATATAGCCTCATTAAAAATGACATTAATGTGAATTATGTAGCACCTTCCATCTCAAAATTCTAAAAGTACCATTACAGCCTCCAATTAATTTTCCAGTTTTACCTCTGGTTTCTTTTAAATATTTATCATTAAATATTTAAACTATATCTGATAAAATAGAGAGTCTATGTGCCCCTCGTTCTGTTCCAGTTCTTATTGATAAGCGTTAATTCCCTCTATATTGGTCTCTTATTTACTGGAGGCCACAAAGAGACTGCGTCATTACTGAAAGCTGTACTCCAGTGCCTAGCCAATGCCAGGCTTTAGTAGCCACTTGAAATGAAAAAAATGGGCTGAAGATGTGAATGCATAAACTTACGGTCCTTTCAGTTATTTTCATTATACACTGTGCTTTCAGATTTGTAAACAGTTCTGTGTTATTTCACTGAAAAATGCTTCACACCCACAGAATGTCACAATGCATGTATTAGTTCACTGTGCATATACTACTGCTGCCAGGTGTGAGGTGTGTATGCGTGTGTACGTACTCACGTGTGCATGCGTAAGCTGTAAATGCACATGTTTGTGTGAGTGCATGGATGGTATATACATGGAGGTCAGAGCAGGATACAGAGCGCCTTGCTCTGTCACTCTTTGTCTTATTCCTTTGAGACAGCATTTCTTACAGAACCTGCAGCGAGGCTGGTGGCCAGCAAGCCCTAAATATCCTCTGGCTCCTCCCGACACTGGGAGTGTGCTGCCACGCCCAGCTTTTTACCTGGGTGCTGGGAATCCAAATTCAGACTTTCATGCTTGCACAGCAAATGCCATCACTCACCCTCTGCCCTTTCAAGACATGCTTACACCATTCGAGAAGGTGTCTTAGCCAAGGTTATGTGGCAGCACAGCAATAACCAAAAGGTGGGGTCCCCCCAAGTCTCCTCCACTCCTTACATTAACTTATAATACCCAGCATAACGTTCTATCTGCAGGGTCCTTGCTGTCACTGGAAAGCTGAATTGTCAGATGTTTCTGTCCCCTTAAAGAGAGAAATGCCTGGGCAGGAGACAGTTAAGTTACTTTTCCAGGCATGGCCTGTGGAACTGGCTACTGTTTAGCAGCATTATTTTGGTTTTTCAGATTGTTCTGTACAGCTAGTGGCATTTGCAGTGAAGTTGAGCTGAGGGATCTTAGGGAGGCCAGAAAGACCACAGTGACCTTCCTATTGATCTGGTGGCACCTTATGCATTTAGTCCATATATCACTGCTGATCTGATGTGTAGGGAGGGCGTTTCTGGACGCTTTCTCCAAAAGAAGGAACTAGGAGGGCATTTCAGGCCGTTCACCACTTCCCTAAGTGGGAATGTTCTACATTTACTACTTAATATTCACTAACACCCAAAGCAATCGTGTTTTCACACCATGAAGCTTGCCAGCTGCCATCCAATTCAATGGCACGACAGTCAGGAGACAGTTGCATCAATTACAGTGTATGGGATCATTATTTGCTTCTTATTAACACCATATACACCTCTATTTTCAAGGTACATTTTTCATAAATAAGAACAAAATCGTGCAAATAAGTTCAAGTCCTATCCAGTAAATAAACTACACTAGGTATAAGGAAGGCAGGGGTTACCCCGGTAGCTCCAGAATCAACATGAAGCTCTGGGCTCTGTTCCTACATTCCAGTCCCTATCCTGGCTCACATGGATTCTCTCCTCAAAGCAGCAAAGACGTCAGCCAATAGGAGTCACCCCCCTCCAAGGATTCTGAGGAGCACCTTGGCCCCCAATGGCAATGACCTAGTTCTTCTATAGCTCAGAGTGTGAGTGTATATGTGAGGGAGCAGGGACAAGAGAGCAAAGAGAGGCAGAGAACATGCACAGACACAACAGGAACCTCTCTCTGTTTACTGGGAGTGTCGGGCACACCTCCCAAGAGGATAATCTGTTGCTCACCAGGAAGGAGCAGAAGAAGATGAAGGAGACAAAGTAGACGTAGGCCAAGTCAGTGCCGCAACGCTCACTCTCGTTCTGCCCTGAGGGTGCAGTGGTGTCAGGCTCACAGCCCTTCTCGCCCAGACACGACAGCATAATCTCCTGCCAGGCCTCCCCCGTGGCACTCCTGGGCACAAAAATCCATCTTGATTAGAAGAAGTAACTTCACGTCCCATCCTATCCTTGGGACTCTTTCTCATTCACACATAGAACCTATGGGCTTTCTTCTTAATCCAGTGGGACCCTTTTAGTGTTTTCATGTGGAGAAGAAGAATGCCAGGGAGGAGGCCCCTTTCTTGTTCTTCCTCCCTTCCCACCACTTCTCCATTTGTTGAGGGTCTAATCTGAGAGTAGTGTGATAGCAGTAGGACCCCAAGACCACACATAAACATGAACACTCAAGGTTTCTGGTCTCACATTGTTCCCATTATAAACTATGTGCATCTCCCCTCCCAGAATCCTGGAGGACAAGCTAAAATTTACAGATTAATACTGGGTCAAAGATATTGATAAAACTCTCTAAATCATGGAGAAGTCAGTTAAGGCATGGTCTCATTCCATTGCATGGATAAGAGCAATGGAATAAGAGCAGCAGAGCAGAATTAAGAGACCCGGAGGCCAGGCAATATTGTCCCTCCAGGTGTTTCTCCCCACGAAGACCATGAGGTCTTCAGACTGAGCAGGTGTTCATCCAGGTACCTGAAAAGCAGCATGAGGGACCCGAAGAAACTCCGGAAGTTGTTGTGCCGGTTGATGTGACTCTCCTCATCTAACTTTATGTTTCCAAATACCTTGGGGGAGATAACAGAAATCAACGAGCAGAATTGAACAGTGTTACACATCCAGCACGTGGCCATGAGCTACACAGGCAGGGCAGGTACAAGTGCAGTTTCTCGATGCTGGTCTCTGAAACGGATAACTCAGAAGGAGAGGGCTAACAGACACCTTGTTCTGGGCCTAATGTGGAGACTAATGACCTTCCCCACTGCTCCAGTGCAGCAAAGAGGCTAACGCCAGCAATGGTCCAGCAGTACCTAGAATGCAAATCTTCCCAACGTCATTCCGCACATACATAGCCTCTCTTGTGCCTAAATTGGAGATGCTTTTTAGTCCCATGGTACCCATGCAAGCTACATGTCTGTATTTGCCAAATATGCCATTTATGGGTTGGGCAGGATCTAGCCTACAATATGCAAGCAGATCAGGTCTGAGAGATGAAACTGTATGTTCCTTAGGTATGTTTTAATTTAGAGATTCAAGTCCCAGAAGTTTGTCGTGTTAATCTACAGATAACGGAAATGAATACCCAGACATCTATATACTTATATACATGATCCGAGTGACACAAATATCACCAAAACAGACCACTTAGGCATAAGTTAAAAGCAAAGTCTAGGTAGAAGAATGAATGAAGAATACGTGGACATGTGAAAAAGAAGGGCCGGAGATGTAGCCCTAACTTATCCACATGAGGTCCTAGTTCTAGTCTGTTGGACCAGAAAGAAAGAAAACTGAAAGAAAGGAGTGAGTGAAAACAGAATGAAAGGAAAAGGAAACAGGTGGTCCTGGCTGAAGAGATGGAGCTTTGCCAGTGTGCTGCTGGACTTTGGTTACTGACATGAAAAGGTGCAGCACTCAGCAATACTTAACGGCACACCGTGACACACTCCAGGCCTAACCCCAAGTGCTTCAATGAGAAGGGTGCACTCTCCTCTTCCACCTTTGCTTCAAAGATCAGGGCTGATCCTTTCAAGTCAGTGCTGGCACAACCGACTACTCCCAAGGTCACTTTTCTGGCCATCTGAGACTATTCCCAGCCTACATTTAGCATGCTTCAGTTTATTTCACGTATGCTAAATGGAACACGTCTTCCCCTAACAGTTTTGAGAAGGTGCAATTGAGGAACAATCTCTGCCCCCAGCTATTTAGCTCCAGTAACTCCCACTGACACCTGCTTTGGGAATTTGTTCTTGGTGCTGTTTTCTCAAAACCCAAATACTACTTGTCTTCGGGCAGAACGGAGGTGGCAAGCCAGGCAGCAGAGGAAAGAATAGAAGGAGCAGATAAGAAAGAGGAGGGCTCTTCAAGAGACACATGACTTAGAAACCCCACAGAAGCAACCGACTCTCCTTCGTCCTGGATACTTCATGAGGAGACTAGTGGAGACTGTTGTGTGTCTTCAGCCAGTTTAAATTTCCTTCTCTTTTCATTCCCTTCACTAGGAATCTATAATTTGTACTCAGTCTATCACGTCTGCAGAGTTCGCAGGGCCTTTTCACCTTGTGAGTCTTACAGAAGCATCATTAACTGTCCTGGCTGTGGCTTTCCTCGAACACTCTGTGAAGCAGGTGAAGAGTGCACTGTGATACTATGGTAGTATCATTGTTACAGCTACCTTAAATATTTTCTAAGACAGTGTTCCAACCTCAAATGGATATTTGGTATGGAACTGGTGGGTCTTAAAATTTCTTTGCCCTTCTTTTTTTTAAAAATATCCTCTTGGCCTATTACCACCTAAATCTCTACAGCAAAGGCTATGAAAAAGGAAAGAGGGTCACTTCTAAAAGTTGCAGGAAAGCGCAGACTTATATCCATTTTCACTTGGGATCGCAATACTAGAAGGCTCTGCTTGTGTTGACTCACTCCTCTATTGCGAGTTAAAACCTTAAGGCCCAGAGGAATTCAGTAACCTGACCAACTCGGCAAAGCTGTATAGCTGCAGAGCTGAGGCCTACAGCACCACTTCTAACAAGCATCCCATAAGCATAAACTCCTTCCCATAAGTGACAAATTACTTCTATCCTCTTTCTGAGAAGATTTTGAAAATATAGAATAATGGTTTGTCTTCTAGATACATCTGGCTGCCATTTATATCCATCCAAAAGCTTGCTCCTGGGGGAACCCTCCTCCATTGCTGGTGGGAGTGCATACTTGTACAACCATGTTGGATATCAGTTTGGTGGTTTCTCAGAAAATTGGGAATAGTTCTACCCCCAAGACCCAGCTATATAACTCCTGGGTATATGCCCAAAAGATGCTCCACCATACCACGTGGACATTTGCTCAACCGTGTTCAGAGAACATTTATTTATTCATAATACCCAGGAAGTGGAAACAACCCAGATGTCCCTCAACCTAAAAATGAATAAAGAAAATGTGGTACATTTACACCATGGAATATTACTCAACTATTAAAAACAATGACATGAAATTTTTAGGCAAATGGCTGGAACTAGAAAAGATCATCCTGAGTGAGGTTACCCAGGTCCAGAAAGATACACGGTATGTACTCATTTGGAAACAGATATTAGTACAGGATAACCATGCAACAGGTCCTTCTACAGGTCCAAAGGAGCTAAGAGGAAAAGCAGGACCCAAGAGGAGACTTTTGAATCTCACTGAGAAGGGGAAATAGAATGGACATATGGTGGGGAGGAGAACAGAGGGATCAAGTGTAGGGAAAACAGAAGGAGAGTGAACTGGAATGGAGGAACAGCTCTGGGACAAGTTAGAAACCCAGGACAGAGGAAACTCTCAGGAATCTATGAGAGTGACTCTAGCTTAGACTCTTAGCAATAGGAGCTATGGAACATGAAATGGCCATCTCCTGTAACGAAAAATGACTTCCAATGGAGGGATTGGGGCACCAAGCCAATCATAAAACCTTCGACCCATAATTTGTCCTGCATACAAAATGTGCAGGGATAAAGATGGAGCAGGAGTTGAGGGAATGGTCAACCAGTGACTGGCCCAACTTAAGACCCATGCCATGAAAGGGAGCCCATCCCTGACACTATTAATGATATACTGCTATACTTGCAGACATGTGCCTAGCATAGCTGTCTTCTGAGAGGCTTCATCCAGCAGCTGATGGAAACAGATGCAGAGACCTACAGCCAAACATTAGGCAGAGCTTGAAGAATCTTGTGGAAGAGGAGGAGGAAGGATCGAAGGAGCCAGCGAGGTCAAGGATACCACAAGAAAACCTACAGAATCAACTAACTGGGGCCCAGAGGGATCTACAGAGACTGAACCACAAACCAGAAAGCATGTATGTGATGGTCTTAAGCCCTCTGTACATTTGTGCAGCTTGGTCTTCATGTGGGACTCTTATAGAAGGAGCAGGGGCTATCTCTGATTCTGTTCCCTGCCTTTGGATCCCTTTCTTCTAACTGGTCTGCCTTGTCTAGACTCAGTAGGAGACGATGCACCTAGTCCTACTGCAACTTGATATGGCAACATGGGTTTACATCCATGGGAGGACTCCCCTTTTCTGAGGACAAAAGGAGGAAAGGGTGGTAGGGAGGGGAGAGAAGGAGAGTACTGGGAGGAAGAAGAGGGAAGAGAAGCTGTGATCAAGATGTAAAATGATAGATAGATAGATAGATAGATAGATAGATAGATAGATAGATAGATA